>NW_008337295.1:284647-335828 GCF_000622305.1 Nannospalax galili | reverse complement strand
ACAAGTCTATAAACAAATTTACCAAACAATTAATATTTTACCTCACATATATAGAGATGAACAATTATCTTAAATATATTATTATATTGTATAAACCTTGAGATACCCTTGTAAGCCTTGAAGCAGGTTTTAAACAACCAAATCTCCTTTAAAGGTTTAGAGATGTTTTACATGGAGTTGGAAAATGTTTATTCTATATAAAACATATCTAAACGTAAAGATAAATTACATCTCGGGGCAGAAGCAATCAATCCTTAAAAGTTAATTTATATTTTTAATAGGAACCATGTTGTAATTTAACAATTTTAGTTTACAAGAGAACCTGCTTACAAGTCAATTTAATATCTCGTAAATTATTATTTAATAATGTTCCATTAGTATTAGACATAAATCTACACATTCATAACAGTGTCATTCAATAAGTACTGTGGTTGGACACAATGTCACAACAAACCAGTTTCCAAACCAAGACCGATTACCTTGATGAAATTCTGATCAGATGTATATAAAAGAAACTCTTAAAAAAGTTTTTACTTCACATATATATATATATACATATACATCCATACAAACATACATACATACATTCATACATGTATATTATATGAAAATATCATCTCAAAAATGGCTGTGCTGAACAAAGCCATACATATTAATGCTAGACATGAAGGCTTTCATTTGAAGAAAGCATTTTCAAAACTATCACATATTTTAATACAGTAAATATTTCTAACGAGTTTCAGCCTCAACAAGTGATGGAAAACAGAATCATACATTTCATCTGCACTCAAGACTAACCATAGCCAGAAGTTACAGTAGATCAAGCTAATGCTTAAACAGTTTTCATTTCACTATGTAGACCAGGCTGGCCTTGAACTCACAGAGATACACCTGCCTCTGCCTCCCAAGTGCTGGGACTACAGGCATGCACCACCATGCCCGGCATATCATTTATATTTTAATACAGTAAATATTTTTAACTGAGTTTCAGCCTCAACAAGTGATGGAAAACAGAATCATACATTTCATTTGCACTCAAGACTACCCATAGCCAGAAGTTACAGTATGATCAAGCTAATGCTTAAACAGTTTTCATTAAAAAGTAGAGTAAGAAAACAGCTTCCATGAGTATGACTCAATCACAGCTGTCTACAGTTAACTCTTTCCCATAGTGGCGTGCAGGAACTTAGAATGAGAGATGAGAGCACAAGAGCACAGTACACAAGGTCAGAGAGGCTGGCACACCAGGTCTGCAGGGCTGGTGCACAGCACACAGGGTCAGAGGAGCCGGCATGCCAGGTCTGCAGGGCTGGCGGTCTGGGACAGAAACAGCTCAGGCTCAGGGTGGTCTTTTGTTTTCTATGAGAAAGAAGGGAGGAAGACTGCAAAGGAAACAAACCCAACATCATCTCACTGCCCAGCTTCTAAGAAGACACACTGTAGCAAACAGTTATGAGCTAATCCTCAGAGATGTCTAGAGGTTGTTGAGTGTATGCATAAAGTACATGGTAATTTTTACAAGACAAACAAACTTAAAAGCTTGAGACAGGGTCTCCCTGTAGCCCCAGCTGTCCTGGAACTCACTTTGTAGACCAGGATGGGCTTGAACTCACAGAGATCTGCCTGCCTCTGCCTCCCTAGTGCTGGGATTAAAGGTGTGCGCCACCACGCCCGGCTAGTACATGGTAAGTTTTACAAGACATAAACTTAAAAGCCTTCTTTAAAAACCAGTAAATATGCCATACAAGAAGTTAAAATTTAAAGTAATCCCCTTTAGAAACGGGGAAAAATCTAGATTCCCATTGTGTAGATCTAGCATTGCTTTCTTAGTCTGAAATAAAAATGTATTGCTTTTATATGATCCCGTCAAGAATCCAAAACAAAAATAAATTGCCAGAGAATTAGGACATGTGATTAAATGCCTGTAGTTCAGGGAGCTCCTAGGTATCCCTGTTACCAGTAGGTTTTTGGGTACTGCCATTTTGAATCATGCCATGTGTTTGGATTGAGATGGCAGCAAGGTCACACAGGTCACCGCTATTTTGAAAATACCATTGTCCAAGATGGCAACCAAGCCATGTGACTGGACCCATATTGATGATGTCATCAACCAAGGTGGAGACCAGGTCACGTTTGCCTCCCTCTTGATGAAGTCAGCAGCCAGGATGGTGACCAGGCCATATGGCCATGTTAGTGAGCACAGTCCCATAATAAAGCCCATCCCCCACCAGGATACAAGCCCTGTGGGATACACATGCCTCATAGATTAAATTCAGACAGCAACCATTTTTACTTTTACAAAGCCCCCCAGTTAAGTTATACTTGGTATAAAAGGAGAAAGTACCCTCAGATATATATAGGACCCCAAATAGAAAAGCAAATCGAAGGAACCCATGTCTCTCACCAACCATAGTAGCTGTAATGCCAAGCAAAGTTTTCCAGATCTCTTCATTCCCAGATACAAGCTATGCTGGTGAACAATTCGTTCCCTCCCCAAGACCGAGTGTGCAGTGGGCTCGGGCCGGGAGAGGTGAGGCTTGAGGCTGAGGAGGGAGAGGGAAGGTCCTCTGATTCCTCCTCTGTGGGTGGCTGCTGGGCTCGTGGTCAGGCTGCAGGGGGTGGAGAGCCCTCCAGATGTTGGCCCCCTGGAGGTGCGGCCAGAGCATAGGGAGGAGGAAAGAGGAGCTCTTCCTCCTGGGCCAACGGGGGGAGGACTGGGGGTTTCAGTCATTCGGGAGGGTCTGTGAACAGATGGAGCCAGCCTAAGATATAGGGGATCTGGTCTGGATGTCCTGGGGAGCCAAAGACGACCTCTTGCACCCTGTAAATGAGAGTTAAATCAAAAGAGCCCCCCGAGGGCCAGCCAACTTTAAAGGAGGGTCACTCAATGGAACAGAAGGTCCTCAGGTGGCTGGGCTTGACACATAGTCCAGACATCATGGAAGCCGCCTTCTGGAAATCTGAGAAATGGTCAAGGACTAAGTCAAGAGGCATAGAGGAAACCATTGACCCATCTTGGGAAAGATCTCAAGGAAGAATAGGAGGAGAGAGGCTGTTAAGGCAAACAGGAACAAGAGAGTCACACGTAACGAAAACAAAACTGCAAGAAGGAAGCAGAGAGAACTGAAGAAGGAAGCTCTCTGTGAGCTGGCAGAAAGATTTCACAGTGCGTGGAGTCAGTCGAAAAGACTGCCCCTGTCCCTTACCCAAAAAGATTTGGCCAACCTGGATTCCATGTCAGACTCGACCAAAATCTTGTGTCTGGCCAGCCCAGATTCCACAACAGGCTGGGTTGAGACTCTGGGCCGGTCCCACCTGGATTCCATGTCAGGCTGGAGCACGAACCCCTATCAGAGGAGGAGTTGGGGCGTCCCCTGTTCTCCTCCAGCTCTGAGATCAATAGCACATCTGCCTGATCTCTGTTGAGCCCCAGGATGTCCAGACTACTGAAAAGCAAGAGAGAGAGAGAGAGAGAAAGAGAAAGCAGGCAGGACTTACCAAGGCCGGCTCCGGTGGCACTCTCCTTTGAGTCTGGGGGGGGTCTCTATTCCTGATCCCAGATGAGCCTCCAAAATGTTAGGGTCCGAGAGTCGGGAATAATTCCCACAGACACAAAGGAAAAATGCATAAAGTAACCAAATTAGTGGCTAGCCAGGCACAGACTCCATAAGCCAAAGATGGCCTCTGGCCCTGAACAATAGCAGGCCGAGGCTTTTATCAGGGAATTCCACAGATACCCGCACGCGCCAAGCATCCTTTAATGACTGGACGGCCCCCTATCCCTGATACAGGGGAAATTCTTATTGGTAGAGGCTGTCTTCAGGGCATTGGAATATTCTGGTGGTAATCTTTAGAGCCAGAGGACCCTGTTTATTTCTTAAAAGGTCTTAACACATTTGACCTTGCCTACCATGCCTGGGCTTGCCTAACCCATAGCCTTTGCATATGTTCTAGTCAGCTCACAAAATGGGGAAGCTAATCAAAATGGAGTCAATGCAGTTTGAGGTTTGACTCTTCAAAAACTACATGCATTTTTGTTCACTTGCATTTATATTCATTCTTTTCAGGACTGTGGTCATTGGATGTATGCAATCTTAATGCTGCTTGTTTAATTTAATAGGTAATTTCAGGGCTCTACACAGTCTGCATAAGGATGATGCTGGATGGCTTCACAGAATTCCCGCTAGCAAATGCATGGTAGCTTAGTCAACCATCCCCCCAGTGTCATGTGAGGGGCTGCCAAGCTTTCACCATTATACATTATACAATGAATAGTTTTGTGCCAAGACTTTTTCTGCTTTTGGGTTTCATCCTCTGGACAAGAGTAAAATTATTGGGCCAAAGTTTCAAGGTGTGTGTGTGTGTGTGTGTGTGTGTGTGTGTGTGTGTATGCACATGCATGTATCCATTTGTATGTGTGAATGCAGGTGTGCACATGCCAAGGTGTGTGCGTGGTCAGAGGACAACCCCAGATGTCGGTCCTTGCCTTCCACCCTGTTTGAGACGGTGTCTCTTGTTTATCTGCAGCATGCCCCAAGCTTCTGGGGCTTCCTGTCTCTGCCTCCCATCACTGTAGGAGCTCTGGGTTTACATGTATGTGTTATGCACAAAGCTGTTTACATAGGCTCTGGGGGATTTGATATCAGGTCCTCTTATGTGACAAGTGCTATTATCCACTGGGCCATCTCCCCAACTCTCAAAGGTTAAGACTTTCATTATCCCCTTGTGATCATGGATCTGAAATGCTCCCCACCATCCCATCTCCACCCTCTATCCCCCCAACACACCCCCAGCTAGCAGCTCCTGATGAAGCCTTGATCCCCAGCACAGCAGTGTTCAGAGGTGAGGCCTCTGAGAGGCAGTCTGATTGTGAGAGCCCTGAGCTAATGACTGGATAAATCCACTGAGGGACTCAGCTTAATGGGCAACTGGGAGGTCAGAACTTTAGAAAAAAGTTTAGCTGAAGGAAGCGGGTCCGTGGGGAGGGTGCCCCGAAAGGGCATATTTGAAGGAAGCCTGGCCCCTTCCTCTCATTCTCTTTTTGCTTCCTGGCTTCCATGAGGTGAGCCACTTTGCTCTGCCTGTCACGGTATCATGCTCCATCTTGCCAGAGACCAAAGTGATGGCGCCAGGTGGCCATGGACCAAAACTTCTAAAACCGGCTCAAAACAAATCTTCCCTTTAAAAATTGTTTTATTGCCGGGCATGGTGGTGCACACCTTTAGTCCCAGCACTTGGGAGGCAGAGGCAGGTGGATCTCTGTGAGTTCAAGGCCAGCCTAGTCTATATAGTGAATTCCGGGGCTAGCTGGGGCTACAGGGAGACCCTGTCTCAAAAAGACCAAAAAAATTTGTTTTATTACATTTATTTACTGTTGTGTATGCCATGGAGCACATGTGTAGGTCAGAGGACAATGTGCAGGAAGTCAGTTCTCTTCTACCATGTGGGTCCTGGGTTAAACTGCAGTTATCAGGCTCGGTGGAAAGTGCTTTTACCCACTGAGCCATCTTGATGCCCTCCCCAACTGAAAGAATTATTTTTATGCTATGTGTGTGGTGGGGTGATGTGCTTATCAAAGTGGACATGTAGAGGCACTGGCCTGTAACTACAACTTACAGGAGTCAGTTCTTTCTTTCTACCATGTGGGTCCCAAGTTTGAACTCAGGTCACCAGGCTTGGTGGCGAGTGCCCTACCTGCTAAGCAGTCTCAGCAGTCCTCTCTCTCCCTTTGTTTTTCTGGGGCCTTTTATCACAGCATCGGAAACTGAGCAACAACCTCCTAAGGGCTTGTGCTGCCAAAGTATCAAGCAGACACCAGGCCAAGTGGAGTCCCCGCTTCACAGACATGACTTGAGCAGTGCCCTTGAGTCTTGCTGATCTGCAGCAAGGGTTTGGGAGGGAGTCACTAAGCATGGGTTGTTGGTTCTTCCCCATTTCCAGTGACTGCTGTAGCTGCCTGACATGCAGGTGAGGAACTTGAGGTGCTGGTGACTTGCTTAGGTGACCCTAGAAAGGCCCCAGGCATTCCACAGAGATGTAGACTATGTAGACACATCACAGTGGCTTCAAATGCTCAGGATGGGGGATGGTCACTCCAGATCATGGTCCCACTTTGTTCACTGAACTAGTAACATTCTCCCACTTGTTCTAACTAACTTTCCATTGCTATGATAAAACACTTTGACAAAAACAACTTCCGGGGAGGAGGCAGGGTTTATTGCATCTTACAATTCCAAATGGTAGTCCATCATTGAGGGAAGCCAAGACAAGAACTCAGGGCAGAAATCTGGAGGCAGAAACTGAAGGATAGACCATGGAGGAACACTACTTACTGGCTTGCACCCCCTAGCATGCTCAGATACTGTTCTCAGATACCTACCTGCCTCAGGATGGCACAACCCACATGTGTTCCCCAGGGGTCCTGGTTCCTCCAAAGGGCTGGGCCTGCTGCAGAGAATTGACTGTGGAGAGTTAGCAGCAGAAGGAGGGGCTTGTGGCGCCATCTTGGGACGGAAGCCACAAGCCGCCAGGAACGTGGGGCAAGTGTGGGGAACATGCAGTAGCTGGGCATACTCAAGAATAGGATGGCCTGGGACTTATGGACCTGGGGCAAGATTGCTGGCCCCTAAGGCATGGGTGAAAGCTAGCGGTGACTATGGGTGTGCTGCAGGAGTGATCTGGTATGGTGGGCTCTGAGCCATGGTGCAGAGCTGGATGGTGCAGAGCTGGGCGTCATGGAGCTGAATGACATGGAGCTAGGGTGTTCGTTTCTTTGTAAGTCGTTCCCCCCACACAATAATAATAAATGTACATAAAGATATGTTATATGGTTTGCCTGATAGCACAAGATACACAGAAAGAACTCTGGTGACACCACATCACGGGATGGCTGGGCCCTCTTACATTAACAGTTAAGAAAATGCCTCACAGATATGGCTACAGACAAATCCCATGGATGAAATTCAGTTGAAGTTCATTCTTCCTAAGTGACTCTAGTTTGTATCAGGTTCACAAAAAAACTACCCAGCATACCCTTCAACCCAAAGACCCTATCTTCAAATAAAGCTCCATGTAAAGTTCCATTCTGAGGTAGTAGACTCAGAATTTCAATGTTTGGAGGAAAACAGTTCAACACACTTGTATGAGTTACTTTTCTGTTGCTGTGATTAAAAACACCATGACCAAAGGAACTTACAAAAGGAAGAGTTTATTTAGCTTACAGTTCCAAAGGGGCAAGGGTCCATCATGGGATGGAGCCTGGCTCATGACCATATAAAATTCAAAATGCATTTATTCTAGCCTTAAAAGTCCCCATAGTATTTACCAGTCTCAAAACTATTTAAAAGTCCAGTCTAAAGTCTCTTCTGAGACTCAGGGCAATCAACTGTAAGCCCCTGTAAAGTCAAAAGACATTACATACTCCCAACATACAGTGGAACCAAATGCACATTACCATTCCAAAAGGGAGGAATGGAGGCATAGTGAGGCAATACTGAACCAAAACAAGACAAAGCCAGCAGGACAAACACCAAATCCAGTAGCTCCATGTCCGACTTCTGGGACCTTTACTTAGATGGCTCAGCCTCTCCAGCTTTGCTGGGTGCAACATACATCTCTCTTGTGCTGGTACCACTCCCTGTATACAGATGATCTTGGCAGGTGCCTCACACCTCTGGCATCATGAATGTGTTTTTGACTTCTCCATTGCCAACCAGGCTTCACCTTGACAGCTTCATGCAATGGCCTATCAGGGCCTTCTCTATTTAGGAGAACCCCTGCCACATGCTGCCTGGCTTTGGTGACTATCTGAAACCACAAGGAAGAACTGATGACCCCTTCACTCTTGCGTCTTTCATGCCTCTAAAGCCAGCACTAGGTGAATGGTACTGCCAAGTTTGGCTGCAAGTTTGGGGTGGACTCCATCCTGCTTTATCATTTTAAAAGCTTTTGTCTTCAGTGGCCCCTGCAGCATTTTCCTTTCACTAGTTGGAAGCTTAGCTGGGTGTGCTCTTGCTCTGGAGGCACACCCTCCATTGTTTAAGTGCAAATCTCTAGGCCTCTCCCTAATCACTCTAATCTCCTTATCAAAGGGATCCTCTCCAGCTCATGCTGTAGCTCCATTTATCTTCCTAGTGCTCTTTTTCAATCCAAACTGCATTCTGTATTTCTTCTTTTTTTCCTTTTTTTGGTCTTTTTGAAACTTCATCTCCCTGTAGCCCCAGGTGACCTGGAACTATGTAGACCAGGCTGGTCTCAAGCTCACAGAGCTCCACCTGCCTCTGCCTCCCAAATGCTGGGACTACAGGCATGTGCTACCATACCCAACCATTCTGTATTTCTTTCTGCCCCATTTGCTCTTTTTCACTGTAGCTCCGCATAATATTCACCATTAATAGCCACACCACCATTTCTATATTAAGCTGGACCCACCTGGGTCTTTCAGGGTAGACCTACTGTTAGGGAAAGAGGAATTTACTGCTTGTCTGAATTTACTGCTTGAATTTACTTGTTTGAATTTACTGCTTGTAACCAATTAACCCAACTGGAGACACAGGCATCCGGAGATGGGGCAAGTACTGCAGCCCCTGTAACCTGACCTGTCTGGTCTGTGTCATGTCTGTAGGCATGTCTGCTTACACAAGATAACAAGGAAGGGCTGTGCCAGGCACATACCACTCATCCCTCCCCGATTGGGACACCTGAAGGGAGTTGTAACATTTTTCTTGAAGTTATTGGTTTGTGAAATGCTTGCTTTAAAACTATTGGTTGTATAAATGTGGGCTTTTGTGTAACGGTTGTGGGAGCCTATATAATCTTTACCTGAAATTGCCTCAGGGTCGATCGCTCTAACCAGACCTGTGTGTCTTGGAAGGACGGTCGGCCCCAGCTAGCTGGTTTAATAAAACTCTGCTTGATTTTTGCATCTCCATACTCGTGCATTTGTCCTCCTGAAGAGACCCACCGAGTCACAGACCCTAATATTTTGGGGGCTTGTCCGGGATTTGGGGGGGGCTTCTGGGGGAACAAAGGACGAACGGAGGCAGAGTTTCTTTTCTCTGGACAGGGCAGTGTAATTCGAGGGTCACTCCCTCATGTCTGTAAAATCCAGAATAAAGCGAGAGTCGCCATCTTGTGTCTGGTCTCGGGTTAGTAATCCCGAGTGAGGAAGTTCGGGTTCGAGTCCCGGCACCTAGGTAAAAGTCCAGGTAACCAGCCCTGGCCCTAGGGTCCGAGTGTCTCGGTCCTAGGAAGGAAGCCTGCCATCAAATCTGGCGCCTGAGGAGGAAAATAATCGAGCTCATTACTCTGAGGCAGTCCAAGTGAACGCCATTTGGGAAAATCACGAAAAGTCTTGGGGATCCTGAAAGTGAGAGTGGTGAGTGCAGCGCGCATCTGAGCGAAAAAAGGACCGGTCCGCATGAATGTGATTCAATGTGGTGCACGTGCTTGATGGTTGTGCTAATTGTCTTACTGGGGGGGGTCTGGTTTTGTATTTTTCTCTACGCTATTTTAAACCTTCCTTTTCTCCTTCTCCTTCCTTTTATTCTCAGTCTAAGTAGACAAGACCCCTTATTTATATCTCCCACCCCTCTCCATCCCTCTCTCCGGCCACTGAGAAAGCCATCATTGTTTAGAGTGGCATCATCACTTCTCCCTTTTCATCTCTCTCTCTTCTCACTGGACAAGGCCGTGAACGTTATCTTGATGTTTGTGCTCAAAAACCTAAACGTGCACAGGTGGGGCAGCTGTAGCGGCGGCGCCCCGCGCCTCTGGAACACACCCACAAAAACGCCATTCTGGCTGGGGCTGCGCGGGCTCTGGGGTGGCCAAGCCATGGCCGCCGCCCAGGGGCATGAAGATCTCCAGGTGGTGCCGCGAGATGAAGTTCGAGTGGCCCATGCTCACGTCCACTGAGCCCTGCCACGAGTTGTGCCCAATGGTCACCGAGCGCCTCTTCACAAGGTACTCAAACTCGCCGCCCTCCAGCCGCGCCATGGCCCAGCCGCCCGGCGGGGATCCGCTGCTCCCGGCCCCGCCGCCCGCGGGAGGGGTGCCCGCACCCGACAGCGCCGCCACCACCACCACTGCCACCACCGGCCACCCGCCCGCTCGGCTCCTACAGCCGCCACCGCAGCGCTAAACTGCGCGGCCTGCGCCCAGGGCTCGGGAGGGGGCCACGGAGGAGCCGTCCCCCATGCCGGGCTCCCGATCCCTGTGCCCCAGCCCACGCCATGGGGCTCTGGCTGCCACCACCCCCCGGGACCGCCAGGCTAGGGCGATGTGGGAGCCCCCGGACCACGGCCCCCGCGGGCACCATGAGCCCCCTACTTCGCCGCCTGCTGCTCGACGCGCTGCTGTAGCTGGCTGGCGCCCAGGCCCCTGTCTCCCAGCTTGATGCCCCTGATCACCAGAAGAAAGTGGTGTCTTGGATGGACATCTATACCCGTGCTACCTGCCAGCCCAGGGAGGTGGTGCCTGCTGCTCGTCGCACTGCTGCAGCTGGCTGGTGCCCAGGCCCCTGTCTCCCAGCTTGATGCCCCTGATCACCAGAAGAAAGTGGTGCCCAGGTGCCCAGCTGTGTGACCGTGCAACGCTGTGGTGGCTGCTGCCCTGACGATGGCCTGGAATGTGTGCCCACTGGGCAGCACCAAGTCCGAATGCAGATCCTCATGATCCAGTACCCTAGCAGTCAGCTGGGGGAGATGTCCTTGGCCAAACAGGGCTGCCATACCCCACCATCTCCCCAGCCCTGCTCTGTTCCGGGCTGGGATTCCACCCCTGGAGCACCCTCCCCAGCTGACATCATCCATCCCACTCCAGCCCCAGGATCCTCTGCCCAGGCTGCACCCAGCGCCATCAGCGCCCTGACCCCCGGACCGGCCACTGCCACTGTAGATGCCGCAACTTCCTCCGTTGCCAAGGGCGGGGCTTAGATCTCAACCCAGACACCTGCAGGTGCCGGAAGCTGCGAAAGTGACATGTTGCTTTTCAGACTCAGCCAGACACTCCCCTCACAGGCCCTATCCCAGTGAAAGAAGAGGGGAGCCCAAAACACCCCAGCCCAGGACCTCAGTCCTAAAAAAGCTACCCCAAGGACCTAGACCTCTTAGAGAGCTCAGTCTCCCAAATCTGTCATCTAACAGTTGTCAAGGAACTTAATGGCAGTAAGAGGGGTCTTATCTCAAATTAGGGGAAATGGTGCTGTTAACTACCCTGGGCAAGTGAACATCTTCTGTTTGATTCTGCCTCCCTACTATAAAGAGTCCAAACTTTGACAAATAATGACATTTGGGCTCTGCTATGATAACTGTGATCCCCACCCACCCTGACAAAAGAGACAAGGAGGAGGGAGCCCTATCAGGACCCTCCACCTGGGAAAAGGAAACTGACGGGGACGGGGCTCAGCACCCCTCCCCAAATCTTGGATAACTCTGTGTGTGGAGGGGACTCACACTGGGTTCATGGTAGATACTGGGGCACAGTATTCAGTTCTCAATCAAACTCATGGTCCTCTAAAGCCAGGACGCACAAGCATAGTCCAAGGAGCTACAAAAACTAAGAGGTGCACCTGGACCACCAACAGAAAAGTGGACTTGGGAAGGCATCAGGTTTCCCACTCCTTCCTGGTTGTGCCCGAGAGTTCTGCACCTTTGCTGGGTAGAGACTTACCAAAATCGGGGCACGTATCCATTTTGAGCCGAAAGGGATAAAAGTCATGGACTCGGAAGGACAGCCCCTGCAGCCAGTGCATGTGTTGTCTTTATCTCTGGCTGATGAATATCGCCTATTCCCAGCAGAGAGAGCTGCGAGGAAGGGAGACCAGCCTGTTTCCCCTGGGCCCCCCACGGCCTCTGGCCTGAGCTGGGGTGAGCCGGGGGGCCGGGGGGGCCTGGGAACAGCGGGGTCCTCTGCCCTGAGGACGCTCGGGGCCGGCTGCAGCCACCGGGACCAGGCAGGCTGCGACACTGCGGCAGCCGGTCCCAGCCAACGACGACACTGATGGCAGCTGCCACCCAGCGCAGCCTCGACACTCCCCCACCCCGCTTCCTGTTCCCCTGACCGGGCCTGCGAGGACGTGACGACCCAGAATGACAGTGGACATGACCTGACGGTGGACACGACCTGGCAAACCACCCGAAGGGGCCTCCGGACCTGGAGAAGGCGGGTCTGCAGCCACGCACGGCCATCGCTGGGCAGGGACGGCCCTGGGGATGAGCCTCAGCCAGCGCTTTGTCAGGACCGTGGAACAAAGGCCTTAACGGTTCTAAAAGGTGAGCGGAGCCCAGCATGGTGGAGCCCCGCGTGGCGGTGGGAGGGATGGGCCGGCCCGGCGTCTTCCCTCCGCCTGGGAAAAGCTGGATGCGACTTAGCCGGTTTGGCCAGCTGGAAACGCTCCCCAAGGTCAGAGGCCTGTGTATATAATGTGAAAAAGCTACTCTCAACCATTCCCCCAACCTTTAAAAACTTTTGGCGACATCTGGACATCTAGATGTAGAGATTGCAGACGAATGAAGTTGTTAGGCCTCCTTTAAAAAGATCCCAGGAGCGACACACGTCTGTGTTCAATAAGTTAAAAGATAGAGTCCAAAAAGGAAAAGGAGCTCCAGTGCCAGCCTGGTCACGTGGAGAAGACTTCTGTGTTATAACTGTTGGGTTGTGTATGTGTCATATTCATTACAGTGTGTGTATATACATCTATATGTATATATGTATGTGTTTAACAATGCTGAATACTCTTTTTGAAACTATCTAGTCTTTCTAGATGTTTAGAAGTGCACAAAATATGTTAAAAGTAGATATAGTAAATAATACACTGTAGATAGTCTTCTGTTAATATTAATAGTAAAATACTGTCTTTTAAAAATAAAATACAGAAAAAGATCGATACTGTCCATCTCTTGGTCCTTCGCCAAAAATACCAAGCCCTAGATACTGCTGAGGAAGATTCCTCAGTCTGATCTAAAAAAGGGGGGGAAATGTTAGGGAAAGAGGAATTTACTGCTTGTCTGAATTTACTGCTTGAATTTACTTGTTTGAATTTACTGCTTGTAACCAATTAACCCAACTGGAGACACAGGCATCTGGAGATAGGGGCAAGTGCTACAGCCCCCGTAACCTGACCTGTCTGGTCTGTGTCATGTCTGTAGGTATGTCTGCTTACACAAGATAACAAGGAAGGGCTGTGCCAGGCGCATACCACCCATCCCTCCCCGATTGGGACACCTGAAGGGAGTTGTAACATTTTTCTTAGTTATTGGTTTGTGAAATGCTTGCTTTAAAACTATTGGTTGTATAAACGCGGGCTTTTGTGTAACGGTTGTGGGAGCCTATATAATCTTTACCTGAAATTGCCTCAGGGTCGATCGCTCTAACCAGACCTGCGTGTCTTGGAAGGATGGTTGGCCCCAGCTAGCTGGTTTAATAAAACTCTGCTTGATTTTTGCATCTCCATACTCGTGCATTTGTCCTCCTGAAGAGACCCACCGAGTCACGGACCCTAACACTACCACAGGAACTATGATTCTCTAACATCTGCAAAGTCCCTTTAACCAAGTAACATTCTCAGAGTCTATGACAAGGATGCTTTTATAAACCAGGTGTGTTGGTGCATACCCTTTATCCCAGCACTCAGGAGGCAGAGGCAGGCGGATCTCTGTGAGTTCAAGGCCAGCTTGGTAACATAGTGAATTCCAAGCCAGCTTGGGCTACTGGGAGATTTCCCTGTCTCAAAAAGTAAAAAAAAAAAAAAAAAAAAGAACGCTTTTATGAAGTCATTATTTAGGCTGCCACAGTCGCTTACTGTTCTCCCTCATCACTGGAGTCCTCTGCCAAAACTAAACTATAAAGGGTGGCATATTCTGTGGTTTTGTGGTGGATGCTGGGTATTAAACCCTGAGCCTCCCCACCCTGTGTGCCCTCTATCACTGAACTACAACCCCAGCCCAAGGGTGGTACTTTTTAATCAGCTACATAGAAATACCAGGATCCTGGACCGACTGTATTGATCCTGGTTGGTGACTGATGCAAAAGGATATGTACTTCAAAACGGAAGAGAATATGACGGTTTTAGTTCTTTCTTCAAGAAACTAAAGTGGAAGAAGACAGTGTTTTCTATGCTTGACATTCATGCAGAGTTCTGCCTGCTCTGGAGCCTGGTCTCATGTGTACCCTAAGGGAGAGCCATAGTGCAGCCTACAAAGGGACCATGGCAAGTGCTTACAAGCTGACTGGACCAGTCTCTTCCAGCCCTCGTGAAAATGGGCCCTTTCTCACTTTAAGGTGCATGATGAGAGACTCAGTCCTCAAATATTGAAAACCCCTATGGGGTTTGGAGAGATTTTAAAAATATTATTTTTATTTTGTGTATGAGTATATTGCCTGCATGTATGTGAGTGCACCTGTGTTGTGCAATGCCGTGGAGGTTAAAAGAGGGCTTTGGATTCCCCTGGAACTGGAATTAAGGATGGTTCGTAGCCTCCATGTAGGTGCTGGGATTTGAACCTGGGTCCTCTGCCAGAGCAGCCAGGGCTATTGCAGAGAACCCGGGTTCAGTCTCCCACCTCACTGACTTTTTTTTTGGTCTTTTTGAGTCAGGGTCTCCCCATAGCCCCAGCTGGCCTGGAATTCACTATGTAGACCAGGCTGGCCTTGAACTCAGAGATCCGCCTGCCTCTGCCCCCAAGTGCTGGGATTAAAGGCATGCACCAGTACACCCGGCTTCAGTCTCCCCTTTTTTTAACTAGTGAAAGCACCAGTACAATTTAAGACTTTTTTCTCTCTTTCTTTCCCTTCCCAGTTGGATTCTAAGGCGAGGATTGTGATCAGCATGACTGTTCTCTCCACATATTTTCTAATCTCAGGGGTCACAGTTGTTACCTTACCCCTCTGCCATACCAGACTGGTTTACACAGAGCTAGCCTCCACCACAGGCTCATACTTTTGGAGGGTGGGGTCTGGGCCTGATCTGTGCTATCCCCTCAAAGTCCTCAACCCACAAAGATCTTCATCATACAGTAACTGACTTGGATTGGAAGAGAGTTCAGAAGACTTCCCAGGTATACAGGACCTGTGTCTACCCAGACCTGCTCTCCTGTATCCTCGGCCTTACTCTCTGAGTACTGGAACACACGCCCTAGAATAATCTAGACTGACATAGAACAGTGAGGAGTAGCTTCTGTAGGCTGAGTTGGACACTTCCTGTATCGCTCTACATGTGGTGTATCTTGAGCTATTTCTCAATCTGTGAAACAAAGAGTTGCTTTGGGAACATTGCTTAGGTCTTATAGCAGGATAGTGTGTCCTGGGGGAAGACGTATAGCCCTAAGCTGGTGGGCCTGACTCTGCTGCAGATTCCTTAGATGGCAGGGTCTACCTCCCAGGGCCAATCCCCAAGGAAACAGAGCAAGCCATGTCCACCCAGCATAGAGGGAGTGTTGGAGCACACCCATTTCCAGCACAGACCAGAGGTAAGAGTGGAGAGGCTGGCTGAAGCAGCCCCACCCCTCCAGTGCTTTACTGGATGTGATGAACTAGATGGTGGTTCCTCAATTCACCTGGCAGCCCTAATCCCCACTGTGGCTGAAGTGGAGATAAAGACTTTAAGGTTAAATGAGGCTCCAAGGGTGTATGGAGCCCTGATGCAACAAGGTTAGTGTTCTTAAACAAGAGATGCCGGTTTACTCCCTGCCTGATCACAACGTGATCATGAGAGCATACAGCTACAGACTGCCTACAGCCAGAAGAGGCCTCAGAACAAACCTTTCCTTGATAGACTTTCATCTAGGACTTTCCGTCTCCAGACTAAGGACAGTATTATCTGTTGTTTAACCCTCCAGACATGTGCTTTTTTGGTATAGCAGACTGAGCTCACTAATACTTCTGCCAAGGTCACTCTTGCAACCCACAGAACCCTTCCCTAATCCAACAGGTACCCAAGCTGTTATTAGTCAGCTAGCAGGCCATCCCAGGCTTGAGTGCCCAGAACCCTAGACCATGCTGAACAGGCCCTGCAGCTGTCTGCAGAGGCAGGGCCCATTGAAGATAAAATACTGTTGTGTGACTTTTCTGAGAAAGTCATGAACAAATGTCTATTTATGCCACAATTCTACCCAAATCTAGGGTAGTAAACTAGCAACCTTAATGGGGGAATATTTACATGAGCACAGGTGATGGGTTACTTACAGAAGTATGGGTGATTTAAAGGCAGCTGCATCACGGAAAAGCGCATGCATAACTTTTAGGCTTATAGACTCCACTGGGGTCTCCCCTCCTCAGTAATTGTTTATAGTTATGAACCCCTGGGGTCCTCCTTGAAAATCTTGTAAGTTTCAGGAGCCTCCTGAGCCCCATAAATGTTAGGAACTTCTTGAGCTAGTAAATTTCATTTACTTCCTGAGTCTTATGAGAGTCCCCTGGGACAGAATGTTTTCCTTAGGCAGAAACACTACAGGATGATTTCAGTCCACTTTGTGAAGTATCATAGAATCCCGCAGACTTGGTAGTTTACATAGAGAACAGAAACTTATTTCTCACAGTTAAAGTTTGGAAGCCCAAGATCAAGGTGCCCAGACATGATGAGGTCCCTCTTGCTATATCCACATGACAGAAAAGAAAATCAGGTCCTGCATGCCCATTTATGGTGGCATTAATTCGTTCACCAGGGTAGTGACCTCAACACCTCCTAGGTCTCACGTCCCCAACACTGTTGCATTGTGGGTCATTTCCAATACAAGAATTTATTTTTTGGTCTTTTTGGAACTTGCTATGTAGACAAGGCTGGCTTTGAACTCACAGCAATCCACCTGCCTCTGACTCCCAAGTGCTGGGACTAAAGGCCTGCACCCACGCCCGGCTCCAATACCAGAGTTTTAGAGGAAGACAGGGTCATTCAAACCTTAACAGGGACATCTCCCCTCCTGCTCCCTAACTCAAAGTTCCTGGAGCTGAACTTCTCGGGAGCGAACGCCGAAGGGGAGAACCTTGGAGAGAACCTTGGCAGGTGTCTTCCTCCCCTCCGCTGGTAACAGTGCCCTTTGGGAGGATCACAGCAACTCTCCTTCCACACACATACCTAAGCCCAGGGAGTCCCTGGCAGACAGTGTGAAACCGGCAGGGAATCCCTTCTTATTCTCTGCTTTGTAACGATGTGCCTGAGGCCGTTTGTGGCAGCTCTGTGGAAGTACCTGGGAGGACATGGTCAGCCCACAACGGCCAACATTCAGGCAAGAGGCCTGCAGCCGATCACCTCCTGGCACTGACCTCAGGTTCCCAGAGCTGATCAGGTTAGGTCCTCAGAACACATCCAGTCCTGGGTGTCAGCCTGACTGGTGGGATTACCTGAAATGAGAGCGACCTTCTTGATGGGATCATCGGAAGCTGGAAGACCCTCCCTACATGTGGGTGTTGCCCTCTGATGGCAGCCCGTTAACAAGGCCCTGGCAGAAGGAGCTCTTGCTTTTTGCCCCTTGCCTTCTCTCTCGCTGGTGAGTTCATCTTGCTGCTGTGACCAACTTCAGATTCCACGTAGACTGGGGACTAGCAGATCTCTTGGACTTTGTCAGGCCTTCGGCGCCAGATTGGGACTGCTGAGCTACCCAGCCTCGCAGACTAAGCGACTACCGGATTCTCAGCCTCTCCGGTGTGGTGCAGCGATTGTTGGACTACTCGGACTTTATCCTGTGAGCTAATCTGATAAATTATCTATCTACCTACCTATCTATCATCCATCTATCTACCTACCTACCTATCATCCATCTATCTATCATCTATCATCCATCTATCTATCATCTATCATCCATCTATCTATCATCCATCCATCTATCATCCATCTATCTTCATTCTACCAGTTCTGTTTCTTTAGAGACACATACAGACTACAAGTAGAACAACTGAAACATTCTTTTTATCGCTGCACATAGAACCCCAGGGCCTCACAAATGCTGAGCAAGTTCTCTACCACTGAGCTACATTCTGAATCCTGAAGCAGACTTTATATTTTTAAAAATTTTTTATTTTATAGCTGGGAGTGGTAGTACATACACCTTTAATCCCAGCACTGGGGAGGCGAGGCAATCGGATTTCTGTGAGTTTGAGGACAGCCTGGTCTACATAGTGAGTTCCAAGTTAGCCGGGGCTACTGGGAGACCCTGTCTCAAAAAGACAAAAGAAAAATTTTTTTATTTTATGTGTCTGAGTATTTTACCTGCATGTATGTAGGTGCACCACCTGCATGCAATGCCCTCGGAGGTCAGAAGAGGGCATCAAATCCCCTGGAACTGGGGTTACTGATGGTTATTAGTCACCATGTGAGTGCTGAACAGAACCTCTGCAAGCCCAGCCAGTGCTCTTAACTGCCATCTCTCTAGTTATAAAAAGAGAAGCCCTAGCTGGGCATGGCACACGCCTTTAGTCCCAGCACTCAGGAGGCAGAGGCTGATGGATCTCTGTGAGTTCAAGGCCAGCCTGGTTTCCACAGTGAATCAAGGCCAGCTGTGTCTACAGGGAGACCCTGTCTCAAAAAGACAAAAAAAAGATTAAAAAAAAAAAAAAACCCAAAAAACAAAGTCGAGGGGCTGGAGCTCACCAGTTAAGAACACCAGCTGCTTTTGCAGAGGACCTGGGTTCGATTCCCAGCACCCAAATGGTGGCTAACAATCATCTGTAACTCCAGTTCCAGGGGAATTCCATACCCTTGTCTCACTGCATGACACTGCATGACACAGGCATCCTTACATACATGCAGACAATACACTCATACACGTAAATAATTTAAAAAATACAAATATAAAGAAAATGATTTTCCTGGAGAAGCTCTTACATAATTGAATTTTGTACTGTTAGTATATAAAATGTGATGGGGCTGGAGAGATGGCTCAGTGGCTGTTCTTGCAGGGGATCTGAGACCGTCTTCTGACCTCCTTGGGCATTGCACACACATGCAGGCAATACGCTCATACACATACAATTTTTTTAAATTAAATATTTTCAAAAAGATAAGCTGGGGAGCAGGAAGGGGTGCATCCACACCCTGCAGGCCCGGGGTGCACGTTGCACCTGACTGCCCCATCATACTAACCCCTGAACTGCAGCAAGTCCGACAGTTTGCATTCAGCACTGTGCTGGACACCTAGGGCGGTCCAGGCACCGAGGAGGTCAGATCCGGCCTGGCGCCCTGGGGAACCGCTACAGCTGCGTCTCGGGGACTCCGGAGCCTGCAGAGCGCCCAACGACTCCAAAGAGGCAGAAACGCCCGGCCAGCTGCGGCGCTAGCGCACACGCTCCGGAAATCTCCTGGAGGAACCGCCCTCCGCCACCCGTGACCAATCAGCGAGAGTCGCGGACTCTATGCCCGCCCCCACGCCGGGCTCTCCGCCAATGAGAGACGGTCTCCCAGCCCCGCCGTGCACGCCACTGTCTGCGCGTCAGGCTGCCAATAAAGTTCTCCACTGCTTTGAATTTTTTTTTTAAAGCGCCCGCTGCGGCCGCCGCGCAGGCCCCGCCCCGATACTTCCGGTCCGGCCGCCGGGAGCCGGTGCGGCTGTGAGGGTCGCGTCTCTCGCTGCCGCCGCCGCCGGCCGGGCATGGTGTTGGGCGCCGGCCCGCCTCGCCTGACTCGGGGTGTGCAGGTGAGCACGGCCGCGAAGGCCGGGACGGGGGAGGCCTCTGGCCGCGGCTATGGGGCCGACGGTCGGCGGCTGACGAGCGGAGCCCGGAGGACCGGGCCCAGCGGACCCCCGGCAAGGTCACGGCGCTGGCCGAAGCGGGGCCCGGCGCGGGGAAGGAACGGTGAACTAGACGGCTGCCGTCCGGGGTCCCGAGCGGCTCCGCGGCGTGGCCTCCCCGCCCGGACTCCGTTTCTCGGTCGCCGCCGCCCTCCCCGAGGCTTCGGGCCCGCCCCGCGCGCGCTACGGAGACCCGAGGGTAGGGGCGGCCTGAGAAGGCGCCTGCAGAATGGGGGGTGAGGAGGAAGAGGCCATCCCAGGTTGGACCGAAACTTCCAGAAATGAGAGGCCGCGGGTCGGCTTGTGCAGCATGGAGGGCCGAAGGCGGGGACGCCCGGAGTGGGAGAGACTCGGGGGCAGTGATGGGGGCCTTCGGGACCCCTGACCCGAGGTCAAAGCTGAGTTCCCAAGGTGGTCAACCAAGCCAGACTGGCAAGCGGGGGAGACCCTGGGGCACTGTCATGCACACAGTCGTGGGGTGTGGACAATGGGTTGTCCTGGTCTGGCTCCCTGACCGGGGAAGTCCAGTGTCCCCAGTGACCACAGTCTGTCTCTCCTGCTTGCGTCGGGACTTCTCTATGGCAGGATCTGTGCATGCGGAGGTGGCCTCACCTTGAGCTGCCTCCCTGGCCCCGCACAGGTGACATGGCCTGATTGCACCACCGCAACCCAGGAATGCTGAGTAAACATGACTCGGTGATGGGGCTGGTGAATAACACACAGGCATCCTCTTTGGATGGCCTGAAAGCAGGTCCCACCCAGAGGAGGAACTAACTGGGCCAATTGCAACTTGTGGAATCTAGAGACTAAGCTTGCTGTTCAGAACAACAGATCTGTTCCCAAAATACTGCCTTAGTTACAGTGTCATTTTCGAGAAAAGGCAAGTTTCCTTTCAGTAGATTTTCCAGAGGTGGGGCATGTTGAGGAGGGAAAAGAAAATTCCGAGGCATCTGCGGGTAGTCCAATACCCTGTGGACCGTTTGTTTGAATGATAATGATTTTTCTTGGGTCCCTTTGTGTAGATTTAATTTTCCAATCATAGAAACATTTCCAAATTGGGACTTTGGTGTGTCCCCCGTGTGGCATTTGAAAATGATACTAGAAAAATAAATGGACACTATATTCTTACATCTTAGAATATTGGAAAGCAAGTTTTGTGTTTTCTTCTCTAGAAGACAAAACAGTGCTTTGTTTTGTTTTAATATCCTGCACAGTCATTGAATGTGTTAAGCTTCCTGCCAGAATCCCTTCCTTCAGTAGACAAGAGTATGGGGCATCCATCCTCTGCACGCACAGGAGCTAGGCGTAGGTGAGGGTGAAAGCATTGCACACAGACCTCAGACCACAGCACTGGAGAGCGGATCTCTGAGTGCTCGCTCTTGCCAGGTCTCTGGAGCAGCAACTTGAGTGCAGATCTTCGGGAGCTGGGTTTGGAGCCGCTTGTGTCCTGGCCCGATTTTCCATGAAGTTCTCTACTGTGACTACTGGGGGACTGCCTGCTGAACTCCACACACTGCTTTCAGTTCTCAGTTCTCACCCCGTTTGTATTACTGAGGTCAGCCAAAGAGTGACAACGTGATGCTCCTCGTGGAGTTTCTGGTGCTCCTGGCTGATTCCTAGGTGATAGGCACGCTTGTACTATTGTCAGGCAACCCTGGTGGACCGGTAGGACTGACGTGCTTAGGTATGGACACAGTGACTGGGGTGGCAGACTCTTTTGTGTGAGCCTTTTTGAGGGAATCCTGACAAGGTCAGGTGGAGGTTGGAGCAGGAGACCACAGCTTGGTGTTGTGCTATTTTCGTAGCTTGTGGGCTGAAGCTTCCATGGGTGAAGTGACTTAGTAGCTGCACCATAGCTCCTGTGCCCGAGATGAAGTCTCGAAGATGAACATGTTCATAGTAGAGCCATGCCTCCACATAGGTGCCCCTGAGGAAAACACAGCTGAGTGGACTAAGGAAGCAGCTGGTGATGTCTCCTCATGTTTGTCAACTTTATTGATGCCTGATTGAGCTGCCCATATTTAAAGTATGTGATTGATCAGTAGGTCTTTGTATACCCAATACCATAACCACATTTAGAACACATCCCTTAAAGGAAAACTAGGCTTTTGTGGTGATTGCTTCTCTGGGCCTGCTGTCCAGGGTCCACATGGTAAAATAAGACTAGGCATGTGGGGGACAGAAATCCTTCCCAGATTTTCAGTTTTGTGAACTTATGCACGTAACATATACAGTACACTAGTTTCACAAATTTAGACAAGTGTTGCTTTGGGAGTTTTGGTATTTTTTATTTTGCTCTTTGAGACATGGTCTCCCTCTGTAGCCCAGGCTCGCCTCCGACTGGCAATTCTCCTGCCTCAGCCTCCCAAAGACTGATGTTACAGGTGACCATCTTTGGGGTACACAGAAGGTGGCACGAGAAACTGCAGAAGACCAGCTAAAATGTCAGTGAAAAGGAGTGTGCTCGTATTTTGGGTTTCAGGGTCTTAGCCTCAAACTAGAAGTTCTGTTCTTAGGTCAGGCTCTTCACCTAGAAATTTTAGATCATTTTTGCATGAAAATTATCACAATGGTATTGAAAAAGAAATATTAAAACCAGAGAGGAGCCAGCTGTTGTGGCATACGACTTTAGTCCCAGCACTCAAGAGGCAGAGGCAGGGCGGATCTTTGTGAGTTTGAGGCCAGCCTGGTCTACATAGCGAGTTCTAGAACAGCATGGGGCTACAGGGAGACCCTGTCTGAAAAACATAAAAAATAAAAATAAATAAAAAACGAGAGGAAATTATGGAAAAATCGAGGTGTTATCCTACCTTTTATCCCCTCTCTGAGGGTGTCGAGTCTGAGAAGTATCTGCTAATGAAAGCTTGTAGTAGAAACAAGGCAGGCTCCCGAGGGTCATGGTGCCTGTTTGACCTGGTGACTCTGTAATGTAGGCCGCACTCTGGGTCATAATCTTGTGCCTGCGCAGGTTCATCCTTTGAAACAAAGTAAACCCTAGGTAGAGGGTACTGACAGTGGGCATGGGGGCCACAGTGCATAGGAGACGACTGTTCCTTCTGCCTCACACTTCTGTAACTCTAAAGCTGCTCTTAGAAAATTCAAATGATGTCTTCTAATATAGGTAGGGGTTTGCGTCTCTTCATCCTTCATGCAGGCAGGCAGGAGTGTCATCTAAGTTTGGTTTTTGTGCTCACTCCTATGGAGTTTGCAGCAGGAGAACCCAAAATAGACATGGGCTCAAAGTACCAGTGGAGAAGACTCGTTTGGGGTATTATGATTTACTCTTCATGTTGATATTGCAAAAAAAAGTATATTAAACACAGGATCCTTTGAAGGCTCTGCACACTTATGTTTAAGGAAGAAGGAAAGCAAAGCATCAGATGTCCCTTTGCCCTGGAGACTCCTGCTGATCCTGGGAGCTTGAGGCCACACGTGGGTCCCCTGCTACAGGAAGGACAGACTTTCCAGTGTACAGTGAACCCATTTGGAGCCAGTGGGGATAGGGAATGAATGCTGATTGAGAAGCTATGGAGGCCCCCAGACCGCTTGATGAAATCCCAGAGTCCTATGCCTATCTACTCTTCCCAGTGAGTGTGAAGTGACTGCCTTCTTAAATGTTTAATTCATACTTCAGCCAGTTAAACTTACGAAGAATTACATGCTGCTTACTCACGTTCATTGTGAAGGACCCCAGTTTTGTTACTGTGTAGGGATGTTCTAGAGAAATCAAAAATGAAAAGGTGTGCATGTCTGCAGTGTCTAGTCATGTCCAGGGACCTAACTGTGCTTCTGCCTGTCTTCCAGAGGAAAGGTGGCAGTAATGCTAACGCTGGCAAGCAAACTGAAGCGGGATGACGGTCTTAAAGGCTCCCGGACATCAGCTTCCGCATCTGACTCCACTCGGAGGGTCTCTGTGAGAGACAAGTTACTTGTTAAAGGTAATCATTTTCCAAGGGAGCAGGTTTTATAATCTGTAACAAAATGAAGCTTGCTTGGAGGCTCTTAGGGAATGGAAAGCTGCCTGTTGCTGAATGGAAATACCTGTTTGAAACAATTTTAAAGTATAATTGTCACCTACAAGGAAAGGACTTTTACTGTGCAGTGTATATGGGATTGCAATGCCAAGGAGATGGAATTGTAACTGTTGTTGATGTGCCAGGAATATTCTTCACTGGGTCTGCCATTGTGCGGTGCTATGGAAGGCGTAAGGCAGTAGGAGTTGGCAGGCCTGATTGAGGCAGCTGCTATTATTTTCCTGTGTCTTCTCCTCTCCTGTGGGAAGCACAGAGGTAGTTGTCCAGCCTGGCAAAAGTCATCTCTTAGGACCCTTGCCTGTTTCATATAGGACAAAGCCTAAGAAGTACTATGCAAAACTAAGTGTCTTCACAGAAGTACATATACCACACTACGTGAACTGTTATATGATGCTATATATATATTATAATTCTGTTGTTGGAATTCACAGAATTATGATTATACATAGTGTCCTAGGATCTTAGTCATTCCCACTGCCCATGTTAGTAAAGCAAAGCTATGTTTGATAAAGACTTTCTTCTTATTTAGTGTGTGTT
Organism: Nannospalax galili; assembly: GCF_000622305.1. Taxonomy (NCBI): domain Eukaryota; kingdom Metazoa; phylum Chordata; class Mammalia; order Rodentia; family Spalacidae; genus Nannospalax; species Nannospalax galili. The sequence continues at coordinate 311,536 of NW_008337295.1, read as the reverse complement.
TGTGTGTGTGTTAGCACATGTATGTGCACATGTGGAAGCCCAAAGATTGACAGCAAGGGTTGGTGCAGCAGGTTTCTGGAGGTTTAGCAGGATCTCTTCCTTGTGCTTTTTCTGTCCCTAAATCTTAGCTTAAACCTTGGCAAGCTGATGGATGATTGTTTAAAAGTGAGTGTTGTTTATGTCATGTTCTTGCCTACAGGTCCAGGAGAACCTAGATTGTGGGCCTTGTGGTGGAGTAAGGGCTGGAGCACCCCACTTGGGTGAGCCCAATAGCATTTGAGTTCCTTTTTCAGACTTGAGCCTCGAGTTCCATCTGTGGAGGTGGCCCAGAGCCAAGCAGAGGAGCAGGGGAACGGTTATAGGATCTGGGCAGAGTATTTTATTGCAGTGAAGAAGACTTTGGGCTTTAGCTGAAGAAAGAGCAGTAGAAGGTGATCTTTGTAAGCCACTGCCATGGTAATAACAGCTTTGATTATGAGCACTGAGGACCAGGCCAGAGGGTAGGCACTCCATCTTACTCTGTATTGGTTTAACAGAATATCACAGATTGAATAATTTGTAAACAATAGGAATTCTTTTCTCGTGGTATGGGGTCTGGGAGTCCAAGATTAAGATAGTAGGATTGGACTGAGGATGTGGCTCAGTGATAGAGCACTTGTCTAACTCACACCAGACCCTGGGTTCTATCCTCAGCACCACAGAAAAAAAGCAAGATTGGTATCTGGTGAGGATTGCATTTTGCTTCCAAGATGAGGCCTGATTGCCATGTCCTAGGAAGAGAGGGATACTGGTCCTTCCAGAAGGAAGGGAAAGGAGACAAGAACTTAAAACAGCCCTAGTCCATTCAGGATGGATTCATGACTTATTCACTGCCTCCAAGACTCTACCTCTTACTACCACATTGGGGGTTAGGTTTTAAGATGAGTTTTGGATACCTTCAGACCATAGTAGGTGTTCTAGGTCAAACCACAGCAAGCACTTCTGGGGTGATTTTTGTTTCACTTTTAAAGCCTTGCTAAGTGCTTCCTTCTGCAGTTGAAGAGGCTGAGACTCAGAGGTTAACAAACCTGCCCTTGTTGCAACAGATTGGCCAGACCCACATCCTGGGGTGAAGCAGGCTCTAGGGGAGCAGACTCAGCAAGCAGCCAAATGAACATAAATTCAAGTCCACAGGAAGGAGAGTCCTAGCAGGCTCACAGTCTCTACCTCTGCTGTGCCCAGGGACTCACCTGGGAGCTTTCAAATGACCCCAGGGTCTCTTGGAGCCAAGAGGAGCCTACTAAGTCCTCTCATACACCACTCTGCTGCGCCTGGGGGGCAGATGCCTGTGGCTGGCTGTAGTGACCAGCAGAGGTCCTTTGACTTTGGGAGACCACCAAGGGTGATGCTGAATCGCCATTTTCATCTTTGTACCTGCAGTGTGGTTTCTAGGACCCATGCCACTTACACTTGATGGCAGTATAGCTCGTGTACATTCTTCTAGGCCTGCCAGCTCCAGCTGTTTTAGGGCTGGCTCGACTGGCTGATGGGTAGTTTGGGACTTGGGGTGGAAGCTGGATAAGGCCCGCCTGAGAGGAGACTGTAAACTGTGTGAAGGATGCTCAGATGGCTGCGGCCTCTTGGTGTACACCTAGGAAGCTACTTTGTTTAGCTTGTCCTTTGGGTAGCTTGCTGGCCCTTTGGGCAGTGTGGATGTGATAGCCTTCAATCCTCTGGCAATTTATGCTACTGGGGGCACTACTGTGGAGAACTTGGATTCCATTCTATTAGGTAGCTGGCAAGGCAGCCGGAGAGACCCCTTTAGGGACTTTGAGTCTGAGTTTCAGCTGGGCCATGACTTGAGCTCTTGTGAAGATGTCATTAACGAGGATGGACAAATTATAGGAAATTGTGTGGTTGTGTGTAGGACTTAATACCAAAGACTGCATTCCTAGAAAGGGGAGGCAGGGAGCTTGTCATGTAAGTACATTGGGACAGTACTGTGGAGGGAAGTGAGGGAAGCAGGAGGGCAAAGGGGTGATCATACTTTGAGGAGAACGCCCCATTATTGCCCCTGCTGTGGGGCAAACTCAGTTCTTAGAGCTGTCACCAGACTGGCAAGATGTGCAGGCCTTCCTGCTCTGTTTCTAGTCACAAGTGGTTGTCCTGGAAGGTGTGTGGCCTAGGGTGGGAGCCTGCGCAGCCACAGAGTCTTAAAATAGGCCGAATGCCAAGGCCACATGCCCACAGCCCCACTGAGAGGGCATCTGGGGCCCTGACATGTCCTGCTGAACAGCTAATGAGAAGGGGAGCATAGTTTCTACTTGTGTACCCACTGGTATGCCTGCTGTGCTCCAGTGGATGGTTCCAAACCCATGGTCACACAGTTGCAAAAAGTCATGGATATGGGAACCAGATTTGTAGGGAAGAAGGGATGCTGGTAGGGGTAGGAGGGGTACCAGGGAATGTGGGAGAGGCTTCGAGATGCATTACGCACATATATGCACATACATGAAATTGTCAAAGAGCAGAATTATGAATAAGTAGGTGTTTGTAATTGGTCCACTGCCTTGCTGATCTGAATGTGACTCTGGCTACAGGACTGAGTGGACAGGAAGGGAGATTGGAACTTGTGCTCGAGGGAAGGTCAGAAGTCAGTGCCCAGCTAAAGTCCTTGTCTTGTTCTCGGTGTGGTGAGGGATCTAGAATTAACTTCCTAGTATACTCCAGGGCCTAGACACAGTTGCCTTGGATGACCAGTGGAGAGACTGATGCGTCACCACACTGCCCTTTTACTAGCAGATCCAGTTACCCTCTGACTGGAGCTTGTGTGATGCTTTCAGCAGAGCTTCCTAGGGATACAAACCATCTGTGTTTTTGGGTACTGTCAGGCCTAACTCTCAGGATCTGCGCCTTCAGAGAGAGAATGTACGTTCCTTGTCTAGGGCCTGATTAGGTTACCCTTGTGGGTGGCAGTATTCAGCCCTGTGGGTCCCTGTGTACCCTGTTAGAACTCTCAGAGCACTTTGTCCTCAGGGGAGAATCAACTGCTTCCTTATCTGCCTGAAGTCTGACATTGGTGGTTAACATTTGAGTGCCTGTTTCCTGATCTCTCACATGCCCTCTTACCTTCAGTAAATTCATTAGTGCTACATAACTGCTTGTTACCCCAGAAGATGGGGGTGCCCTCCAGGAACCTTCACCTATATTAGTCTTTTTAAACATGGAAGTTTTAGAACTGAGCTCATTCAGGGTGGGTCTGGAAAGAACTAGAAAGGGTTGAGTATAGTTTTTGACCATGCAACTTCACACCCCCAGGAGCCTCTTAACTTTGCCTTGTGACAAGCCAGCAAGGGCCGTGATGGGTGGCACTGCATGCTCAGAGCTCATCCTGCAGAACAGGAACGTCTGGGTGCCCTCTTTGCTGTACTCCAGGCCAGGCATCTCACTGTGTGAGGACTGGTGTGTCCATATGAGGTTGGGCCCCTCACTGTCTGCCACATGCCCCATTCCAGTGTGGCTCCAGGAGGGAAGAGAGCACCTCCAAATCTGTTTTCTGCACTAGTCTCCCACCATAATGTGTGGTGAGTGGATCAGGGTTTGGCTTGCCACATTGCCACGGTTGTCAAAGCATTTAGCAGCAGGGATTACATGCTATGTATCACAGTTTTTAAAATCTAGAACATTAGCCCAGCAAGGGAGCATGAGCCACAGGCATTCATTTCTTGTGGTTATAGAAGCTGACTTGATGTTAAAGTCACATTCCTAGTGAGGGCTTTCTGGCTTATAAACAAATGGCTGTCTCCTCATGTCCTCAGTTGATGAGGGAATGGGGTGCCAGGGAGACTGGTCTTTTACTAAGGACACTATAATCTCATCATGGGGGCTCTACCATTACTTACTTTACTATTACATTAGGGCTTAGCATCAGTGTATGTGGAAAAAGTGACAACAATTTAAGCCATAGCACCTTTGGAAACCTTGTCAGTCACATGTGAGGAGATAGCTCAAGACACTCAACAGCAGGGGCCCTGCCATGTGTAGGCAAGTGCAATTGCTTACTTGTCTCACGTTTCCCAAGTACTTTGTGTGCCCAGCCTAGTGCCAGGTACTGGAGTAGACGGGCAAACTATACAGCTCCCACCCATGAAGAGAATGCAGATGTGTGGCAGATGGGGAGGAAACAGCTGAAGCCCAGTGTTGTGAGCTACCCAGGGCTAGGGGAGGTGAGTGTATGAAGTGTGGGGGCTGTTGTGGTAACTGGGTGGATTTTGTAATCTGAGTGTAGTCAAGCTTTAAGTGGACTCTGGTTTGATTCTTAGAAAGGAAGACAGTCTAATTTCTCAGAAGGAAGTTATGTAGCCACTGAATTATGCAAGGTGTACCAAGTGCCTCCTAGAAATTCTGGGCTGCCTAGCAGGAGAGGCATGGTTATCTTGGCAAAGGCAAGCCTTTCGCAGTTTAAAGCTCTTGCCAGTTTCTGTTACTTTGTGGGGAGGGCAGTGCTTGTCAGGTGCTAGTTATGTTGCTTTGCTTAGACGCCTACAGACTTGTCATGCAGCTGGCTTGCTTCTCTGGCTATCTTCTCTTTTGTGTTGACTCCAAGACAGCAATTGCTGATCTTAGTGAATTAGTGAATGTTTGCCATCGTTTGAAGGGTTGAACATGTCACATTTGACAACTCCCTGAGAGGAGCTCTGTGCAGGTTTGACTAAGTGTTTTCTATTCTACGCTAGATTAAAACACTGGCGTCCTTTTTGAAGTTCTATGTTCCCAGGACTCTGTTCCTTACCTGCTCTGATGGCTGGGGGGAGAGCCGATGGGCTCCTGGGCTCATCAACAGCTGTGTGGCTTCCCCAGCCCTTGTCTTCCTTTCTTGAGTTGCACAGAACATGAAAATGCAAGAAAACTATCAGAATTTGAATTCTTGGCTGTAACATGAGGGTTTTTTTTTACATTTCACAGGAGCAGAACTTAAATTGATACATGTGTGTAATGCTATTTGAACATAGTTTCATCGTCAGTGGTTGGAGCGGTGTCTTGCACCTGGTACTGTGGTCTGAATGATTGTGTCCTTCAGCGTGCATTGAAACCCAATTACCTGGGTCATGGTGTTAGGAGGTGGGACCTTTGGGAGAGTTCTCATGAATGGGATTAGTGCCCTTGCAAAAGACACCGCAGGATTCTTAGTTACTGGTGTGAGCCTAGGGCATCTTGAGTTTTAGAAGCTCTGCGCCTACTGAGTTGTGGTTATAAGATACACAGCTCCAAAACTTACCAAAATCATTGATTCTTTCACTTAAAGTGGCTCTGTCTTATCGTTAAATCTTTATGATTCCAACAGAACCACATTAGCAAAACACTGTCCATGTGATTGATGTGAGGAAGGTCCTTCATCCCCAAGACACCATAGCACTATTTCTATAGAGGAGGAGTTGGAACATTGGTCTAGATGTCCACTTAGCTCTCTCTCTCTCTTGTCCCATTCACACTGTGTGAGCTATGCCTTGCCTGTCTGTATGCCCAGATCTTACCTCTTCATCCCTTGGCACTGGGCTGTCCTCTTGAACATTTTGTTTCTGCTAAGTCATTTGCTGTACTTGACAGTCATATCCCCATGGGTACATTTTAAGCTATTGTTAAATAAATCTGAATGACAGTAGAATAGAAGATGTATTTGCTTCAAAAACATAGTTTAGGACTGGGCATGGTAGTGCATGCCTATAGTCCCAGCCCTGGGAGGCAGGGCCAGGCAGATCTCTCTTTGAGGCCAGCCCGGTCTACAGTGGGAGTTCTAACACAGCCAGTACTACATAGAGACCCTGTCTCCAAAACAAAACAGAAACAGTTTACTTTAATGGGTGATACTTAATAAATGATCAGCGTGAACAATTCATGTGCTGTCTTCCTTAGCCTTCTGCCTACCTGCCTCCAGGAAGGGCAAGGGTAACCTTGGAGAGAGTGAGCACTCAAGGTCACTGCAGTCCTGAGCAGGATGGCAGTGCACCTCTCACAGATTTACCATTATTCTGGGTTTTTTTTGTTTGAGACAGGGTCTCATTAAAACCCAGGCTGGCCCTGAACATCATTCTGCTTCAACCTCCTGAGTGCTGATATTACAGATCCAGCACTTACGTGAGTTTTGTTTTGTTTGTATGGTTGAGACAGGGTCTCACTCGGTAGCGCCAAGAGAGGATGGACTCAAGGCTTGTGTTCAGTGATGGAACATGTTGCTTTTCCAACCCCAGCAAGGGGATGGTCTAGTGGCCTGCCTCTTCATGCCAGGCCCACGCCGGGTGTCAAATTTCTTCATTTTCTCAGCATGAGAACATCTCTAGTAGATATCGTCTGTGGTATCCTGGAGCCGTGAAGGAGTGTAGACAATTCCCTTGCCCTATCTCCTCTGCTGCTCCTTCAACTTTGCTGGGCCCCTGAGCTTGCAGAGGTCCTGAGCCGTCTGCTGTCCATCCAGAGCTCAATCATCTCACACACACCCGATACCCAGGGCCTCTGGGTCTCCGACACCTGAGCCTCAGTTTACCTTCCCCACTTCCCCTCCTGTTGGCTGCATGCCATTTTGGCCCGGAATCTGTTCCCTTTTCCTGCTCTGCTTTCCATTTTCCTCTTGCATTTCTGTTGTTTTGCTTGCCAGGACTACAGAGAGTCTCTACAGAGAGTCAGTGGAGTCAGATCTGCAGTGCTCGCTGGCTTAATTCTTCCTTGACTTGGACTGATGCTTGCCGCCCAGTGCAGAGATCACATGCCCTCCTCTCTGCCCTTTCTCCTGTTGCTTACTTAAGGCAAAACTCGAAAACATTGTTGAGGAATCCCCTGTCACTATTCTACCTCACTGCCCACTGCTCCGCAGACACTGATGCCTTCTGGCTTCTGGCCTTTCCTATCTTAGTACTTACTCTTTATTCTGGTTTGTTCTTCATTGCTGTGACAAAATACTCTGACCAATACCAACTTGGGGAGGAAAGGGTTTATTCAGCTTACACCCTGGTCACAGTTCAACACTGAGGGATCCCAAAGTAGGAACTAACGGCAGGAACCTGGAGGCAGGAGCTGAAGCACAGGCATGGAGGAACGATGCTTACTGGCTTCCTCCTCTGGTCCCCCCTCAACCTGCTTTCTTAGGCAGCATAGGCCCACCGGCCCAGGGGTAGCACCACCCACAGTGGGTTAGGCCCTCCTATATCATTCAATAATCAAGAGGCCCCACAGACATGGCCACGGGCCAGTCCAATGGAGGCAATTCCCCAATTGAGGCTCCCTCAACCCAGCTGTGTCAAGGTGACACTGACCCTATCGAGCACACTCTTTAAAGCAGCTCCGAGGCATCCTTCTCCCAAGCTACAGAGAGTCAGTGGAGCCAAAGACCCAGAGCCGCTACTTCCTGCCAGAGGCCCAGTCTACTCTGCTGACCAATTCATTGCAGGGTGTCCTCTCATACACCCCTACCATAGCATTTTTATTTGTGATTAATTATTATTTAATGTATACAGTTATATAATATCTACATAGTAAAATTACAAATCAAGTGAGTTCATAGATCATTTCCTTTATATGATTAGAGCTCTGAATTTGCCCTAACTAATCCTCTGACTGACATTTCCCAATCCTTTTCACTATTGTTCTGTTTCTATATATTCAGAAAGAACACAAGTTCTTTCTTTCTCTTAGGCCCATTTCACTTAGCTTAATGTCCTTGGGTCTACCCACGTTGTCATAAGTGGCAGGTTCATCTTTGTTAATGTTGAATATGATGTTCCTTACACATACTTACTATCCGGCCATACTTGTGCTGTCTGTCTTGGCTATCATGGAAGATAGCTGTAGTGAGTACAGAGGGTTTCCTCTCTCTGAGTGTATACCCAGAAGAGGGGTTGTGGGATCATTGTTTATAATTTCTGTATCTGTAAGTGCTCTGGGTGGCATGGGTGCTCTATGATACATTCTTCTATCCTTGCCCATGGGTGGCTTTCCATTTGCTTGGGTCTTTAGTTTCTGTCATCAGTGTTTTGCAGTTTTAGTGTAATTCTGTCTGTAGTTAATTTATTCCTAAATATATTATTTTTGATGCTGTTGTAAATGGAATTGCTTTCTCAGTTTCGTTCTGTCTTTCTGGGCAGTTCTGGGAACAGAACCTAGGCGCCTCTTGCATACTAGGTAAATGCTGTACCCTGAGCTATAGTTCAGCTCCACCCCCACACCCCCCATGTTCCTCCAGCCTCTGCATCCTTGGTGCTGGTATTACATGCATGTGCCACCACACCTGGTATTTGTTTTCTTTTTTAATAACTCATTATTAGTGTGTAGAAACAGACTGGTTTTTGTGTGTTGGTTTTGTGTTCTGCAATTTTATTAAGTTTATTAGATTTAATACTTGTTCCTTGCTTGTTGGGGTCGGTCTTCAGGGCCTTCTGTATGTAATGTCATGTCTTCTGTAAGGAGGCATAAGTTTTTTTTACTTAGATGCACTTCTTGTCTGATTGTTCTTACTATCCTAGTGCTGTGTTGAATAGAAGTGGTGAGATTGGGCATAGTTTGTTAGATCAGATCTTGGAGGATAAGGTGGTAGGGAGGGTGCTACAGCCTTGTCCTGAGAAGGGTGCTGGGCTTGAACACGCAATGAGATACTGGGAGGATATGAACTGGGTGGTCTGAGTCCTCAGGGAGAGGACCAGGGCCAAGAAATGTAAGTTACAAGGAGGTAATTTGAAGGCATATTTGGAAAAAGACGTCTCTCTCTCTCTCTCTCTCTCTCTCTCTCTCTCTCTCTCTCACACACACACACACACACACACAAATCAGATTTTGAAAAGAGTAGGTCTGTTACTTGGAGGAATTGTTTTCAAAAGTATTGCAATCACTGTTAACCTAAAGGCATTTGCTGTTATTTTTAGATTGTCGTTGGTATTAAAGTGAATTTTCAAGACATTTTTGGTTGATTTGTTGGTACTCTGCATGTCAACTTATATATCTGAAGACAGCTAAATGGCTTTGTTAAATTCTAGACCAGGTTTTGGTTCATCCACTGCACTTTTTTCTTCTTTGATGTAGAGGAAATTTGCTCATTTAGGATTGGTGATGCTATGAAGATTACTATTAACCACAGTCTCTTTGTTTCTACAGAGGTTGCAGAACTTGAAGCTAATTTGCCTTGTAAGTATAGCATCCCCAGTAAAAAATTAGTGCTATAAAGTAATGGCATGAAGAAATCTTACTGTATGTTTTAATAACTTTGCATAGCAAAAAGCCTATTTTTCATTATATTAAGAATGAATTTTAATTTTGTGCACAAAATTTTTTTGTTTTGTTTTTGTGGGTTTTTTTTTTTTTTTGTCTTTTTGAGAAAGGGTCTCTTTGTAGGCCCCACCATTTTCATTGAGGAAGGCAGCTACACGGCCCTGTGTCCACAAGTGTCCTCACTTGCTTATTTTCTCCTGCCTAAGACGCATGGGCCGCACCATGTCATCCTCACTCAAAAGTGCACTTTACAGTATGTATCAGATTTCTTTTTTTTCTATTGTTAATCTTCTCCTAAATCTTTTATATTTATGTTTGATTTATATATGAAAATCTAAAAACTTTGACCATTTTACCATTTGTTAAACTTTTTATCCTAATATTTGGTTTAAAAGTAGTTCCAAGGCTAAGGGTGCCTGTTAATATGGGTAACATCTTTTGTAATTGGGGCCTTCTGTTTGGGTGAATGTTGCAGAGGATTTGGGCTTTGATGTGGAGTCCCGTCTTATGTGGCTAGAAGGCTCATTCCCACCACTACCTACTGTAAAGAGAATGGCGGCTTGCAAGCCTTGAGTGGTTATGAAATGAATGTGAGGGCGCAGCAAGCTGTTTGTTGGATGGTTTTTGATGTTTAACATTTCTATGGGAGGAAAGTAGGTTTTCATAGAAAACATGCTTCTTCTGAGGGTCTGCCAGAATATCTTGAAATTCTGTGGATTGACCTCAAAGTTTTCTTCCATTCTAAACTGAAGGTTTTGTCTCAGGAGTCTGTTAAAAAGTTGAGACTGAGAGTATGGCCAGTAGTAGAGTACTTGCCCAGCACACATGCTGCCCTGGTTTGAATCCTAGGTACTGAAGGGAAAAAGTAGGTAGGGAAGTATATTTCTGTCTACAGAGGTATTCGGAAGTAAAATGATGTGCTTTAAAATGGTCTAGGGAAGGCCTGGCATGGCCTCAAACTCACAGAAATCCACCTGCCTCTACCTCCCAAGTGTGGGACTACAAGGCATGCATCACCACACCTGGCGCTAAAATTTTTTTTTTTTTTCGTCTTTTTGAGACAGGGTCTCCCTGTAGCCCCAGCTGGCCTGGAACTCACTATGTAGACCAGGCTGGTCTTGAACTCACAGAGATCCGCTTGCCTCTGCCTCCTGGGTGCTGGGATTAAAGGCATGTGCCATAAAAAATGCTAGAAGCTGTGAGGAAAGAGGAAGCCTGTTCACTGCTGTGGGAATGTAAACTTGTTAGTCACTATGACACTCCATATGAAGGCTCTTCAAAACTGAAAATAGAACTCCCTCTGACCCAGCTTTCAGGCACATGCCCAAAAGACTAAGTGAACACATCATGAGATCCTTGCACATCATTGCTTATAACTGTACTATTAGCAGTAGCCAAGAAATGGAACCAGCCTAGATGCCCATCCACAAGTGAGTGGATGAAGAAAATGTCCATGTACACAGTGGAATTGTACGCAGCAGTAAAGAAAAGTGAAACCGTGGCGATTGCAGAAAAATGGATGCCCCTGGAAATCTTCAAGAGAAATAAGCCAGACTCAGAAAGACGAGTATCACGGTCTCTCTCCTAAATTTAAAGTTATGCACAAGTGTGTGTTTACCTCTCTGTATGGGTGTCTGTAGATGTGTGTCTGTGGGTCACAGGACTAAAGGGGTCATGGGAGGAGAGGGAGAGGTCTTAGGGAGGTGGACACAGAGAGGGACTGGGCCCCATGTAAAAGGAGGGCAGAGCTGGGGACTGATGGGGGAAGAAAGGGAACCAGCTAGAAGGTAGAGGGGGAGGAGAGGAAAGAGGAGGTAGGGGGAGGGACCATTCGAGAGCAAAGTCTGAAGCTGCCATGAAACTATTTTGTTGGCTAACTGAAAATTTTTTTTTCTCAATTTGGTTTATTATTAGTTTAAAACATTTTCTTGGGAATTTCAAAAAGGTAAAAAAGGGAAATGAAGTCTGTTTTCAGTGTTTATGGTTCTAAGTGTGTGATTTTTGCAGAAAGTTTTGAACTCTCGTCTTGAGTTTATTTCTAAAGAATATGGTAGTTGCCGGGCACATGCCTTTAGTGCCAGCACTTGGGAGGCAGAGGCAGGCGATCTCTGTGAGTTCAAGGCCAGCCTGGTCTACATAGCAAGTTCCACCCAGGCCAGCTGGGGCTACAGGAAGACCCTGTCTCAGAAAGACCAAAAAAAAAAAGGAATATGGTAGTATATTCCTGAAACTGCTTCTTACTGAATTTTCTTTCACTGTGAAAAAGAAATCCAGCCAACCATCCTGTGTTATTCTCAGTGTTTTGTGTCTAACATGCTCATTACACACCAGAATGAAACAGGATGAATAGTAGATCCTGAATTCATCGTGACTCTGGGAGTTAGCCTTGCTTTTCTGTGCAGCTTGTGATCTTAGACTAGTCACCGATGTCTCTGGGCCATCTTGTCTCATCCATCATAGTCAAGAATACTGGACTATGATCTCTAAGGCTGTTTGTTGAAAATTTTATCAGTATAAAACTTAAGTGGAACCTATAAACAATAAAGTTAGTAGATAAACTAAGGAATTCTTTATAGTGTCCTCTGAGTTATATAAATATAAGAGAGTTTTCTGGATATTTTCAGATTCATAGGGTGTCATCCTTTTGTGTCCTTTTGTGTGAAGGAGGCAAATATGGGTGATAGCCAGCTTCCCTTGCCTGTACTACGGGTAGTAGTTCTCTCTGGAGAACTTGTCCTGATAAGGCCCCTTTAGCCCGGAACATTGCCACTTGAGTCAGCAAAGCATCATTTCACCAAAAGAGCAAGCTAAGTTACCAGTTAGGCTATAAGTATATATATTTTTTATTATAAATTTCTAACTTAATATATATTTAAATATCATGGTGAGCTCTAGGTGTGAGCTAACTCTTAGGCAACACACTTCTTTCAAAGTTCCCTTCTCCACAGTGGGCATGCATGTCTATGTGAATGTCTAACTGGTACAGACCAGTTTGAACAGAGCAGACGTTTGACCTGGTTCCTTTCCTGATTTTTCCGTGTTTAGGTAGCCTTTACCCATATATGTTAATATCTTTGAGGGAGATTTCATTTCATGTAAATAGCATAATTCTCTAATTAATAAAAAACTCTTTAGTGACCATTTAAAAGTTGAACTTAGAGGGGCTCTGCTTACCTATGAATCAGCACTGCAAATGACCTCTGTGCAGACCTTCCTAATTGCTGTTTCTTTTGCAGGTACCTGTAAAGTGCATTTTCCTGATCCAAACAAGCTTCATTGTTTTCAGCTAACTGTAAGCCCAGGTAATAAATACTGTCCCATACTTAAGTGTTAGTGTGATTTTCAAAGAGCAAAGCTTAAAGTCTCCCAAATCTAGATTTGTCCTATAGCATTTAGAAAGTAAGCATTCGTGCCCATACCATATGAAGACAAGGTAAAACTTGGTAGCCAAATAAAGCCTAATAAGTACATTTGAGGCATTCAGTGTATTTCGATTACTCCATTTAAGCTAAACAGCTAAAGCCAGTGAAGACCCAACTGCAGCCTGTCGTGGACAGTGTGGGCTTGAATCACGAGTAGTTCTGATAATACTTCAGAAGAGCCTGACCTGCTTGAAGTTGCTCGGCCTCTCAACTGCAGCCCACATCTAAAAAGGGTGTCATGAACCTTGTCTCAGAGGACAGTGTCAGGATTAAGAGATTGTATGTGCACAGCACTTCAGCCCAGGTTCTAGCAGACAGATTACTAGCTGTGCTCCAGGACTGATAAGTGCTTAATCTCCAGGGGCCCCTGCCTAGCAGCATAGCTCCACAGTCAGCCTTGTCCAGTAGAGGTGTGGTTACAGGAGTCACAGTTTGCTACCCATGTTGGCCTTGGCCAGGTGTTGGCAGCCAGTTCATGCTGCTTCAGAGTAGGTGGGGTGGGAGGAGTAAGAGAATTCTCAGAAGTTCTGTAAGAAAACTAGTCCACAGATGTTTATAAAAAGGGACTGGAAGCCAGGCATAGTGGCACATGCCTGTGGTCCCAACACTTGGGAGGCAGAGGCAGGCAATCTCTGTGAGTTCAAGGCCAGCCTGGTTTACATAGTGAATTCCAGGCCAGCTGGGGCTACAGGGAAACCCTGTCTCAAAAAGACTTTTAAAAAAAGGGACTGAAATAGGAACTTCATCAGCCTGTGCCCCCTTCCACATTTACTGTCTGAAACTGAAGTATTAAGTACCTGAGGGAGATGACTTTTAAGTGATGCTATCAATCACGTCAAAGATGTGAAATTATTCAGAAGATTATGATGACTAGGCAAGGGAAGGGATGATTTGTCTTTGGATGATGCTGACAGTTGATAATGTGGCACTTAGTTAAGGCAGGAGTGGTCTGACCTCTGTGATTTAGGTTGTCTGAGGCTAGATGTCTAGAGCCATTTTGGGCCAATCAGTCCATAAATGTTTCTGGCATCATTTGGCAAAGTTCAGATACTAGAGCTGAGATGCACAGAAACAGAAGAACAGGGAAGGAAGGGAGTTTTCTCGTTGAAATAGAGGGTGGTGTTTTATTGGGGAGAGGGAAAGGGAGTGAAGGACTGAGACTAGTGAGCCACAAGCTAATTAAAAAGTGAGCGGTGCAGAATTTGGGTGTGTGATAATGAGCCGTGAATAAGCCTGGCCTTGTCTACCTGGGGAACCTCCCTGTCTCAGAATGTTCTTGATAACTTAAAAGTTCCAATTTATGCGTACTCTAGAGGCAAAAGGCAGGCAGATCTCTATGAGTGTGAGTCCATCCTGGTTTATGTAGCCAGTTCCAGGCCAGCCAGAATTACATAGTGAGACGGTGGAGCTGGAGACATTCTAAGTCCTGGATCCTGGAGTCACTGCCTGGCTCTTTTGGGATTCAAAACCCTGTCATCAGCATCCATCTCTGGAGACTTCTCCCTGAAGAGCCATCAGAATGAGCTCCCAGGCTCCACCCATACTCCAGTATCTGGCAGGACAGAGGCTGCTGAAGGACAAGGCCTGGCCATCTCTGCTCTGGAGGACCTACCCTCAGTGTTCTTCCTACCACTGTTCAAGGAAGCCTTCCAAAGGAGATGCATTAAAATCCTGAGGGCCATGGTGCAGGACTGGCCCTTCCCCTGCCTCCCTCTGGGGGCCCTGATGAAGAAGAAGGCAACACATACAAAGGCCTTCCAGGCTGTCCTGGATGGGATTGACATGCTGCTCTTGGGGAACAGCAGATCTTCCAGGAGGTGCAAATTGGAAGTGCTGGATATACAGGATATGCATCTGAACTTCTGGAACAGGTGGTGTCGAGTCAGGGCTGGTGATTGGTCAGCACCGACCGAAAGTGAGAATCAAGCAGCGACAGGTCCTTCGGGGATGGGCGTTAAGCAGCCCTTGAAGATAGTGATAGACCTGGACCTCGAGGAGATATACCCAGACAGGCAGCTCTCTTACCTCTTTCAGTGGGCAGAGCCGTGGAAAGCCGGCTCAAGATCGGGGTATTGTCCCTTTACAGCTACGTCACAGTCATGTGAGTGTTGGACCTGGACTACATCCAGGAACTACATGTGCATTCTGTCTATGATCCGGCTACCCTACTCACCTTTGCTCCTTACCTGGGCTGCATGAGTAACCTGCACAAGCTCTTCCTCTTCAACTTCTGGGACGGTATCTTCCTCACCCCAGTGGAGAAGCAGCAGATCATCACCCAGTTTACCTCACAGCTCCTCAAGCTGAATTGTGTCTAGGAGCTGCATGTGGATAGTCTCCGCTTCCTGAATGGCCACCTGGATCAGCTGCCCTGGTGGCTGAAGACGCCCTTGGAGACCTTGTCTGCAGTTCACTGCAAACTCTGAACATCAGAGTTGAATTCTGAGTTCCAGAGCATCAGTCATTTAAAACACCTGAAGCTGAAAAGTGTCAGCCTGACTTAACTAAATCCTGAGCCCCTGCGTGTTCTGTTAGTAAAAGCTGCAGCCACCTTGACCTCCCTGGACTTGGAAGACTGTTGCACTGGGGACACTGAGCTCCCTGCTATCCTAGCTGCTTTGAACAATTGTTCTCAGCTCTCCAAGGGAATCAAATCTCCATGTCTGTCCTGAAGGACCTGGTACATCATTCTGCCAAGAAGAGACAGCTAAGTTTGGAGTTGTCCCCTGTCCCTTTAGAGGGCTGTGAAAACCGCCGCGCTTTCCACAGTAGACTGCCCAGTATTGTGATGAGCTCATGGGTTCATAGAAGGCCTTTAGGAAGCCAGTGAGCGACTTGTTTGGTATTGACTTCTCTCATTGTGGTAAGCAATATGTCTATAACAAGGATGGATCTGTGTTTGGAAGTGTTGGATACCTGCCCAGTGGGATGCAAAGATCAGAAGCTATCTTCTGGGTAGAGGGACATGTAAGCTAACACACCCATGTCCGTTTAGGACACACATAGCACATGTCTTTGACTGCTGTGCAATGTGAGTGAGAAAAGAAAGATGGTGCAGGAGATCCAGATAATGGAGAATATTTGATCTGGGGAGTGATGAGACCTGTTGACAAGTGTCATGGAGTCA
The DNA here is from genome assembly GCF_000622305.1 of Nannospalax galili. Classification (NCBI taxonomy): domain Eukaryota; kingdom Metazoa; phylum Chordata; class Mammalia; order Rodentia; family Spalacidae; genus Nannospalax; species Nannospalax galili. The sequence goes on along the minus strand of NW_008337295.1, from coordinate 295,756 downwards.
GAAATGCGAGTGTGAGTCTCTAGAAATGGACTCTGCCTGGACATGTACAGAAGGACGTTGCTCCAGCGTGACAACAGTAAAGGAATGATTACAACCTGGGACCTCGGATGCTAACATCTGTTCTACCTGAAAGGTTCACCTAGTTTCCAAATTCAAGGTCAAGAAAGTCCCTGATGTAGGGAAGGGAAAGACACTGAGGTGTTTTATCAGTGAGGATAAAGGTCAAGAACTGAGACCATCCAAATAAATTAGAGCCATTCTGACAATCTCAAAAAAAGTTCCAATTTACAGCTAGCTGCAGTAACACATGTTTATGATCCTAGTGTTCAAGAGGCTGAGGCAGGAACAGCACAAGATCAAGGCCAGGTGGACTACCAATAACAAAACCCTATGTGAAAGGGTCTTTTTTAATGTTATATTGGAGTTTTGTTTTTTTAAAAAATATTTATTTTATGTGTATGTGTGTATTGCTTGCATGTATGTAAGTACACCCATGTCGTACAATGCCTGTCGAGGACAGAAGAGGGCGTCGGATCCCCTGGAACTGGAGTTAGAGGCAGTTGCTAGCTGCCATGTGGGTGCTGGGATTTGAACCTGGGTCTCTTGCAAGAACAGCCACTATTCTTAACCACTGAGCCATCTTTCCACCCTGTATGTGTAGGTTTTTTAAAGTGCTCTGGTATGTAGGTTTTTTAAAGTGCTCTGGGGCAAACTGGTAACTTTGGTAACTTTTGTCTGATACCAATTGCTTGGAGATAAGACAAATACTAGGAAATGGTTGATACCAAGATGCCATCCTTAGAAATGGGTGTTCTACATGCTTGGTATCTTTGGATAGATGAAGTAAGGAGCTTCCAACCAGACGGTAAACATTCTACTCATTCTTTGGATGCCTTTCTGAAACACATTGCATCTTCTGCTTTTGTTTTAGTTTATTAATTTTTTATTTTTAATTATTCGTGTGTGTGAGGGAGGTTATGTGCATGTGAGTGAGGTGCCCACAGAGACCAGAGATGTTGGATCCCCCAGGAGCTGGAGTGACAGCTACTTGTGAGCAGCCTGATGTGGATGCTAGGAACTGAATTCAGGTCCCCTGCAAGAACAGTGTGCATTCTTAACTGCTGAGCCAGCTCTCCTGCCCCTGCCTTGCTGCTGTTATTGAGAGGCACAGTGAGCACACAAATGGCTTTCTCAGTATCTCAGGGTCACCATTGAAGAATGTCATTTAGCTACTGTTAAATAATAGCATTTTCAGAACATCTGGGAGTGATTAAGATTGGTTTCCTGAGCCAGGCATGGTGGCGCATGCCTTTAATCCAGGCACTTGGGAGGCAGAGGCAAGCAAATCTCTGTGAGAGCAAGGCCAGCCTGGACTACATAGTGAATTTGAGAACACTTAAAAAAAAAAAAAAGATTGCTTTCCTGTTTAAATGAGAGGCAGAGGCTAACAAATAAAATGGCAGAGATTTCCAGTAGCAGTCAGGGATTGAATTTGTGATCCCTCAAGTAGGGCTTCTATGGTCCTTGGCCGCTTACAGACCCTTGTTTGTCCGGACTAATTAGTGTCACATGGTTGGGTTTCTGTTGTTTCACAACTGGAAAGTTTTTGCTAAATCAGTGAATGTGATTATTTAGATTGCATAGGTGTTGTCATCTTTGTTCTTGTGGCATCTGGGAAGGAAGCAGTTGTTACAGCTCAGGTATTCACTCTTCTGTCAGATGATAAGAGAACACATTTGTGCCTGGGAATGCTTACTATCTCAGCATTTGTATGTGCAGGGTGTGCACCAGGGACACTGTTACAGTTGTCACACTGAACTGTGCTTAACTTGCTTTCTAGTCCCTGTATATAGTCTCTGGTTTGTGGAGTCAGCAAACCAGAAAGCCCTGGGGGTTCCTGGCTTGGTTATGAGGACAGCTGTGGCAGAGATCTGCCGGTTCTAAAAATGTACCTAGAGTCATGCTCCTCTTAGCACGAAAGAGAAAATTAGAGCTAGGCCCAAGCCGGCGGGAAGGTGCCTGAAGTATGAAGGCACAGTGCTGAAGCTGGCTTCTTTCAGCCAGCAGTTCTCTGGCTAGATGTGAAAGCAGGCAGTGCATGTGATGTGGGCTTTAGGAATTATGGAAAAGGATTACACCAGCTCAGCAGTCTTCTTTATTTGGCTTCTGTCCATACTACTTATAATTTTCTTTGTTTTGGAATGGCTCCTCATGCTTGGGAATAAATACACTCTTCCAAGAAAAAATTAAATTTGTAATTTGTTGAAAAGACAGACCGTCTGTAAGGGAGAAAGACTCATAAGAGAAAATTCGAGTAAGTGAATACAAGTGAAATAAGCAAAACAGAAGCCTAGGAACTGGCCCAGATTCCCAGCAAGTCTTATGTGAAGACAGGGGGCCATGGAGCTCTCCTTTGCCCTCCTGACCAGGCAGGGTGGTTTTAGTCCATAGTCTGATAGGGCCATAAACTTTAAAATAGCCATGATGTGTTCCTATGTTTTAGCATCTGTTTTTTGTTGTTGTTGTTGTTGTTTATAGCAGATCTTGCCATGTGGACTGGCTGGGAACTTACTATGTGGCTTGGGCCAGCCTCAAACTTAAGAACTTCCTGCCTTAGCCTCCTGAGTGCTGAGATTTCAGGTTATGAGCCACCACACCTGTCTTACTTTAAAAAAAAAAGTCACCGGTCTTAAAAAAGTTTTACTAAGGAATAAACTTATAAACAGTAAAATGTGCTGATTAAAACTGTACGTCTTAGAGTTTTGGCAGTTTTACAATGTGGTCTCTCCACAGCCCTAAAAGGATGACAGACATTTCTCTGACCCCTGAAGTTCCCTTCTGCCTCTTTGTCACCCACTACCACCCCAGATTCCTTTCTGATTTGTTACTGTGGTTTGCTTTGGTTTGTTTGGGGGGCCATGAGCATTCTCTAGGAACGATTTTCTTCTGTCTTCCTTTCTTCTCGTTTCTACCCGAGTCGTAGGAGACTCCCCGCTGTGGCCGTACCTCACACTACTTGCAATGTTGGGTGTGGGATATCTCCTCTTAATGGTGTCCATTTACATTCCCATGACAAGTGATGTGGAGTACCCTCTCATGTATTGGCTGCACTTGTATAACTTCTTGGTTGAGTGCCCATTGTAAAACTTACTGTTTTGTGGCTGTGGTCTGAGTACAAGTCCTTGTCTGTGTTACGAGATACTTAAACTATGAATATTTCCCCCATTCTGTGGTTGCACTCTTTTCAATGTTCTTTGGTTAAGGAAATTTTAATTTTAATAATATGAAATTTATCAAGTTTTTTAATGGCTTGTGCTTTTTGTGCCCTAAGATATTTTTCTTACCCCCTACCCCAAGATTGAAGATGCATTCTCTGTTTTTCTGTACAAGTTTTATAGAGAAAAGTTCTGTTGGCTCTTCAGATTAATCTACCTCAACATGGTTATCTGGATAGTCTGACTGTGTACCCAGCACCCCACTGCTAGGCGTGTACCCAGGAGACCCACACCAAATGTCCACAGTGAAGCAGCACAGGGCTAGCCGTCTACTGGATAGGTCAGCAGCCTCAGCCATACATGAGTACAGTTACCAGGAAAAAGATGCAGAATGGAAGCTGGCCATGTGGTCAAAACCCAAAAGCAGTTGTTATAGTCTGGGATTCACAGATGCCCCAAACAGATAAACAGACAGGTGAGTCTGTAGAAAGAAAGAAAGATTTATTACGGCTGGCCTACACAGCTGGGCTACATTTCTTCCTAGAGGGTCCAAGTGTAGCCCAGAGCGTAAGCACTCTGGCTCTTTTTATATTGATCATGTTGCTAGGCAAGCAAGCAGAATACAGAAGCCAGTCATTGAGTGTGTTAAGCTTGAGCAAACAGTATCAAGGAAATAATAAGAAAATACAATTTTCCACCCAAACCCCCCACCTGCACGGAACCAGCTTCCTCCTCTTTCATAAACTGACATTGTTAATCTTGCTGTTATTCTACTTTGTCTTCACCAGTCACAAAGTTCCCTCTAGGATTTTGTTGTACAGCAGTTGTATCTTAGGAACCTCTAAATGTTGTGGGATACTTCTTGTACAGAGAAACTATAACCAGGAGTGAAAAGTTTAGGTTCCCAAGCATACAGGCGGAGAGTCCCCTTAATAACTTCTATTCTATTAAGCAACAATTACTATTTTGCCGAAGCAAGCCAAGTATAACCTACAGAAACCATAAATCAGCAGTTAGCAGGAGCATTCTAGGATGCTCTGACCTGTTCCCAAGACAACCAGGGTCCAGCTGGCATGTATTCCCATACCTTGGGCTAACTGCCTGATAATTTCAGAGACTCGAGTCAGCCTGCACTTTAACATGGTGTAGCTATGGTCAAGAAGGTGTCCTGTTACACAAGTGTGCTAAGTAAAAGACATCACTGGCAACATTTAACCCTCCCACCCCCATTTTTCTTTGGTTGGTTTTGAGACAGGGTTTATGTAGCCAAGGCTGACCCTTATCTCAGTTGTAGCGAGGGTAACCTTTTGAATTCTGATTCTTTGGCCCTATTACCCAGGTGCTGGGTTACAGACATGTGCCACCATGCTCAGCTCAACATTAGCTTTTAAGTACTGAAAACAAAGTCAAGCTGGAGAGAGAGCTCAGTGCTTAAGAGTACTGGCGGCTGTTCTTGCAGAAGACTTGGGTTTGGTTCCCAGCACCCATGTGATGGCTAACAGCTGTCTATACCTCCAGTTCCAAGGGATCCAACACCCTTTTTGGGCTCCATGGGTACTGCACATGCAGGCAAAACACCCATACACATTTGTTTAAAAATAAAAAAAATTGGGGCTGGAGAGATGGCTCAGCTGTTAAGAGCACTGACTGCTCTTGCAGAAGACCCGGGGGTTTGATTCTCACCACCCACATAGTGGCTAACAACCATCTGTAACTCCAGTTCTGGGAGGCAGGGGGAATCTGACGCTGTCTTCTGACCTCTGTGTGCATTGCACCACACGGGTGCACTTATACAGGCAATACACTCACACAAAAATAATAAAATATTTAAAAATAAATACAAAATTAAAAAATTACAAAAATCAGTGGTCTGGGTCTCCATCTTAAGAAAAAGAAGAGCACTTATAAGTACGGTGTGATAAAGAACAAGATGTGGGTGAGCAGCCGCTGAAGGGCGAATTAGTTCTTAGCAAAAACAAAACTGAACCTTAGCCGACATGGTCACTGTAGGTCAGTGTTTTGTAATTCTCAGTACGAGCCTCGCCCACCTTGGTTATGCTTGGTGCTGAGTATCCAGTAGTGGTGGGGATTTTGGTTTTTGGGGGGAGGGGGTTGTTGTTTGGGGGGGGTTGTTTTGTTTTGTTTTGAGACAGGGTCTCACTGTCTAGTCCTGGCTGGCCTCTGCCTCCCTTGTGCTGGAATTAAAGGCATGCAAACACTCGGGTTTTGTTTTAAAGTCAAGTTCTTTTGATGCATTCCTTTTTGGCCTTGACCTTGCTGTGTAATCCAGACTGACCTTGAACTACACATCCCCCTGCTTCAGCCTTGTGAATGCTGGGATTGCAAACTAGAGCCATCATACTACAGTAAGGGGTTTTTTGTTTGTTCATTTTAATTGTTACTACTATATAAAAATAGCTTACTTTTGAATATGTTGATTTGTGTCCTGTGATGTTGCTAAGTTCACTTATTCATTCTAGTAGCTTTTAAACACAGTTGTGGATTTCTGTGACTGTGATCATAGAATCTTCTGTGTGGAGAAATGTGAGCCTTCTGCTTCTTGGTCCCCGTGCCGCTGGCTCCAGTAGTGCTGGGCAGCAGGGGAGCATGCATGTTTGTGGGCTCTCTGTGCATCTTTATCAGACGGAAGTGTCTTTTTTCTGGTTTGCTAAGGATTTTTATTCTCTATCATTTGGGATGACCAGCTTTTCTCATTTAATTAAAGCATGGTGAATTATGCTTGCTGATTTTTGAATGGTAAGCCAGTCTCACAGTTGGGGTTCAGGGGGTTGGGTTCCACCTATTAGTCTTTTGTTAGGAAATTCTGTGTTGGTAATCATGGAGAATTTGTGTGTGTGTGTGTGTGTGTGTGTGTGTGTGTGTGTGTCTGTATTTTTGTAATTGATAGCACTGGGCTATTAAGATAAGTTAGAAGTGTTCCTCTTCAGAGTGCGCGGATTTGTGTTATTTCTTAAATGTTTGGTAGAATTCATTTACCAACAGTCTTAACTTTTCCAGGAAAGTTTTTATTTATGAATGCAATTTAGTAGATACAGGATTAGCATTAGTCTGTTTCTAAGTCAGCTCTGGAATCTTCCTGTGGCTATAGAATTTATTGATAAGAAATTTGTATTTGGAATATTTATTACCTTGCTAATGTCTGGGATATAAAGTGATCGTGCATAACTTTACATGTGATCTGCCCATGATATACCAAGGTTTCAGACACACAAAAGCTTAAATTTTCATCCATACTCTTCACCATCTGATTCTTTCTAATTTCACTGTAAGGGATAAACCATTATGGGCAAGATAAATTTAAAGAACAGACTTTCTTTCAAAGAGCTCTAAAAACCAGATGAGCTCTCTTTCTATGTAGACTAGGAATGCAATATGAGTACAAAGCAGCCATCTGTCTGCCGCTGTGGCCTTTGTTAGGGTGACACTCCCTGCCCCTTTGCTTGTGATGATACCCCTGGGCACCCATTACCTGATGCACAGTTCATCAGTTTCATGCGGATTTCTCCCCTTCCCTAGCACATAGCTCCCGGTCACATTCTCTCACAGGATTCATTTAGCGAGATGGTTATAATACCTTCTAGGCTGGATTGTGGCTCAGTAATGGAGTGTTTGCCCAGCATTCAAAACATTCTGGTGGTCACCAGTGAAATGGCCCAGTCTTGGTAAAGGTGCTTGCTGCCAAGTCTGATGACCTGAGTTCAATCCCTAGGACACAGGGAAGGAAAGGTCAGCAAGTTGTCCTTTGACCTCCAAACTCTGGCCACACACACAAACTCTGGCCATACACACGCACGCACGCACACACACGCACACACACTAAATTTAAATAAGAAAATAATATGAATGTATAAAATGCATATAAAATACCAAAGATGACGTGGCATCTAGATGGTCAGTTTTATCAACCAGCACTGCTTTCAGGTCCACATGTGGCATCTTTATGAAGCATAGGTTTTTTTTTTTTTTTTCCTTTATCTTTCTTGGTGATCATGTTTAGCTATAATTTGCAAACTGGAAGTTCACTTTTCTTAAGGATTGCCTCACTGAACTCTTCTCACCCCATCCTTTCACCAAGCCCCTGCTCTCCCAGAATCCAGCCCTCCTGCTTCCTACTCCCTTACTGTGCTAGTTTGTCCACTTTCCACCAGAATATAAGCTTCCCAAGGGCAGGCATTGTCTTGTGCGTCCCCAGTGACTACAACAGTGTCTGCCTCCTGGAAACACTCGCTAACTAGTTGCAGATTTTGATGCTGTTAAATAGGAAATAACAGCTTACCCACTATGTGTCTCTGAGAGTGATGATAGCTTGCTATTAGCATTTTTCCCTGATACAGTTGGTATTTGTGAATGAATGCTAATTTACACCAGAAATAAGGATTCGATACCAGTCTCTTTCATTTGTCTTAATAGATATGAACACTGAGAACAGCTTGTTCACATAAGTAAGCTGTTGTGGAATGGTTTTTGTTATAGGTATGCCTTTTGTCTTTGAACTTCAAAGGTAAGTTCAAAGTTAAATCAAAAATCATAGACATATTTTCATGATCTTTCAATTGATTACTAGACCTAGTGCCTTGTTGTGTTTTGTTGAATGCATAGGATTGGAAACTGCCGCTGGGAGGAGGCTTCACCTGGCACTAGAGCCCCTGCTAAGGTGTCTGAGGACTAAGCAAAGCCACTGTGCCGAATCTTTAGCACTTGCCACTCCAGAGCATCTTGTTTGACCTCACATACTCAGAGTTGAGAGTACACTACTGATAACACACATTTATTAACATCATAATGGGAAAAAACTTATCATAGTCTTCATACTTCCATCAAAAACTTTATGCTGCAAATTCATCTCATTCAGTTTCTCAGAATTACTGCCAAGTACGTTGTCACAATAGTCAGTCACTTGCTTACTGACAAAGCCTCCCTTCAGTTTTTACATCTAAGACTCCCCTGAGAACCATCTCACCTTGCAGTTGTGACTCCTGCCTGGTCACAGGAGAGAGCAGGGAGTGAGGCACTGGGTGGGAAAGGGTACAAGAGGGTGGGAGGAGAGGGTACGAGAGCATGCAAGAGGTGCCATGGTGGTTGCTTACTGGCATTCTGCTTGCTTCTCCTGAGGAAGCAATGCATTCTTTCACAGTGGGTCAGATTAAAGTTTTCTTTTATGTTTTGTTGGTTTGAAGACCAAGACTCATGGAGCTCAGACTGGCCTCTTAACTTGCTATATAGCCAAGGATGACGTTGAACTCCTGATCCTCTTGCCTCTATCTCCAAGTGCTGAGATTGTGTGTGTGGCCACCACACCATGCCCAGTTTGAGATTAAACTTTCTTTTTGTTTTGGTTTTTTTGTTTAAATATGTTTATTGCTTTTATTTTATGTATATGAGTGTATTGCCTGTGCCTTGGAGGTCATCAGATTCCCCTGGAACTGGAGTTAAGGACGGTTCATAGCCACCATGTGGGTGCTAGGAATCGAACCCGGGTTCTCTGCAAGAGCAGTCGGTGCTCTTAACCGCTGAGCCATCTCTTCAGCCCCAAGACTAAACTTTCTAAATGAAACTTTAATCATCTTTGCCAGTCTGTGGTGTCTAAACCCAAGGCATGAAGTGGGATATGGTATGTCCAGTGCTAAGCTCCCTTAAAGAAGTAGATGTGAGGCACTGACATAGCAACACCTCTACCAGTCACCCACCCAGTGTTTTTGCCCTTTGGGATAGCTTATAACTTGAGGCAGAGAGAGTGTGGCGCAGGGTGTGTGGGTGGGTGGGTGTGTGTCTTTTGTAAAGGTAGGGAAAAGACTGGGAAAGAGGAGGTGGAAAGGGAGAACAGGTATGACTTCTGGGCCTCAAGAGCATATGCGGTCATGCTAGGGTAGAGCAGATGTGGAAGTTGGCGATCTGGAATGGATTCAGTCCTAGTGTTTGTGCTGTGTACTCCTTAGAGAGTTGTTCTCAAGGGGTCACCCATCATCTCTTGAAGACACTATTGTGTGATTTCTTGAAGGTGGGAGAGGGTGGCTCCAAAGCACTGGTGGAGGGAAGGATTGTAATAGTGGGCCCAGAGCCAGGAACGTATTTCTACTGCTATTCATGATTTTTCAGTCCCAGTTTGCTGAGAAGTAGAGCATTCTTAGCTTTAGAAACTGACTAGTGAGAGGGAGTTGACTGGTCTACACTTGGACACTATGTGCTGAGCCGTGGTGCACTCTGCAGCCTGTAGCCTGCCGGCTCCAGAGGGAGCATTTAACAACCCCCTCCACACACACACACAGTGTGGGCTGTGGAGCAGGTATAGGAGAGTGTCCGAGAACTCTTCCACTGTAGTCATCATCATGAAACCTGAGGCATGAGCTGCTCCTAGGCCTTGTGCAATGTGATCTGCTACTTAACTAACTGTATGTTGCAAATTCAGTAATAAGTAAAGTGGTTCAGGTCTAATGGCCCGGCTGCTTTGAACAGCAAAGTGCTAAGAAGCAGATCATTTTCCTGAGAGATTTGTTCTGCTAAAGAGAAAAGAAATGGAACAATCTCTTCTTCGATTTTAATGACTTAGGAGAAGACGCAATTCTAATAATTATTAAATGAAAAGTTCACTGAGCCAGAAGGAATTTGATGAAAGCAGAAACATGTTGGACCAGTAACATTTCTGTGGTGGTAGGAACAGAGTTGACACAGTGTGGTAGGAAGGAGTGGCCATAGCATGGCCTTGTGATGGACAGCTCTGTCTCAGTAGGTGACAGGTAAAACTGGTAGGGTTCTTGTTATAGACTGTCTTATGTGGGCATCAATCACTCCTGAGGGAAATTCATAGTGAACACTGGTCTACAAAAGTGAAAAGGCCAAGGTTAAGTTTCTCTCCAATTTTGGTCAAAGTCAGACTACAAGAAAACAAAGCGTGCTGTATTTTATATACAAGATGTCACTTCTGTGACAGTCTCACAAATCCGGGTACATTTATAAAACTCAAACAACAGAAGTATCTTAACGGAGGAGAGATATGTTTTGAGGTGTTCGTCAGTTGTGTCGGAGAACGTGATGGATCTCACATCATGGCAGACAGGAAGCAGTCGGGCAGTAATGGGAAAGGGCTGGGGCAAGATGTCCCCAGTGTCTCACACCTGGTGCCTACTTCCTGTACTATGCCCTGCCTTCCGCAGTCTCCCCACCTCCCAGTAGCCTGTCCAAACCACTGATTGATAAGGTCAGAATCCTCAGGATTTAACTGCTTCTGGAAATGCCTTCAGATAAACCTAGAGTTGTGCCTTCAGATCTCCTGGGGTTAGTCAGCAGTCAATTCATTCTCAATTCAAATTGATGATCATGATTAGCCATGTCAACAAATAAATGGGGGAAGGAGAATAATAAATGCTGTATGATGGCCAAGCAACCAGGTAGGAAAAACAAAGGACCCTTTGTGGAAGAGGTTAGTGGAAAGAATGTAAGAGCCGGAGGAAGGGGTGGAGTGTTAATTGGAAGTGTCCTCCAGCCACTATGCTGGTAAGCCATAGTCACACCTCCTTCCCATGCTCATCAAGGAGTCAAGGAGGGAGTCAATTACCCCTCCCACCCAGTCGGTTGACCTTAGCTGCATGGGGAGGCAGGGCAAAGGATATATAAGCAGAGAACACCAAGCAGCACCTCTCACCATTTTGTGCGGCTGTCGGGAGGTCACAGGATCTGTATTTGAGTGTGGACTTTACAATGAAGCCATAAATGTGGGGCACCCAGTCTTCTGTAAATAACCCCCTACCTTGTGCTCTGTTAAAAAAAATAGTAAATAAATTTTTTAATTTTTTTTTAATTTTATATGTATGCATGTATTGCCTGCATATAGGTAAGTGCACCCGTGTCGTGCAATGCCCGTGGAGGACAGAAGGGG
>NW_008337295.1:242630-284592 GCF_000622305.1 Nannospalax galili | reverse complement strand
GTGTTCTTAACCGCTGAGCCATCTCTCCAGCCCCAATAAAATATTTTTTTTTAAAAAAGAAAGAAAAACAAAGGACCATCGTTCTCTGAAATGAGTGAATTTGTTAATGCAGAGTGTGAAGCTGCAAACCAGGAGGCTTCATAGAAGGGCGTCATCTAACACTGATCATGAGACAGAACCCATGAGATAAAACTGCTTCTTAAAAATGGGAAACTGGCAACAGAGCCAACAAAACCAAGATGGACAACCAGAAGGAAAATTGTTTATAACGAGACAGAGGTGGACTGGAGAGATTACTGAGCAGTCAAGAGTGCTAGCTGTCCTTCCAGAGGACCTGAGTTCGGTTCTAAGCACTCACTTCAGGAGTCCCACAACTGCTTGTAATGCTAGCTTTAAGGGATCCAGCACTTTCTTCAGGCCTCTGTGGGTACCCATACATGTGACATACATATTCTTGTAAATAAAAATAAACTTTGTTTTAAAAAACAAGGCTAAGCCAGGCGAGGTGGTGCACACCTTTAGTCCCAGCACTCGGGAGGCAGAGGCAGGTGAATCTCTGTGAGTTCAAGGCCAGCCTGGTCTACATACCAAGTGCCTCAAAAAGACAGAAGAAAAAAAAAAAAAAGCAAGGCTAATTTAACAGGTCTTTGCATCAGTAACAATAAAACAGACGCTCACTTACAAGAGTCAGAGGACTTGACCATTTGGTTCTTGGGGACAAGATACAAACGATGAATAACCTAAAATATTTCAGCCTGGCTAGTATGTAGCTAATGGGTATAAAATAAAGGGCAAAAAGTACTTGTACCAGATTGGCAAACAGTATGAACACTAGCAATCAGGGAATGGCCTCTGTAACTGTTGGGCAATGTAACAGGCAGATGCGTCTCAAGTTCTTAAAGAAGCCTGCTTCTATTGGTGGTTTGTTTGGTGCTAATGACCTGCTGCTGTTGAAGCAGGAAGTTTCAGTGTTGCAGATTTGTTCCCTTGGACCTTCATCTTCAAGATACTGCTCCTTTGTGCCACAATTGGAAGTTGAGAGTCACCTGTTATGTCTGGGAAAACCTCAGTAACACGGCAGCACCCTCTGCTGGCAGCAGCACTTTTAACCCTTTCCTTACCCTGGTTGGTCCAGTGAAGCAAGAGGGACTGTGGACCTGGGAGGCCTGGACATCCTCTTGTGTTCTTACAAGCTCTCATTTCCCGAGAGCCTCTTTTCTGAAGGCACTTGCTGAGGCAGTGATTATTTCTGCCCAGTTGCCCACTGTGTCCCCTGACCGCTGAACCACTAGGCAGGGGGAGGGTGCCAGGGATGTATATGCTGAGTGACTGGAAGTCATTTGCAGGGAAAACAGCAGTCAGCACTCATCAACTTGAGTGACATCTTCATAGGGAGTCCAGCAGCAGACAAGTAATGATGTAATTCACAAAGACAGGACAAAGTTGGAGACCTCAGAAGCATCCTGGAAGACCCACGAGTTGTGGCCACTTAAGAGAGCAGAGGATCAGCGGGGCATGGTGGCACACGCCTTTAATCCCAGCACTCGGAGGCAGGGGTGGGCGGATCTCTGTGAGTTCAAGGCCAGCCTGGTCTACATAGTGAGTTCCAGGACAGCTGGGGCTACAGGGAGACCCTGTCTCAAAAAGACCAAAAAAAAAGAGCAGAGGATAATGAAGTCAAAACCTACCTTGGCTACGTAGCTATTTTGAGTTCAGCCTACTACATGAGACTCTGTCTCAAGGCATGGAAAAGTAACTCACTCAAGGCAGAAGATGAGTTAAGAGGGGGGCATACTAACTGCATAGTCCCCTGAAAACAGGCAGTCTTCCTGAAGGATAACCCTGACCTTTCCTGAGGGCACATTGGCCCATGGAGCCAGGCAGTGGGCTGGCAGCGATATGTGTAAAACAGGTCAGGGCTGCCCCAGTGCGTGGCTATGGCGAAGGAACCGAGGAACTCTGTGGTCCTGGTTTTGACCGCTTAATTTTGTGTTTGCCATATTCTAACATAGTGTTTGCTTTTTGTTTCTTTTTTTTTATTTAAAGATTGTTTTGTTTTGTTTTGTGTTTTTTAATAGATGAGGGTTACTACCAAGGTGGAAAATTTCAGTTTGAAACTGAAGTTCCTGATGCTTACAACATGGTGGTGAGTATATGGATCCTAAACCTCATCCCTCCATCTCCTGGGAGACAGCATGGGGACACAGGGACACAGAGGGGGACAGACTACCCTGGGAGCCATGCTGCCAGCACAAGTTCCCCTTCATCTCTGTTTGTGTCCCTGGGCCAAAAGCAAAACCCCTTGTGTGTCTCTGGCGGCATTAGCAGCAGTGTTTAGAATTTCAGTGCAGAAACTCATTTATCTAACAAGTACTTAGAGCTCTTTGTGCATGTGCTCTGCCTATGTATCTTGTGTAAATCTTTTTTGTTAAATGGGGGGGAGCATAGTTCTAATTTAAGACTGGTTTTATTTATGCTCTAATGCCAAAATTCCAGAAACCTATAATACTAGAATTTCAGATAATCAATAACTTAAAATTTTAAACTATATATTCATAACTCCATCTTAATTCCTCAGAGATTGTATTAGATAATAATTCTACCAAATACTATCACGTATCACATACAGTGTTCGTTTTTGAGGAACTTAACAGCCCGATTAGGTAAGATGTAGACCATCGAGGCAGTGGTAAGAGTGGTCAGTAGCTGACAAGTAGATAGATGGCAGGAAGCTACTTTACATAACTTCAGACACAGGGAGGTCAGCACCTTTGGAACCTGGGTGAGGCCAGTTAGTTTCAAAGCCAGGAGAAGGTGTTCTGGGTAGCATGGGCTGTGTGGAACTGTGGCTACAGGTGTAAAAGGAGAAATGTCAGCCCGTGGAAGGCAGGTGGATCCATTTAACACCAGGTTCACGGCACAGTGCAAACAGGACAAAACGGGGGTCAGAATAATGGGAGGAAACAAGACCATTCACATTGAGGGCTCTGTGGGACATTTTAACCCTGAAAACCCCAGAAGATTCTGAAAAGCTCCACACAACATCCTGAGCCAGGCAGTCAGAGATGATGTTGTGCTTCAGTGACATCAGTTAGTCTGAACTGCTGTTAGTGTGTATACCATCAGGATAATGTGAAATATATGCTGTGTCTGTGTGTGATACGTGTGCACTCTCCATTACATGTTGTATCTGTGTGTGATACGTGTGCACGTCTCCATTGCTCCTGATGATTTCTAGCCCTCTTAGTTCAACAAGTACAAAAAAAAAAGTGATGGTGGCACAGTGAAAAACAGTCTTGAAAACCTGCTGATGAGGCTATGGGACAGTGTACACTAACTGCTCCCTGTTGCTAAGGCTGTGGGACAGTGTACAGTAACTGCTCCCTGTTGCTGAGGCCGTGGGACAGTGTACACTAACTGCTCCCTGTTGCTAAGGCTGTGGGACAGTGTACAGTAACTGCTCCCTGTTGCTGAGGCCGTGGGACAGTGTACACTAACTGCTCCCTGTTGCTAAGGCTGTGGGACAGTGTACAGTAACTGCTCCCTGTTGCTGAGGCCGTGGGACAGTGTACACTAACTGCTCCCTGTTGTCTGTCCTGATTCAATGGCTACAACTCTTGTTTGAAGCCAAATCTTAAACCTGTAGAAATTGATTTTCACTGGGCTTCTGCATTAAGAAGTCTTTATGAAGATGATGAGGAATAGTTGTCAATTGAAGAAAATAAAAGATGTAATTTTGAAACAAGGTGTGTAGCTCAAGTGTTTTCCCAGCCTGCCAGCCAGCCAGCCTGCCTACTGGCACTGTCCTCCTTTCCTGGTTACAAACCGAGAGGCCTCAATGAAAGTACCTAATGGTGTGGTCTGAGTGCTGATGCTTAGAGCATGGGCACAGTTTGGTAGGTTCTCAAAAGAATCAGCTGTGTAGAATATAGGCATACAAGCTTTACTGTGTCTAAATGTAGGCTGTCTCTGAGTGCTGGATTCAAAGGTTCAAAGGTGATGTGTTTATGACATTTTTATCTGGATAGCTGAAGGAAGACTTTAGCACAGGCTGATGAACTTTCCAACAAGCCTTGGAAGGTCTCAGGACCAAGCTTCAGGTGTGTCAGGCCTCATCGAGTAGCTCAGTTTCTTGTTCTCGTAGAAAGGAAGCAAAATACAAGAAAATACCAAGAATGTCATCTGAGTCTTCTTTGATTCATTTGGTAGTCCAGTGGTCAGAAAACTAAAGTTTATGTGTTAACGATTCTACCTCATCCCAGACAGAACAGCAGTCAGCAAGAAAACAGGAACCAGTGGGAGGCTGGGGAAGAAACTTCAGTGGGAGTATAAAACTAGTGTAGCCATTTTGGACGTCAGTATGGCAGTTCCTCAAAGCTAGAATGGCCATGATTCAGCCATCCCTGAGTCTGTATCCAAAGGAGCTCAAGTCAGCATGTGACAGAGCTATGAACACTCATATTTACTGCAGCGCTAGTAACATTAGCCAAGATAAGGAGTCAGCCTGGGTGCCTGTCAGCCGATGAGTGAAGACAATATGGCATAGGTACATAGTGGGCGTCTTGGTTTTTTTCTTCATTGCTGTGATAAAACACTCTGACCACTACCTACTTGGGTTGGAAAGGGTTTGTTCAGCTTTTATCTCCCAGGTCACAGTTCATCAGGGAGCCCAAGGTAGGAACTCAGGGCAGGAATCTGGAGCAGGGGCCATCGAGGAACGCTGCTTACTGGTTTGTTCCCCTGGCCCCTGCTCAGCCTGCTTTCTTACGCAACACAGGCCCACCTGCCCAGGGGTGGCACCACACACAGTGGGCTGGGCCCTCCCACATCACTCAACAATCAAGAAAATACCCCACAGACATGGCCACAGGCCAGTCCAATAGAGGCAATTCCCCAACTGAGGCTCCCAAGCTATCTAGCACAGTGGGGTTTTCTTCAGCAATAAACAAAGATATTTTTAAAATTAAAGTTTAAAATGTAACTAAAGCTGGTGCAGTGATACTTGGAATCCTAATAGTCAAGAGGTTGAGGTAGAAGGGTTTCCAGTTTGAGCCCAGCCTAGGCCGCAGAGTGATACTCTTGTCTCTAGAACAAAGTAAAAAGCTAGAAATGTTAGACTATTTACCTAGTATGGGAGATAATTTGGATTTAATCTCAAGTTCTGGGGTGTGGTGGTGTGGAGAGGCAGGAAGGTGGAATAAACAATGTGGAAAACTACTGATCCTTGATGATATGACCCCATTTTCTTATGAATTGGTGACTGTCCAGGGTGAAAGTTGAAGATAAGTTTTGAACCTTCTCTCCAGCTCCTTCATTACCAGGCCTCATAGGAAAGCAGAAATTCTCTATCCCTACAGGGTTTGACTTTTTAAACCTTGTCATAATTTTTCTTGTATTTTAAATTTTTTATTACATTTCTTTATTGTTAATTGGTAGAATGCCTGCTGTGTGGAGGTAGGCAGATAACTTTCAGGGGTTGATTTTCTCCTTCAACCATGTGGGTCTCAAAGATCAAACTCAGATTATCAGGTTTGACAGCAAGCTCCTTTACCCACTGAGCCATCTTGTAAGCCTGTTAAGACTAGTTCTGTTCCCTGCCCCTAGCCTGTCCAGGCTTTCCCTTTTTGCCTCTCTACCATGCAGATGTGTGATCCACAGCAAGAAATGTTCAGAAAACCCTTAGGTACAGTGTTCAGTTGGACATAGACATGCTGGTGGTTATCAGAGCTTTCTCACCGTTTCATCTCGGTGATCTCCCTGTAGGAGGCTTCACCAGCTTCTGCACACCATTCTGATGTGTGGCCTATACCTGCCCCAGTGGGCATGTGGAGTACGACTGCCCAGAGCTCAGCTCCTGCCCCTGTAGACTTTGTAGCATGGAAACCAGGTGTAGAGATTAGCCAGCAGGTGAAAGGACAAAGACCACAGGCACTTGAGATAAGCAGCATGGGAGTGAACTTTGATTGGCTGGGGAGACAGCCAGAGTAGCTGCACTTCAGCCTGAAGGGTTTGGGAGAGAGACCCCGTGGCCACTGTACGGCTGTCTGAGCAACTTCTGTACCTCATGAGGACTTTCTGTTGTTTTCTGAGACAGGGGCTTCCTGTAGCCCCAGCTGACCTGGTGCTACGTAGACCAGGCTGGCCTCCATCTCACAGACATCCTGCCTCCCGAGTGCTGGGATGAAAATCCTCTACTACCACACCTGGCCTTCTCGTGAGAACTTTTTTAAACTAGTAATTAGAGTTCCTGCACTCAGAAAAACTTTTGGTCAGTGAATTAGATTGTTATTTTAGAATACTTTTTTTTTTTTTTTGGTCTTTTTGAGACAGGGTCTCCCTGTAGTCCCAGTTGTCCTGGAATTCACCATGTAGACCAGGCTGGCCTTGAACTCACAGAGATCCTCCTGCCTCTGCCTCCCGAGTGCTGGGATTAAACACGCTGGGTCTGTTTTAGAATACTTGTAAAGCAAAAATGCCTATTGGACACACATACACAAACACACACACACACACACACCTGCGTTCCAACAGCAGATTTCCTTCGTTTTTTTATCCCTTTGTCCCTTATACCTCAGAGCCTGAAGCCTGCCTAGTAATCTTTCTTGGTGACATTAAGCTCTGTGGTACCAAGGTGTATGTCAGATGCTACTGGGCTAGAGATAAGAGGGTACTTTTTAGGAATTCCTTTACCCCAGAGACGGATTCAGCCACTGATAATGATGAGCCAAAGTGATAACCAGTTGATCACACTCCCTCGGGGTGATGGGAAACTGGTTGGAATAGGAGTGTGTGTGTCACACAGGTTACACTGTTCCTAAAGCTTGTCAACTGCTTGGGGCAAATCCATGTGGAGGAAGGGAGCAAGGAGCTTTGGCCCTTTGGCTTGTTTCTTCTGGAAATGGCACATCACATCCTCTCAATATATTGGCCACATCTGACACGTGACCCAACTGAGGAGAACCAGCTAAGCAGCAGTGAAGTCCTACTGCACAGAGCCTGGGAACTCAGTGCTTTGCCTGTTACGAAGCAGTCAGTGATCACATCACTGTGCTGTGGACAACGATTTCAACCAGTCCTTTATCAGTGGCCAATATTTTGCTAATAAAAACCAGACTTTCTGTAAGTGGTCAATATTTTTCAGTTATGAACCACACATAGCTCTGTTGTGTCATTCCCTCTTTCTTGGCAACCTTTTGAAAATATAAAAACCAGTTTTAGGGGCTGGAGAGATGGCTCAGCAGTTAAGAACACTGGTTGTTCTTGCAGAAGACCCAGATTCAAATCCCAGCACCCACATGAAAGCTAACAGCTGCCCATAACTCCAGTCCCAGGGGATCCAACAGCCTCTTCTGACCTCCACGGGCATTGCACAACACAGGTGTACTTACCTACATGCAGGCAAGACTTACATACACATAAAATAAAAATAATAAAATTAAAAAAAAAATGTTTTAGACCATGGGGAAACATGCTTAGCCTACTTTAGTCCCTGGGCTATAGCTTGCTGGGCCTTGTGTGCACAGCACTGTAGGAACTCTCACATACATGTCTGTCTGCCTTTTTCCTGGGATTAGTTATTAGAAGCAACAATGTGGTTATTGAATGTTGGTGCTCAACTTTATGGCTCATGAGAAGTATTGTTTAATAACTGCCAGAGAGGCTGTGCCAATTAAGACCCTCACCTCGACATTTAGGAAGAAATAAATGGTGTCTAGTTACTAGCTGTTCCAATTTTTGTAAGGTGCTAAGTACTGTTTCCCACTTACCCGTTTGCAGTTTTTATGAGCCACAAATACGTCCTTTGCTCATTTCTCCTTTAGGGCATTTGTTTTTCTTGCACATTCACCACGACCCTTGTCCTGTAGCCTCGATTCTGCTGCGGGTTCTTCTCTATACTTTCTTCTACATGCCTTTTCTCTAGATTTGGGGGGTTTGTTGTTGTTTCATTTTAGTGGTCTTTTTACCTTTGTGGGTTTTTTATGTGAAATGTTTGAAGTGGGCCTTCAGACCAAGGTGTCTGTCCATGCATATTGTTTTGAGTGCTCTGTAGTTCTCTTTCTTTCAGGTTTAATTTTAATGCATGAAATAGCTCTAAGTGGGAATTTAACTGTATTTTCTCATAGCAAGTAAGTGGTCCAATGGCTAATCCATTGTCCTTGGTTTGAAATGCAATACATGTCTCATGTTAAATTCTTCACTATGATTGGGTGGATGACTATGCCAAGCACTGAGGAAGGAGGTAGGAGCTGGGACTGGGCATTTTCTATTTGTCTGGTGTGGGGCCAGGGCAGGAGTCATGAGACAGTTTGAACAGTGCCCGAGTCAGAATCTAGGTCCATGCTTCTGAATAGAGCTTTGTGCTCGGTCTAGGATCTCAGTGAAGAGAACTGTTAGTTGGGCATGGTGGTGCATGTCTATAAGCCACACACTCAGGAGACAGAGAGCAGGAGGATCAAGAGTTCAAGGCCAGCCTGTCTACAAAGCAAAACTCTCAGCTCAAAAACAAAAATTGAAAAAAAAAAAAAAAAGGCTATTGGAAAGGAGGCATCCTATATGCGTATCTGACTAGAGAGGTATGAGGGACACAGAGGCTGGCAGTTACCACCATCTGGGGTCTAGGAGACTGTAGGCTGGGTGGGTTTGTGCTGATGGTTCAGAGAACAGTGGGAGGGAGGCTGGGTTGGCTGTTCTTCAGGTGCCCTGAGGAGCCTTCAGATGCAGGGCATGGGTGACAGCTCTACTGCTAGACTGTCACTCTGTCCAGTTACCTAGAGGACCTGAGTGTCGCTGACACACCCTCTTTGGCTTGAATGCCTCATTGGAAGTGTACACCTTTGGGGTCAGATGTCTCCCCTTTTATTTGCAGGAGGTAAATCAAACCATTTGAAATGTCCTTAACCTCCTTGAGCCTAAACCCTTCAGTTCTCAGATGCCTAGGTTTTTGCAATAGGTATGAACATTTTACAAGCGATGTTTCTTGATTTTTGTGGTGTCTTGAAATCATGAAGAAAGTATATGTGGTTGTCAGAAATTTGCCTGTTACTGATAAAAAGGTAAACTTGTAAGAATACTAGAAAACAGTTCAGGAGGAAATGTGGACACTGTTAGTATAGTACTGAAGAATTGGGCATAGTGGCATGCACCATTAATCCAGCACTCAGGAATCAGAGGCAGGCAGATCGGATCTCTATGCGTATGAAGCCAGCCAGCGCTACTTAGTGAGACCCTACATCAAAACAACAACAACAAAAAAACTCAATAAGTATGATACTGAAGATCAAAATGTGATTACAAGGAATAAAGAAAGCCCTTCCATACCTCAGAACACCATCAGTGGGCCAGCAAGATGGCTCAGCAGGTAAAGGTACTTGCCGCATAAGCCTGACAACCTAAATTCAATCCCTGGGACTCACATAAAGATGGAAGGAGGGAACCAGCTCTACAAAGTTGTTCTCTGACCTCCACATGTATGCTGTAGCATGTCTACATCCCCATAATAAAGTTTTTTCAAAAAAATTTTACTGGGGCTAGAGAGAGAGCTCAGCAGTTAAGAGCACTGGCTGCTCTTACAGAGGGCCCAGATTCAGTTCCCAGCACCCACATGGTGCCTAACAACCATCCATAACTCCAGTCCAGGGGATTCAGTGCTGCCTTCATGGTACACACAGTGCACCTAAATGTATGTAGGCGAGACACACATATGAGTGTGTATCTGTGTGTGGGTATGTGTCTGTCAGTGCAGGTGTCAGAAAAGGTCATTAGAGCCCCCGGGGCTGGAGTTTGGGTGGGTGTTCTCTGCTTTTCATGTGTGCTGGGAATTGAACTCTGGTCCTCTGTAATAGCAGCCTTCTTTCTTATTTATTTGTTTGTTTATTTATTTTATGTGTATGAGTGTTTGGTCTGCATGTATATAAGTGTACCCGAATGATGCAGTGCCTACAGAGGTCAGAAGAGGGTGTCAGATCCCTGCAGCTGGAACTGTGGACAATTGTTAGCCACCTTGTGAGTACTGGGGTTCAAACCCAAATCCCCTGCAAGAGCAGCCAGTGCTCTTATCCACTGAGCCATCTCTCCATCTACAGGAATGGCCTTCTTAACCAAGGAGACCTCACTGTGGCACAGGGATGCGAGAAGAGGCTCTCTGTTTGCTATAGATGGAGCAATTTGGGAGGACACCTTGGCACTTTATCATTGTTCTTCAAGTGCTTTGTTCCAAGCACGTCTTTTCTGGAGAATGTGACCAAAACATAGGAGCCTTGACAGAGCACGGCTTGGAATGGAGTGGGAAACAGACTCATGTCCAGGGCCATTTGTGTGATGGAAGATGCAAAAGCCATCTAAAATGATGCAGAAATAAGAGGGAATACAGAGCAGGTCTTCCTACTTCTGTAGAAAAAGCATGCACATACAGCACATATGCCTCTGTGTGTCTGTGACTTAGAAACAAGGCCTGTGGTGTATGAGCCATCAGGAGAGGTTACATCTGGGTAAATCATGATGCTGTGAGTGTATACATTTACAAAAGGCAACAAACAAAAGGATACAATTATATCTACATATTTGTATGTACATTATAGTTTACTATGCAGTGGTACTATTATACATTAAATAAGTGTGGTGGTGGTAGTTGTGAATTATCAACATGACACCTAGGAGAAAAGCCACCAGACAACTTGTGAGGAATTATTTAGCCTCTGGGCATGCCTGGGCAGGATTATGTTGATAGGTTAATTCTGGAGGAAGAACCACATTGAAAGTGGGCCACACAACTCCTTGAGCTGGGGTCCTGGACTGTATAAAGAGGAGAAAGCCAGCTTTTGAGGACCGTGAGTGTGTGTTCATGGTCCTCTGCACTTGACTGTGGGTGCATGTGAGCAGCTCCCTGAAGCCCCTGCCACCATGACTGCCCCACCATTCCCCGTGCGCTGCTTCTTGCAGGGCATTTTATCACAGCAGAAAAGTAGGACAATGTATTTCTTTAAACTTTTGTTTTCTCTTTTCTTAAAATATACAGTTTACTTTCATCATCTGTTTCCAAGACATGGTGACTATTGGCCCATCTCAGTGGGCGTAAATACAAATACATGGAAGGTACCTTAGCCAGTGCATACATCCATCTAATGAAACATTGCAGTAATCCCACTGGGACCTATAACTTCTGCCACCAGGGGTTGGCCTGGCTTGCAGTACCAGATGTGTGTTCTCCCCAAGGAGTGGGCCTTAAATCCAATTGGAAATTTGTTGGTTATATATGTGCTAGTCAAGCCACTATTGCACCAGCTTGGCATGTAGATAGTACAGCACACAGGGTCTGTCATTAAGCAGAACTTTTAGGACCATTCTCCCCTAGTGATTCTGCATAGCACCTCCTGGCACTATGACCACCCACCATCTGGTGGCAGGGAGCTTCCAGCTTAGTCCCAGCCTGATTTTTCCTTTTCCTGTATGCACATCATGCATCGCCTTCAGCAATAGGGTCTTATCAGCTACTTCTGGAGTGCAACCAACATTAGTGGCAATAACCTTTATCATTTTGGGGGGCCTCCCTGGCCAACAGGTCATAGGAGGGCAACCCACCCCTGGTACTGGAATTTTCATTTAACATTTGTACAGTTTTGGGGGGCTCTATTTTTATTTTCATAAGATACCTGTTTACTCTGTGGCATCTGTAGACCCAGGCTGCTGTAGACTTTTCCCAAGCACCTTTGTGTATAGCACTTGTGCCTTACCCAACCATAAAGCTCCCAAGAATGTTACAGCTATACACTTTGTGAATTTATTTTCCATCCTTGTTTCTTCAGGTGTACTTGATATCTCTCAAATGGGTTCCACATCTGTAAAACACTCATACGTTACCACTATCTGCTAAATCAAACATGAACAAGGTGTCACTCTGCTTGGAAAGATTGTATTCATTTGTATCAATTGTTTTCTCAACAGATCCACATTGGGTACAATAGCGTGGACAAAGGGCATTAATTCAGTTAGCTCCTTACTATCTTTAGTCATTTTCTTGGAGCCATTTGATACCCTGGGGTTTTTACGTGGAGCCTCCCTGCATTTCTTTATCCTTGATAATTCATTGGGGCTGGCTCAGGCTGCCTGGCCCTGCACAGGGCCAAGGAAGAATAGGGTCCTCTTGCCCCTGCTGCACCTGTTGGTTCACTGGGCCAGGTAGGCCCTGGATCTGACTCCTGGCTGTAGCCACACCTGTTGTCTCTCCATTGACCATACCTGGCTGCTGTGGGAGGTCCTGTCTGGGCAAACTATCTCCACCCCTACCGTAACTTTTTGCAAGAGAAGAATGTACCCTGTTTAATCTGGTTATCTTCTGTCTGCCTTTTAAGGACTGTTCTCAGGTTTTAAAGCCTTCCAGAAGCTCCTTAGCACAGAATTTGACTTTTGTCGATTTTTATTTTATTTATTTATTTTTATTTTATGTGTATGCGTGTATTGCCTACACGTAGGTAAGTGTACCCATGTCGTGCAGTGCACACAGAGATCAGAAGAGGCTGTCAGATCCCCTGGGACTGGAGTTACAGACAGTTGTTAGCTGCCATGTGGGTGCTGGGATTCGAACCCGGGTCTTCTGCAAGAACAGCCAGTGTTCTTAACTGCAGAGCTATCTCTCCAGCCCCCTTGTCAATTTTTCTTTAGGAACTTCGCTTCAGCACAAATCTTGCCCATCTGTCTTCAAGCAACACAAACAGACCTGTCTTTTTTTGCTTCTAGGTTGCTCTACAATTTTACAGACACCTAAGTCACCTAGATCTGCCAAAGCCTCTCCTACTTCACAAAGACCCTGCCGCCACTAAAGCCCCATGCCAGTCTCAAGTCCCTGCTGAATCAAGTTCTTTAAATCTCTGGTCAACAGTCCTGTCTGACCCAGTGAACTGGGCATCACACATACTTTGCTTTCCTCGTACCTGGTTCTCTCAGTAGTGCCTGTCCCTTCTCTGTTGTCCTCCAGCCCCTGATTCCATGGGGACCTCCACTGGTGATGACCAAGTGTCTCTAATGGCTTGTATAAGCCATTCCATCGGGTACTGATGCCCCGTTAAAGCCTCAGGTTACACAGGCTGTGTCTCAGGAGGAACAGGTGGTTGTATTGCTCAGCTTTTCTGCTTCTGCAGCAAAGCACTTCAACTAATTCCATCAACTCCCATGTCCCACTAACTAATTCCATCAACTCCCATGTCCCACTAACTAATTCCATCAACTCCCATGTCCCACGTCCTCCCAAGTCAGGTGGTAAGGGGCTCCTTCATTGCTCTTTGAAGGTCTTCCCTAGTTCAACAGCTCCAATGCTGAGTGTTCTCTGATTGCCATAGTCCCCTGCACTGGACCATTGTTAAGACCTCCATCAGCATGCTGAAAGATGAATTTTCCCTTTCTTTGTATTAGGGTCCAACTTGAGGGGCATCTTCAGCTGTTTCGAGGTTGCTTCCTTCCTCATCACTAGCTGCCTTCTCCATGTTGTGGGGGAGGGGGTGTCCCAGGATGAGCCTTGTGTTACTGATCTAATCTGGACTCTCCTCTTGTCCCCAGCCCTAAAAAACAGCAGGCTAACACTTCTATCTCTCTTTTACCCAATTTTATCGACAGGGTCAAAGACCAATACCAAAGAGGCCAGCCTCATATCCCTCTGTCTCTAATTCCTCTTACACCTCAGTCTCCCTCTGGACTGCCACTTCCACCTGGAGCAGCAGATCTCTTATTTCACAAGGCAACAGCCAGGCCACCTCTGCCTCTGCTCGCTGATACTTCTGCCCTGGTGCCCTACTCCCAGGGTTTGTAAAGTTTGCTCTAGACCTTTTGCTGTCCGTAAAGTATCTCCATACTCACGTGGCGTACCCCAATACTCAAGCAGGCATGCCACTCCGTACCACCTACAAGAGAGCTGCCATCCCAGGATATCCCCATAGACATCAACAGCCTAGGCGGCTTCACCTTAGTTATGCATCTCACTGCCCACTGCACTATCCATGCCACTGCTGCTATTCTACCAGCTCTATGGGAATACCCGCCATGTCAGAATCTCCCCTGTGAGCACTCTCTCCTCGTCCAACTTTGCTTCAGTTGTTGGTCTCCTTCCCCATATCAAAGACAACACAATTGCTCTTGCCAAATTCATCCTTGGTTTTGTCGGATCCTGGTCAACTGCAGCAATTGTAACTAAATTTCCTTCTGGGAGGCGCAAGCTGCAGTTTGGAAAATCAGTGAGTTTATTTGGACTTACTTAGCGGTGTGTGAGAGGTTACTTACAAGAGTGTGGGTACACTCCCCCCGCCCTGCCCCCCAGCCAAGACTCACTGGAAAGTCTCCTTCCAGGTGTCGGGGTGACGTCCCAGCAGCTATGTAAAATGGTGACAGAGTCTCCCTAGGCGCGTCCTCGGTTTAGGTACCCTTAATCCCTCCCCCTTGTGCACCTAGGGCCAACTGGTTGGTTGGGAGGCCATGACTGACTCTTCCTGACCCTCCTTGGAGGGTCAACCGTGAACAAGTTTTGATGAGCCTAAGCCAGTTGATGCAACCAAGCTTTCAAAGAGGAGTTTGTGCATAGCTTGACATTCAGGGGACAGTCCTATGCCACACCCTCCGTGCCTTCAAGAATAACATGGACTAGGGGCTGGGGAGATGGCTTAGTGGTTAAGAGCACTTGCTCTGCAATCATAAGGACCAGAGTTCAGATCCCAGCACCCCTTTTACAAGCCACGTGACCAGAAAACACCAGTAACTCAGTATCTGAGGTATCCAGCACCATCTTCCCAACTCCAAGCAGGCACAGGCACGTATACTCACGCACACACGTGCACATGAACCCACACAGATGAACACACACACACATACAACAACTAAAAATATAAATAAAAAAATAACGTGGGGGGCTGGAGAGATGGCTCAGTGGTTAAGAGCATTGGCTGCTCTTGCAAAGCACCCAGGTTTGGTTCCCAACACTCACATAGCAGCTAATAACCATCTGTAACTTCAGTTTCAGGGGATCCAATGCCCTCTTCTGACCTCTAAGGGCCTTGCTCTCATGGGCTCACTTATACACATAAAATTTTTTTAAAAAGAACAAAGTGGACTAGGTTTTGATCTAAGAAAATGTATATAGTACTGTTGTCTGCAGAAGCATCTATCCAAGAATGTGGTTCATGTAGCCGCCTCCCTAATCCCTTAAGAAGAGTAGCGCTCTGCTCACTGAGAGTTAGCAGGCTTCTGGCACTTGGCTCACTAAGAGTTAATATGCTTCTTTGGGCTTTGCTGATACAGAGGCTTGAGGGAGGGGAGACTCTGCTCCCCAGATGCTGGGACTGAGAAGAGCTGTTTCTGGAATGCTGGGACCAACAGTCACATCTCACCCTGCTTGTGTGCATATCGGAGGAGGCCTGTTACTGGGCCAGTCTCCCGGCCTTGGGAAGGCTGTGCTGTTTCTTACTATAGTGATGGGAAATTCCCATGTGTTTTGCAGTGCTTGAGCACTTACCATACGTAAACTGATCTTCCAACACTGCACTTCATAAATAGAAGCTGCTCAAGAGGGCAGTAAAAAATGCTCCTAGTGACATGAGCCTGGCGACTCCTGGTCTGAATTTCAGATTTTCGGCACCAGTCATAGCGGGACATCTACAGGGTCATTCTTGGGAGCAGTGGTGGTCAGCTGTGGTTCAGTAACTTTGGTGCACAGCAGTTTGGGCTTCTGGTTGGATTTTCGGGCTGGGAGGATGTGGGACTCTTCCTCAGAGTGCACTGCAACATTTCTGTTCCCAGGTCCTAGCCTCACAGGTCATGTTACATGCATGAAATGATGACTCAATGGAGGTATGGGAAGGCAGTCAGGTGTGGAAAGGCAGGTGTGGACTAGAGAGATTTGTGACTCTCTCTCTCTTTCTCTCTCTCTCCCTCCCCCCTCCCTCTCTCTCTCCCTCTCTCTGTTGCAGCCTCCCAAGGTGAAATGCTTGACTAAAATCTGGCACCCCAACATCACAGAAGCAGGAGAAATATGTCTAAGGTGAGTGTCCTTCTGCACATGTCCCAGCTTCTTCACAGACTCCTTCCTCTGAGAGCAGGTCTGGATGAACTAAAGCAGCTGCGCACAGAAAGCATTGTTCTCTGCCTGCTGTGGCCAAGGCCCTGCTGGAACTCCCTGTGGGGCATGCTGCTAGGACCCTTGCCTTTTTTCTCCACTTTTAATGAGAAAGCACAGTCCCAGCTTAGGGCTGATTTTAGTTAACAAGGTTGGGGTGGGTTTAGTGAAGCCCAGGAGAGAAAGACACCCAGCAGCTGGGAGCAGGCAGCTTCCCTGTGTCAGCTCTAGCCTGGTGTCCTACTTGGCACCAAGTCAAGGCTTAGCAGTTCCCTCCCTCAGAGGTTGCTGGTCTCTAAGGTAAGGAACTAGAGAAAATAAAGGGAAGCTGTTGCATCATTGTTGTTGTTTTCATTGTTTTTTGTTGTTGTTTTTTCAGTCTTTTTGAGACAGGGTCTCCCTTTAGCCCCAGCTGTCCTGGAACTCACTATGTAGACCAGGCTGGCCTTGAACTCACAGAGATCCATCTGCCTCTGCCTCTGCCTCCAGAGTGCTGGGATTACAGGCGTGTGCCACCATGCCCAGCTTTTGTTTTCGTTTTTTGAGACAGAGTCTCCATGTAACCCCAGCTGGCCTGGAACTTGCTGTGTAGACCAGACTGGCCTGGATCCCATAAGGATCCATCTTGCCTCTGCTCTGCTGAGGTCAAAGGCGCACACCACCATGCCCTGCTTGGAGCTTCTTTTTAAAGTGAACTTCAGGTTTCTGCTCTGCTTTCCTATTTTGTCCCTCTTTCTGGTAAGTCAGGGATGTTAATGGTGGGGCTTGGGTCTGGACCAGCTTCATTTGATGTACATCTCCTCAGTCCAGAGGACATGGGTAGACTCTGGAAGCACTGCCCTTACTTCAGCTACCCTGGGAAGCATCACAAACATGCTTCTCTAGTGTTCACTGTGGACTTGAGATCTGAGGCTGTTCTTAGGGGGCTTCCCTGTCTCCTATCTTCCCAGTAAGCATTAACCACTCTGTAAGGAAATTCGTGCTGTGCTGCTCGAAACTGCTGGGGCGTCTGCATATTGAGTTCCAGGCTGTCTGGGGCTGCAGGGAGACCCTGTCTCAAATAAGACATAAAAAACAAAATTGATAGAGAAAATCCCTAGACTGTTAACCCTTACATGTAAGTAGCCATTCTTTTTGAAAAGGCTAGGTATTGATAGAGACAAAGGAGACCTCTGGCCACATGAGGGTCATTCACAGGACTGAGGCAATCTTACTGATGCTCAGCATTACTGGCAAAGTACAGGAATACCATGGAGTATAGTGGTTTGCTGCTTGCCAGATTGATGTGTGTAAGAGAGAAGACTAGAGTTGGCCTTGGCATTAGAGACTGCCAGTTTTGCACTTTTGTTGCTCATTAGCTATACGATGTACGATTAACTTGTATTTTCCCTTGGATTTATCAGCCAATGGTTTATTTATCACTCCTAAGCTCTTAACCTCAGGAAATAATGTGGCAGAGCAATTCCTGTGCGGTGAGCATCTTGATCCTGAAAAGGAGATGGCACAACAGCTGTGACTTGATGCTCAGCTCGTCGTGGCAACTCCTGTGTAAAGGCATAGAAAAGCCCAGTCCTGCGTCTGCAGGGCACTATCGAGGTTCTTCCTGCAGCAGAGCTAACGGGGGGCGGGGGGGCCCTGGTGCTCACCCCCTTACATCTGCCCAGGTGCACATTTCTCTTGAGAAGTGTGCCTGTCCTCTGCCTTGCCATCCTTTATGTCGACCTCCAGGCTGCCTGGTGTTATAGGAGCCTTCGTCTGCTTCTGTACGTGACTCTGGTAGCCCTTAGCCTTTCTCCTATGGAGTTTAAGCTTGGGAGCTCTACTATAGGACCATACTAGGATATAGTGCCTAGGGTGCCCTTCGTCCCCATGCTTAGTAGTAACCTCTTGATGACTACACATCTCTGTTACATGGCCTCCTTCTGAGACTAGGCTCTGATAGACTAGAACATCTACAGTGACTAGGAGAGTCACACCCATGACTGCCTCACTCCTGCAGCCAAACCTGTGGCTTCCAGATGTCAGGCTCAGCTTCCCTGTAGCTCTTGCTCCCTACTTAACTGCTTCCAGCTGTGAAGCCTTCCTGTTGATGGTGAAGCTAGAAAGACACTTGACAGATGAGCTAATGAACCTGAGGGTCTTCCTCTCCTCCCATTCGTCCTGCCCAGGCAAGTAGTGAGCATTGTATTCCTGTTTTCATGTGGCTTGCTGTCCGGTACGGTAGGTGAGATAAGAAAACAAGCCAGTGTATATCTGAAGATTGCTCTGGAGTCCCTAGAAGGAAAGAACAAGCCCTCTTCTCCAGCCTAGGGACAGAATCTTTGAATCGTACCAGGATTTAACAGATGTTTCCCAAAGAAGCTGTTAAACATTTGTAGAAGGTTCAGATCCACTTAAAATCAGATTGATTTATACCTTTATGGGTAGAAGATGTCGGCCTGGTCACTAGGGCCCATGATTTGAGTTTCCTTCTTTAAGGCTCAAGCTGTACCTCAGCACTCTAAGTTTGGTTATATTTTTTCTTCCTTTTTTTATTGAATTTTTTCAAATTTCATACAATATATTTTGATCATTTAGACCTTCCCCTATTTGTACCCCTCTTATAGCTATATTTTTTTACTATCCTTCAAAGACAATATTATAATTTGATTCAAATTATTTTTTTTCTCATGATCTAAATTAGTAGCTTTGAACATACTTTAGTTCATAAAGTTTGTCACAAGTTACAATTGGTTATGGTCTATAAAAGCCTGATACTGACATTATTTTAGGAACTTCTAGTATAGGTCAAAACTATAGCAAATGCAATAATTCATGCATACGAAAGTAACTTTATCTCCAGAAGGAAACAACATAAGTTGGAATAATTGTTTGTGGCAGAGGACATAATGTGATGAACATACTCTCGGGCACCAGCTTAAGGCCCGGACCTCCCCTATGAGGTGACTGCTCTCCAGGATTTTATGTTCATCTGCGTCAACTTTACTTTTTAGGTTTTTTTGTTTGTTTGTTTGTTTGGTCTTTTTTGAGACAGGGTCTCCCTGTAGCCCCAGCTGGCCTCACACTCACTCTGTAGACCAGGTTGGCATTGAATTCACAGAGGTCCTCCTGCCTCTGCCTCCTGAGTACCTGTGCCACCACACCCAGCTTTCCTTTTAAATTTTTTTAAAAACAGTAGTCACATTGCGAACTTCCTCACAGCAGTTCAGAGCTCAGGCATCGCCACTTACCAGGGCTTCCTTGGGCAAATCTTTTCTCTGAGACAGGGAAATTGGTGGCACTTCCTTCAAGGTAGAGCAGTTGGTGCTGCTGTAGGCATCAAGTGAGTTTAGTAACATGGTGCTCAGGACAGTGACAGGCACAGGAATGATGAGCTTCCACCCTCAGCCATTCCTGACATAATCATTTGTTATTGTCACCCTTTTCTGGGCATTAAACAGCTTTTCTTCTGTGTATGTTGTTTTAAGAATGCCTTTCCATGACTGTGTTGTGCAAACCTATAACCCCAACACTCAGGAGGCAGAGGTAAGGAGAATTGCCGCAGTTTTAGCCTTGTGTACATAGCAAGTTCCAGACCAGGCAGAGTTATTTACTGAGACCCTATCTCAAACAAGAAAAGTCTCACAAGACATCTGAACAGTGGCTTGCTCTGGAGGTGAAGGCTGTCTTCGGCAAGACAGAGAGACAGAGAAGCCACAGAAGAACAGACAGGTTTCAGTTGGGTGTAGTGGTGCACACCTTGAGTCCCAGCACTCAGGACACAGAGGCAGGAGGATCTCTGTGACATCAAGGCCAGCCTGGTCTACATGGTGAGTTCTAGGCCAGCTGGAGCTACAGGGAGACGCTGTCTCAAAAAGACCAAAAAAGGTTTCATAAATGTAGCTCATTCCTGTGTTGTAAATAAAGACCAAACATTCTATTTAGACTCACCAGTAGTGTTCGAGACTCACCTGCATCTCAGGTGATTGCAGGTGGCTCCTTCTTAACACTGCATTTCTGTGTCTGTTTCAGTTTACTAAGAGAACATTCAATTGATGGCACTGGCTGGGCTCCCACTAGAACATTAAAGGTAAGAGTCAGCACCGTTGAGTTAGCAGCCCTCCCCTATAGCCCTCTCTGAGGCAACCAGCTTCTTAGAAGAAGTACATCCCATGCTCCTCCCTCCCACATACCTCCTGGCACTGCTCAGTCAGGTATTGCCCAGTTTTTGTCCTTGTTGGCCAGCACCATGTACCATTTAAGAACAAAATTGTCAGCCACAAGGAATCCCCATCGTCTTCATTCAAGAAGGAGATCTTGAGTCCTCTGGTTTGAAAGGGAGCTGCAAAGTGATATGTAGATTACTTCCTTTGGCCAGAAGGACTGTCGGGTGATGGGTAGTTTGTTATTGAATGGGCACCATGGGGAGAAGAGTGCAGGGAAGTTTAACTCTGGGCCAGTATCAGGGAATACACAGCCTTCATGCATTTGTGACCTGGTCTTCCCGGACTGTGGTCTCTTGACACATGGACAGCCCAGCCTTCCATCCAGCCTTTCCCCAGGTCCTCAACCTGTCCTGTCCTCAGGACTTAACCTCTGCTAGACTGTTTTGCCTTTGTGTATATTAGTGTGTCACGTGTGTGCATTGTTTGCAGAGGTCAAAATAACCATCTGTAACTCTAGTCCCAGGGGATCCGACACATTCTTCTCACCTCAGACACTGCACGCATGACACGGGTTTGGTCACATGCATACAGGCAGTACACTCATACACATAAAATAAGTAAAATATTAAAAAAAGAGCTGAGCTGGGTGTGGTGGCGCACGCCTTTAATCCCAGCACTCAGGAGGCAGAGGCAGGCGGATCTCTGTGAGTTCAAGGCCAGCCTGGTCTACATAGTGAGTTCCAGGACAGCTGGGGCTACAGGTCTAGAAAAAAAAAAAAACTGGAACTGGAGTAACAGATGGTTGTCAGCCACCATGTAGGTGCTGGGAACCGAACCCAGGTCCTCTGCAAGAGCAGCCAGTGCTCTTAAGCTCTGAGCATTTCTCCAGCCCCAGATTGTGTTTTAAAGATGAATTTCAGAAGTCTGGAGGTCTGTGGACAGCAGTGAGGTGAGGAGGGTGGAGCCCAAGCACCTGTGCCAGCCATTGGGCTCATCATCCCTGGTCTCAAGGAGGCAGCTGATGGTCCCTTTGATTTTATATTCTCTCTAATGAATATGTGGAAAAGTGTTTTTATTTTCCGTGTTAAGAAAAATGTGTGCTAGGAACAGATTTTTTATATCCTATTGTGTGTATTTCTTAGTTCCGAGTTGAAAAGACTACCGTAGGAGCCCTAAAATTGTTTTCTTTCTGGTTTCAGGATGTTGTTTGGGGATTAAACTCTTTATTTACTGTAAGTATCCAAATCAGAACCCCAACTTTTCCTTGGTTTCCTGGCCGCTGGTTTGAAACACCACTGTAAAGATGACACAGGGAATTCCAGCAACCCTTCTTTTCTCTTGCTTTTTTATGACCAGAAGTTGTACCATGACACAGGTCTAGGGGACTTTGGAGTGACAGGAGGAGGTAGGACCCACTTCTGTGCTGAACTAGCTGTCATCTGGGCACTGCATTCTTTTTTTCTTCTTTTTGTAAGATCTTCTTTTTCTAATATTTATTATTTTATGTATATGAGTGTATTGCCTGTATGTATGTGAGTGCACCCGTGTTGTGCAGTGCCGCAGAGGTCAGAAGAGGGCTTCAGATTGCCCTGAAACTGGACAGTTCTTAGCTGCCATGTGGGTGCTGGGAATTGAACCCGGGTCCTCTGCAAGAGCAGTCAGTGCTCTTAACCACTGAGCCATTGCTCCAGCCCCTTCTTCACTGTTTTTAATCTTCAGCTAAAGGAAAAGCAGCAGAACTCCACTCTAGACTGTGAGGCCCTGCCTGGTGTTACTGGGCACACTTACATGCATCTCAGGCTCTCCCCACCCCCTCTGAAGGCCCCCCAGCACCCCGGACCTGGACCCCATGTTCAGTTGACTTTGCACTGTGCTCATTCCTTTTCTGGGCCCAGCATCTGTGGTGAAGTGAAAGAAGTGTTAGCGTTGGAGCCCTAGAGGCTGAACGTGCTTCAGAATCTGCCCGGCAGTTGAGCTTCAATGTCCTGTGGAGCCTTTGCATCTCCAGTTTGACTAGCCAGTCAGGACGGGTCTTCAGGCTTCCCGCTGCCATTCACAGCCCCCAGTGCCTTTTACAGACGCATCCTGTCTGCACAGGACTTGACTGGCAGCCTGCTACTAGGGAATTAATGGAAAGAAGTAACACTGGCTCCTTGGGCTTTTTTTTTTTCCCACTTAGTTTATAAAATCATGGGTTTCATTATAACGTTTTCTTTTGATTTTTAAGACAGGATTTCACTCTGTAGGGCTTGACTGGCCTAGAACTCACTATGTAGCCCAGACAAACCTTGAACTTACAGCATTCTTTCCTGCTTCAATCCTCCGTGTGTTGGAATCATAGGCATGTGCTCAGTTCACCACACTTGTCATTTTCACACAAACACGTTACTCTGTTTTTCTGACATTCACCGCCATGGCCCCTCCCATGCACTGGTCCTCTTCCTTCTCCCTGATGTCACCCTTCTGTTCTCATACCGTGTGTGTGTGTGTGTGTGTGTGTGTGTGTGTGTCCCCATCCACATCCAGATTCCACATAAGGAGGAAACCTGTGATGTGTGTCTGTCTCCCCCCTGCTTTGGACTCTTTATATGTGCCCTGAGGCAGGTGTGTCAAACATTAAATAAATTAAGAGGGAAACGAATGTTTTTCAACTAGAGAGCCAGTGAGATAACTCGGTGGGTAAATGCCCTTGCCTGGTGACCTGAGTCAGATTCCTTGGAACCCACCATTTCCTGAAAGTTGTCCTCTGACATATGCACAGTGTAGCACACACATGTATATACTCTCACACACAATAATAATAAATTATGGATTATTTTTTAAGTATGGGGTGGGGGAGGTGCGGAGAATGGAACTAGAGATGCTCTGTCATGCATGCCAGGAAGCATGAGGACCTGAGCTTGATCCCCAGAACTGATGTAAAGCATGCCAGACAGAGTGTGTACTTGTGATGCCATCACTGGAGAGGTGGAGGAGAGGTGGAGGCTGGTGGATCCCTGGCCTTGCTGACCAGACAGCCTAGCCTGATCAGTTCCAGGTCCCAGTAAGAGACCTGTGTCAAGGAAATAAGGTGGAAGGCTGCTGATGAATGACACCTGAGATTGACCTCTGACCTGGTATGCACACATGCACATACATACACACATGAACCTGCACATGTGTGCACATGCACAAAGAATGACATTTCTATTTGATGGTGGTCATGGTAAAAAGTCACCAGAAGAGCGTCAAATCAGTGTGGTCGGTCTCCGCCATCTCTCTGGAGGAGTACATGGAGCCACACCCTTGACTGCACCATTGTATGCTCAGCTCCCCCTGAAGGCATTAGAGTTCTTAGCAGAGCTCTCCCACTCTCTGGGTGGGTCTGCCGTTCACTAAGTACAGTTCTGAGACTGAAGTGGAGACCTACTACAGAAGAAATCGGATTCTTCCCAGTGCTCACTTTTGAAATTCTTTTTAAGGACCTTCTGAATTTTGATGACCCACTGAATATTGAGGCTGCAGAACATCATCTGCGAGACAAGGTGAGCGGCACGGCTCGCAGGCTCTGGGCAGGTGCCTGTGGTAAAACGTAGTTAGGACTCCAGACCTTGAAAGTAGGAAGTTGAGAGTGGTGGAAGGCAAGACCAGACTTTGAAGCAGTTTACATATGACGTGCTGCAGTAAATGTGTGTGCTCTTAGGTAAGTGGTTTACTCACAGTCAGAACCTGTTTCTATTAGAGGGAATTCCACAATGTCATTTTGTATAATCTAACAAGCAATTATTCCTCACCAGCAGTACCGGAGGGCTGGAAACGTAACTGCGGTAGAGCACCTGCTTAGCAGTGTGGAAGGCCCTGGGTTCCATCCCCAGCACTACAAAAACAAAAAACGTTACACCTATTCAAAAACGCAGAACCGGGGGTCTGGAGAGATGGCTCAGGGGTTAAGAGCACTGACTGCTCTTGCAGAGGACCCAGGTTTCAATTCCCAGCACCCACACGACGGCTATGAACCTTCCTTAACTCCAGTTCCAGGGGAACCTGAAGCCCTCTTCTGACCTCCACGGCATTGCACGACACAGGTGCACTCACATACATGCAGGCAATACACTCATACACAGAAAATAAAAATAATTAAAGAAAAAAAACCACGCAGAAGGGAAGTGGAGAGCATCCAGCGGCCTGTGTCCTCCCACAGCCTGCGCTATGCATTTGGTTTGACATTTACCCCAAATCTAGGATCCCGTTCATAGTCTTTATTATTTCTTTTTTCTTCCCTATTAGTTCATAAACTATCTCTCATTAGTCATTTCTTTGTGAGTATTCAGGCTTTTCCCATCAAATTTTTTTTCCCAGTTAAAAGCAGTAATTCAGGGGCTGGAGAGATGGTTCAGTGGTTAAGAACACTGGTTGTTCTTGCAGAAGATTCGGGTTCAAATCCCAGCACCCACATGGCAGCTAACAGCTGTCCGTAACTCCAGTTCCAGGGGATCCGACAGCCTCTTCTGCCCTCCACAGTCATTGTACAACATGGGTGCACTTACCTACATGCAGGCAATACACACGTAGATATAAAATAAAAATAATAAAAAAATTAAAAAGACAGAACAAAGGAGTAATTCAGTAACTATCCCATACACCTGCATTTTAAAATACTGGTGCTTGATTTAGTCCTAGGGCTGGGTTACTGTATCCAAGGTGGTGACTGTCCATAACTTGGTTGACAGGCAGGTTGTTTATCTGTGAGGCCAGTAGGGCCCATGCCTGTGTTAGTGTAGGCCAGTGTTTCCCCTGCACACTGCCTGGGAGAGGACTGCTCCCCTTTGGTTTTGCACCTCTTAATTGTTTACTCTTTTTTTAAAGCCATTCTCATAGATTGTTTGGATTTTTTTTTTTAATTTGATCTGAAACCAGGCGTGGTAGTGCACACCTTTATTCCCAGCACTCAGAAGGCAGAGGCAGATGGATCTCTGTAAGATAGAGGCCAGCCTGGTCTATCTGCTGAGGGTCTGAGCTATGGTTAGTCACTTGTACATATACAGGGCAGAGCTCTTTGTCACTACTCTGCACTCTGACTCTGTCTACCCTGCTTCAGGTGGGTGTGAGGTGCTCCTGATGAAAATAAATGTCCAAGCCCCCTGAGAAGGAGGCAGCATAAGGGTATCAGGCTGGTAGAGTTACCGTCACTGAGTGTGGCTGCAGTGTGGGTCCTAATGGTACTGTGAACAGGAGCATCAGCCTCAGGAAGGACGAGGCAGGGAAAGCATCAGGAATGGTTTGGCAGCAGCATCTCCTCCAGCGGCAGTGAGCAGCCCTGTGTGTGTGAGTCCTAGATCCTGGGTGGCCAGGGCTGAGATGGCTCAAGTTTTTCAGCCTTCGCAGGGTATGTGCACTTGGGAACTCTGAGGGAATGTGGTGGGAGAGCCTTGTGTGGCATTTCCTAACCGTTTGCCGTGACCACACTGCTGGTAGTCCATCACCTGACACTGTTGGCCTGGCTGGCATAGTGTCTGGGTAAGCAGGGCAGGCCATCTGTGGAAGCCAGTGTTCTGTGGAGGAGGCCGAGCTCACTAGTGAGAACCAGGCAATAGAGCCCCTCGAGAACTGTTTGTGGGTGAGGCAGCCCTGCCTGTGGGCTTCATTTGAGCCGTTTCCATGGCTCCTGGCACCGACAGTCAGCCCCACGTGTGCAGGAGTGGTCTTGATGGGAGTTGTCTACAAAGCTTCAGGTTTCTGTCCTTTCCTGGGACGCCTCTCATGGGTGTGTGCTCGCTGCCTACTTTTCAGGGACTCCTCATGGTGTCACTCCTCTGCTGTCCTTGCACAGGCATGGACATCCCCATGTAGCTGTTAGGAACTAGACCTTGTTAGAGACAGAGTGAGAATAACGGGACACTCTGGCAGGTCTGAGTGGAGAAAGATTCTACAGGTGTTTCTGGTCTTATTTTCTTTGTATGAAACAAAAGGAATACGGCCATAAACTTTTTAGCCCCGATAAAATGGACCTAAAATCTACCAATTACTAATGTTTCCACATGAATTCTTGGAAGACCCCAACTCACCCACATCTTCATGCTGAGCAGTGATCAGTTTTGAACTTCCCACTCCTTGTATTTTGTGTCCATTCCTTCACAAGATTGACTGGTGGTCTTTCCTTTGCCAGGTGGTGCTAGGAGCTTGAGGGGACTGTGGAAATGCCAGTCCCTGTCCTCGTCAGTGTATATCCTAGTGGAAGGAACTGAGGCACAGATGAACACATCTCATGTTAGGGAGTGTGGGGCAGAGGGAATGTCTACAGCCGGTGTAAAGGTCCTGAGCATGGAATGCCTGGGGAAGGAAAGGCAAGGGTGGAGGCAAGGACACACTCACACTGACACACCGCTACTCCTCCTTGTTTTGCCTCTGAGGACATAGATGTTAAGTAGCTAAGAGACCTGCCCTGGTTATCCAGCCACATGGGACGGACTCAGGGAGTTGGATTCTAGCATCTGGTTTTCACTCTGAAGTCCTACAGGCCTTGTGGCCTCGAAGGTGTTAGGAGATGGAGGCAACAGGAACCGAAGCACCTGATGGGGTTCACCCTGAGAGCGGCAGAACACAAGGGGGTCAAGGTGGAGCGGGAGGCTCCCCCTATCCTGAGTTCAGGATGGGGGGTGAGCATAATGGGCTCTCCATTTCTCGTTCTGAGCCTTTGTGGTGATGCTTTGTGAGGTCACAGTCAGTATTGCCCAGGTCTGGAGACCAGGGAACTTCTTCTGAGAACATTATTTTACTTTGCAGTCTTTCCCCTCCCCCTTTGTTGTCGGTGAATGGCCAGCATGGGACCCTCTGCACACATTCCTGTGCACAGATGTGGGAGCCACTTGGAGTGGGAACTCAGCTCTTTTTTTGCTCAGACTGGGAGCAAGTCACTGACTATCTGTAGTGGAAGGAGGGGGTCGAGGCACTGTTAGTGTCTCCACTGCTCAAGCCTGTGCCATCCCCACCCTGGCACACACTGAACACTGTCTCCTGCATGGTGTGTGCTGGAGTCATGGAGAGAGGACACCTACTCTGATTAGGCACTCTGTGGTGACAGGAGGCCAGGCCTCTTTCCAGGGATCGTTAGTTGGGGCCCTGCTGTGTCCCTGAAGGGGACTTTGCTCTCATTTGCTCTTGTATACCCATCTTCTTCCATAGGAGGACTTCCGGAACAAAGTGGACGACTACATCAAACGCTATGCCAGATGATAAGAGGAGACAGGTGATCGCAGGCCTGTGGACTGTGTCACAGTTGTGTCTGATGTGAAACAGCACGAGGTAGTCCTCCTCCCCATCCTCACACTCCCTGTCAGCCCCTTGGGATTGTCCCAGTCCTGCGACCATGTTGTCCTGAAGAAGATCATTCTCTTGGCTGCCCACTGTACGTGGTGAACGCAACACAATACAGCAAGAAAGTATGTCTGGGCCTTGAAAGAGTTGTCTGCTTCCCTTAACATGTTTACTCGAA
This sequence comes from Nannospalax galili, assembly GCF_000622305.1. NCBI lineage: Eukaryota > Metazoa > Chordata > Mammalia > Rodentia > Spalacidae > Nannospalax > Nannospalax galili. The sequence goes on along the minus strand of NW_008337295.1, from coordinate 256,886 downwards.
ACTCTACTGTCTAGGCTATTGGTGAAATTTCTCCGAAGTTGTAATGAACTCGCCATTGAGACTAGCGCTTACTTCCCTTTTCCCCAACAAAATCTGTGTGCTACACAGGTGATGTACTGACACCTTCCGTGTGACTGGCAGATTGGCAATAAGAAACCCACTGTGAACGGTGATTGGATGCACATCCTCTTAGCTTCTTCCACAGTGTTGGCCCTGCCCAGATGTGAAGCTTCCCAGAATGCATAGTCATTCACTGTAGATCTCACTGAAATGCATATTTTATTTAATGTAAGTATATTTTGGAACAGATTTGTAATTTGTACAATTTGATGCTTTAATTATTTTTTTCTATTCTCATTAGTTTGTATTTTCATTGTGTAGAGCAGACACAACACAAAGATGGGTCAGGCAGAGACTGTGAAGGACACATTACTCTGTCTCCAGATGCAGCAAGAATCTGGCTCCTAAACACCAGCTCCTGATGTCAGGTCCACATGTGGCAAGGCTGTTTTGGAGCCCTTAGCAGCTAGGTCTGAATGACAGAAACAAAATCCAGAGGCAGCGAGGCCGTCCTCATGTCGCCCAGAGGAAGTAGGCTGGGCCGGGGCCAGCCAGGCTTGGGGTTCCTTGTAGCTACAGCCTTGCTGTCCTGTGAGACCAGCGGTGCCTGGGGATCCCCTCAGTGTCTGGTGAGGCCACAGCTCTGGCCATCTGCTGATGGAGTAAGCCTGTAGACCTTGGCAGGGCAGGCAGCAGCACAAGCTGTGCTCGGCCAGGGTGGTGCCCTTCAAAGAGCCCTGATGAGAGGCAAGTGGGCTTGTTTCAGCTTCTGAGCCACTTCCACATTTGAACCAGTGAAATCAAATGCACAATAAAGTGCTGCCTGCCCTGCATTCAAGCTCAACTGCACATCTCTCCTGGGTTTAGTTTGCTTTTCTTGATTTATAGACTCTCTGGTTATGAGATCAGTTTATTTTGGAGATCCAGCAGGTACGTAGTATAGACCTTGCATCCCATTTGGCATCTAGAATTGTGCTAGTCAGACCCAAAGGTGGCCTCAGCCGGCATGCATCACATCTGAGTACAGAGAGCAGGAAGGATGGGGCCTTCCAGGGTGAGTGATGGCCTCTCGGTGGCTGGGGACTTGCCGAGGAGCCACAGCAATCTAGGTGCTGTGACTTACACTTCCCACTGCCATCCACCTGTCAGTACCCCTGGAGCCCAGCAGCTGTGTTTTCTACCTGATGCCAACTTCTGGCCTGAGTCATGGCATATCCTGTAGTAGCTGACCAAGGTGCCCAGCTGGCAGTGGCAGCGTCAAAGGTGGACTTCCTCACAAAAGTGTTTCTCTGGGGAAAATGATGCTAGTGGCTATCACTTAGGGGATGTGCTCAGGCGAATGACAGCATGCCTTGAACCTCACTGAGGGTGTGCTAACCTCAGCACACTGCACAGTAGCATTTTATTGGAGGTTAAGTAATCTGTGAAAGGACATGTACAGATAGCGACCCCAGTCTATTGAGTGGGAATCCTTCAGAAATCGCTCAATTTCACCCACCCCAGAAACACTTAGCCTCCCCTCACAGTGAGCAGCCAGACCTGATCTCCAGGCTTCTGTGCTTCTTGGATCTCTCCCCACTCTCTGGCCACAGCAACATTTCTGACTCTAATCCTTGTACCCACAGCCGACTTGTTAATAGCAGCTTTCTGATCTGCCTGGGGTAGAGGTCCCCAACTTGGAGAAAGAGGCCAGCCCTGCATAGCAGACAGTGGGGTGAGCAGACCATGAGGAAAGGAAGTCCTGGGCAGCTGGGGCACTGCTAAAGATCCAGGACCTCTGACTCCTGGGTCTTGGCTCTGCTACTTGGGCTTTGGTGTGTGTACTGCATGTTTTCGAGCACTTTAAGGAGGAGACACTTGCAGGGTGATTGCTCAGATCTCTGATTGCTCCTTAATCACAACTCACCTAGCACCTAGCAGATCACCTCTGATTTGTAATCCTTCTCGCTCTCCTTTTTTTTTTGGTCTTTGAGACAGGGTCTCCCTGTAACCCCAGCTGGCCTGAAACTCACTATGTAGACCAGGCTGGCCTTGAACTCCATGACTCTTCTGCCTTGGTCTCCCAAGTGCTAGGACTGCACTGAGGTACCACCACACCCAGCTCATACAAGGTTTTCACCTGATAATTTGGGAGCTCATGAGCAGATCCCAGGGAGCCATACATGGGTTGTGATTGACCTCACCTTTCTTCATGTCTGAGCACTGAGAACCTTAGTGGCCATTTTCTGCCAACTACAAAGTGAGCCAGGCATGGTCCTGGGAGAAAAGTCCCTGCTATATAGAAGAGTTTGTAGAAACTAAGGGAGCTTGTTCCCATGAACACTGCTGTTCTGACTTCACTGCCACTCACATCTGTAAAAGCTACAATGAAAAAGAGCTCTCAAAACAGCTGAGGATTGGTCACTTGTTTGATTTTCTTTCCCTATAAACTCCGTAGCACTGATTAACCTCTGCTAAGCAGAGCCTCCCTACCCCTTCATAAACTCCTGTGAAAAAGTACCAATAAGGGGCTGGTGAGATGACTCAGTGGGTAAAGGTGCTTGCTGCACAAACCTGGTAACTTGAATTTGATTCCTGGAACCCACATAAAGGTGGAAGGAAAGAATCAGGTCCACAGAGCTGTCCTCTAGCCTCCACACTTGTGTTATTGAACACACACACACACACACACACAGAAAAACACTGGGGCTGGAATGGTGGCTCAGCAGTAAAGAGCACTGGCTGCTCTTGCAGAGGACCCAGGTTCAATTCCCAGCATCCACATGGTGGCTAACAGCCTTTCGTAACTCCAGTTCCAGGGGATCCGACGCCCTCTTCTGACCTCTGCAGACATTGCACAAGGGTGCAGTTACATATGTGCAGGCCATACACTCGCATACATAAAATTAAAATAATAAAATATTTTTTAAAAGAAAACCACTGAAATCTGGCCAGTCGTCGCAGTCTCTGTACTTGCACCTCTCTCCCATTGTCTGCTCCAAGGTGGCTTTTCACCTTCATCCACTTTAGAGATTCAGATTCATCATTCTTCATAGAATGCCAGAGGAGAGGCTGGTGGTGAAAGCACTTGCTGTTGCATAGAACCTCGGTTCATTTGCTAGGACCAATATCAGATGATTCACAACTGCCTGGAACCAGCTCCAGGGGTTCTGATGCCCTCTTCTGGCCTCCAAGGGCATCTGCACATACGTGGTGCACATGATACACTCAGGCAGACACACACACATAATTTTTTGAATGTTTTTAAATGCTAAAAAAAGCCACATGTGATGATACACACCTTCAAAACCAGCACTTGGGAGGCAGAGGCAGGCAGATCTCATGAGATTGAGGCCAGCTGGGACTACTACCTTGTCACAAAAAAACAAAACAAGGGGCTGGAGAGATAACAGTTAAGAACACTGACTGCTCTTGCAGAAGACCCAGGTTTGAATTCCAGCATCCACATGGCAGCTAATAACATCCATAACTCCAGTTCCAGGGGATCCAACACCCTCTTCTGTCCTCTGGGGGTACTACGTGACATGGGTGCACTTACATATGTGCAGGCATAACGCACACATAAAAATAAGTAAAAATGTAAACAAAACAAAAATGCTGAAAGACAGATATTCTACCAATAATTCTTTTGCCAAAGAAGAGTGAAGAAGGAGAAAGCCTGGGACCTCTCGTGGCTCTGGCTCTAAACACTGACCAGCAAAAAGCTGGCACCGGAGTCATACTGCCTGTCTGTTTATTGAAAGAACTCTGGTTTGAAAAAAAAACAGGGAAGACACATTTGGAGGCTTGCGTTTGTTAAGAATGTGAATTTTACCTGTTGAATAGTATAAAGAACTGAATTGTTTCAAAAAAAAAAAAATCTCAGCTTTGGACTCATTAGCTCTCAGATTAATTGAGCTAGGGTTCTTGTAGTGAATTCTCTGGGGTTTTAGGTTGTCAGGACCAGTTAGGAACAACTATGCCCTCTGGGTACTGCTCCGAGTGCTGTGAACAGGGCCTTTTGCACAGCCCATCGCAGCATGTACTTTCCAGGTAGGTACCAGTACAGGACAGGGTGGGAAGCCATAGTGGCTTCAGTTCTCATTGAGCATTTGACCTGCACTTGACATCAGATATGCTTCCCCTGTCCTGACAACCAGTGGGACGCCTGGCAGACCTCACCTGTCTATATCTGTTGTATTTCTCCGTGTTCAGTTTTTTCTTTTTTTTGCCCCCTTGGTCTTTTTGAGACAAGTCGAGTGCTGAGACTAAAGATGTGTGCCACCATGCCTGTGTTTGATTTTTATCACAGTGTTTCAGCCTCATTGGATGGATGTAGCCACTCTTGACTCCATACAGTACATGATGCTGGGAGATTATTTGATATCAGGCTGGCCACTTGTATTATCAAACATCTCTTTAAAACAAAAAACAGGAAACCCAAGGTGTCCTTCCCTAACCACCATGGGAAACTGAAGATCCATTCTGGGGGCAACACTGTGGGTAAATAGCCATTTTGCCATTCTGCCTTTATCCTCACATTGGTCTCTGCAAAGATAGAACCTGTGTCCTTAGGAGGACTGGGGGCTTTTCCAGACCAGTAACAGTAGCAGTGGTGGACAAAGCCTGCCTGATATTGACGTCTTGGCAAAAGGTAGGAAGTTTCTAAAACATTCGACCACCCCACAGCTTCCCCTTGCCTCCAGAATAAGCCCCCTATGCCCAGCATACAGAGTCCATTGTGAGTGGGTCTGTCCACCCTGCCAGCCTCCCCAGGAACAGCTACCAAGGACCCTGGCCTCACAGTAGTGCCTTCATGCCCTGAGGTATCGTAACATCACCTCTGTTCTGCTGAGTCTCAGCTTTCCCCTTGGTCTCTGTCCCAGATGCAGTTCATGTGCTGTTAGAAACTGCCAGCTCTTCCAGGTAGACGGGCGCTTCTGAGGGCAAGTACTGTACTTGCCCTTATGTGTGTTCCTGCCTTTCCAGGAGCCAGTGAGCACCTGAGCTTTACCTTGGTCACGTGTAGTAACCAAGTAGCTTATATTAGTGTGCTCAGTGGGAGCACAGTGAGAATATGGAGGGTACCAGAGGCCGCTGCCGAGTTGTTGTCCAGAAGTTAGGTGCCCTGGCCAGCCCACCATGGCTGAGGAGATCTGCTGCCACTCAGGGAGCTAGTCTGGAAGATCTGGGCAGTTTGCTTGAGTAAAGAGTGCAAAAAATATTGCAAAAATATATATATATATATCCAGGAGACTCAGAATTGTTGGTAGATATGAATTGATGTGACATGTAAGGTGGAAGACTCAAGGGGATGTCAGTAAATCACACTGACAGACCAAGTCTGTCAGAAGACGGGCTGAAGCAACAAGCGACAGCAGGACGGTATGAAAGATCGGGGCGGGAAACAGACCACAGTCGCAGAGTCCTCAGTGAAGGCCAGGGCCACTGCTGAGACAGCTAGTGATCTGAGGACCTCGGAGTGCAGGAGACCACATGGGCCTTTGGAGAGATTACAGAAAGGGAGGGGTGCATGAGAAACAGCTGGTGGACCCTCCTGAGTCCAGAGCACCCTTAGGGGAGACCTGTCAGTTCCTGCCCTTGAGAGGACCCAGGCAGAAACTAGAAGCTCCCTTGTTTGCAAGGGAACACCATCTTGAGAGGCCATGAACTCAGACCAGAGAACACATGGGCAGGCCACATGGCACATGGGCCATATTTGGCCTCCAGATGGTCCTGCCGTGTCTGCCCCGGGAACACCGAACTGGGAAAAAGAACCAAGAAGAGCAAAGAGATGACATTTGGAGTCACACGGGCTCAGGGAGAGAGCGGGTCCTACGACGCGGAGTGGAAGCCTAGCCATTGAGCACGCTTCGTAGAGGCCGGAGCTACTGCTGGCTCAGCAAGTGAATGAATCACACTGGCTGCTGACCCTTCCAAATCTTAAACAGCCTCGGAACAGTCTCAAGGTAATTCCGAGGGGTTTGGAAAGGACTCAGCATGTAAGGCACTTGCTGAGCCTGATGTCCCCTGGGACCCACATGGTGGGAAGAGAAAGCCAACTTTCCTAAGTTGTCCTCTGATCTCCAGACATGTGCCATGGCATACACACAAATAAGGAGTTAATTTTTCAAAAGTAACTTCAGAATAAAGCCCCTAAATACTTGTAGCAATACAACATCTAGACCAGGGCTGGAGAGATGGCTCAGCAATTATGAGCACTGGCTGTTCTTGCAAAGGACCCAGGTTGGATTCTCCGCACATGTGGCAGCCAACAACCATCCTTAACTCCAGAGGAATTTCAGAGAATTCGACACCCTCTTCTGATCTCTACAGGCATTCTATGAGGGTGCACATATATATGCAGGCAATACACTTACAAAATAAAAATATTTTAAAAACAAAACGTCAGGCCGGGCATGGTGGCACACACCACTTTAATCCCAGCACTCTGGAGGCAGGGGCAGACAGATTTCTGTGAGTTCAAGACCAGCTGGGGCTACAGGGAGACCCTGTCCCAAAAAGACCAAAAGAAAAAAATAAACATCCAGACCATGCCATAACAAGCAGCCAAGCTGTAGTCTGTCAGTGGACCCCTGTCCAGAGGCACCAGGAAGGACTATCACCACTATAATCACCAGTCTCAAAAGCTTGGTCATTGCAGAGAGACAAGGCCTGCTGGGGAGGGAAAAGGGGGGGGAAGGGAAGGGAGCCTTCCAGAGAGTTCCTAGCCAGGCATACCTCTGGCTTTCCATCCTATGGGCCTGAGGTTGCCCTCCCAGCCAGCTGACCAGAAGTCTGCATCTCCCCAGGCAGTGCCAGACCCAACAGGCAGCCTGGAGGGACAGCAGCATTGCAGCAGCACACTGTGACTGTGCTGGACTGAAACGGCACTGCCAGGTTTAAGAGCCCAGTCTCCTAACTGCATAAAATCTCCAGGACCCTTGAAAGCCAGCCTCACACCAAGAGCCACTGCTGATAGGATGAATCAAATGCCTGAAGTGCCTTAATGATTTAGGGCACCCATCTGAAAATTATGAATTCTGAAACAAATGAAAAAGAAAATCTCTACAAATACTCAGAACTTACAGAATCAAAATTAAAGCATACAAGGATGGGTGGGCTCAGTCACCCAGCCAAAGATATCTTAAGACCTCCACACCTGCATGATGACATTCAGCTCCCTACCCCACATAAATGCTTTTGAAATAATAAGTAAAGGGACTGGAGAGATGGCTCAGTGGTTAAAGAGCACTGGCTACTCTTGCAGAGAACCCAGGTTCAGTTCCCAGTACCCTCATGGTAGCTAACAGCTTCTGTAACTCCAGTTCCAGGGGATCCTGCTCCCTTTTCTGATACTGCAGGACTTGAGTGCATCTACACACATGCAGGCAATACACTCACACACATAAAATAAAAATAAGGTAGGGGCTGGTCCACTGCTCTTGCAGAGGACCCAGGTTTGATTCCCAGCACCACATGGAGGCTACAAACCGTCCTTAACTCTGGTTCCAGGGTAATCTGAAGCCCTCTTCTGACCTCTGCAGCATTGCACGACATGGGTGCACTCACATACATGCAGGCAACACATAAACATAAAAACGGTAAAATATTTTTAAAAATAAAGTATAAAAACAAAAAATCTAGAGCTGGTCGTACATGCTTTTAGTCCCAGCCCCTGGGAGGCAGAGACAGATCTCTTGAGTTCAAGGCTATCCTGGTCTACACAGAGTTCCTGAACATTCAGAGCTACACAGTGATACCCTATCAAAAACAAACACAAGAAAAAAAGTCTTGAAAGCCTGAGAGATGTTGTGTGTTGCCTATAAGGGCCAATACAGGTCTCAGACACTGTGCAGGCACAATCCTAAAGTGCTCAAAGGAGAGCACCTGTCCATTGAACTCTACTGAGCAAAGCTTACTTCCAGGAAAGAAAGCTTTCTTTCTCAGATGTGGTAAAACTATAAGCATTTGTTGCTTACTAGCCTATTTGTGAAAATTAGTTCTTCACACGAAGGGAATGATGATGGGATCTTCGTTAAGTCATAGCTGGTGGTTAAATAAAAATTATACCATCTGACATGCAAAACAAAGGGCTAGGCATGCAGATCCATGGGAGAGCGCTTACCTAGCATGTGTGAGACCTGGGTTCAGGCCCAATACTGCTCCCCCAAAAAGCAGAGGAAATAAAGGATATTAAATTCAGGTATGATTTCCTCATTTCATCAAAAGTAAAATGCTGGTACTAAGACAATAATTCACATGTGTGTTAGAATGCCCACAGCAGCCACTAAGGGTTACGTAAGGAGAGAGAGAGAGTAAATGACAGTGTAGATGACGACCACATCTAGAGTTGCTTGCTGCCACAGTCAGCGATAGGCAGAAGCTGAGTAGGCATTTCCCCAGTGATACACAGGTGGTCAGTAAACACCTGGATGGATGCTCGACATCATTCATTGGCAAAGAACTGAGACCGATCTCCATAAAAGTAACAAAACGGGCTGGGGCGATGGCTCAGTGTTTAGGAGCAGTGACTGCTCTTGCAGAGGACCCAGGTTCAATTCCCAGCACCCACATGGCAGCTACGAACTGTCTTTAGAGTTCCAGGGGAATCCGAAGCTCTCTTCTGACCTCTGTGGCATTGCAGGACACGGGTGCACTCACATATATGCAGGCAATACACTCATACACATAAAAGTAAATTTTAAAAGTAACAAAACTGTCACATAAGAATTTTTAGTCACTATTAGAACCAAGGGCTTGCAGCAATCCAGAAAAATACATAGATCTCAGTGGCAGTTTTCATTTGAACTATCTGCAACTCGTTTGCATAATAAAAATTCACTGCTTAGGGGATTGGAGAGATGGCTTAGTGGTTAACAGCACTGACTGCTCTTGCAGAGGACCTGGGTTCGATTCCTAGCACCCACAGGCAGCTGACAACCGTTGGTAACTCCAGTTCCAGAGGATCTGATGCCTTCTTATGACCTCTGTGAGCACTGCATGACAGAGGTGCACTTACCTGCAGGCCATACAGTCATATATAAAAAATAAGTTTAAAAATAAATTTTATTCACTGCTTGGAAATCTCCAGCAGGGTCAGAATATAGCAGGAGCTCTTTCTTTGAAGGCCTTCTTCCCAGAGAAATGTGCCATTGTTTGACAGTCTGTTAGCTCCCTGGATGAGCCCACATTCACAGCTCTGGTGTGAATGAGCTCAGTGAGCACTAGTTACAGAACATACAATACACAAAGTGCATTCATGCACACCAGCAGTGACCATGGAGAACGAAATCCTGTAGAACAGCTCCTCTGCAGCAGCTTTAAAAAAAAACAAAAAAAAAAAAAACAGAAACCAATTTAAGAAAAGAAACACCAGGGCTAAGGTTCAGCTCAGTGACAGTCATGCTTAACTAGCATGTGCAAAGCCCTGGATTCCATGTTCTGCATCACAAAAACAAATCATCAAGTCTATAGTGTGCCCTGAAAAACTACAAAATACCACTGAAAGAAAGGAAAGCTTAATAAGTGGAAAGCCATCTGTTGTAGTTTGCTTTCTGTTTCTGTGACAAAACAATGACAAAAAATCAACTTGGGGAGGAAAGAGTTTATTTCATCTTACAACTCCCAGGTCACAGTACATCACTGAGGGAGAAAGGGCAGGAACCTGGAGCGATAACTGAAGCAGAGCCCACAGAGGAAAGCTGTTACTGGCTTACTCCAGAATATACAGCCAAGGCCCACCGGCCTAGGGAAGGAACAGCATACAGTGGGTGGACCTTCCTACGTCAGTTAGCAATCAAGACAATGCCTCACTTATATGACCTCCAGTCTAATGGAGGAAATTCCTTAATTGACATTCCCTCTTCCAAAGAATGTCTAAGTTTGTGTCAAGTTGACAAAAACTAACCAGCACACCATCCTGTACCCATGACTTGGAAGATGGATGGGTGAGGAGACCCTTCTGGGAGCAGTGGGGGAGGATGGACCACATCCCCCATACCCTCAACCATCCCCTCTTCCCTGTGGTCTTGTGGGTCCCATGTGAGACAGCTGATCACCCACAGGATTGAGATGACCACACAAAGCAACCCACAGATCTGGTTCAAGCTTGTCTTGGTGCCTCTTGATGAGGGAAGACGTATGTAGCAGCCCTGAACGTGCAAGTGTGCCTGCTGGTGTCCCACAGCAGCAAAGGGCCCATCACATTCAATGTAAGGGACACCTCTGGTCAAGAGATGTTCATGGTCCTCTGTGATGGCTACTGTATCTAAGCCCAGTGGTATAAGAATGTGCCTAACTGCCACAGAGATCTGGTATATGTGTGTAAAAATACCCCTGTTGTGTTATGTGATAGAAAAATGAACATTACGGACAGGAAGTAAAGGCGAAGTCCATTGATTCCAAGAGGAGTCGTCAGTTCTCTGACATGTCTGCCAAAAGCACCCACAACTTTGAAAAGCCTTTCCTCTGGCTGGCCAGGGAGCTCACTGAGGCCCTAACTTGGAGTTTGTCACCATGCTTGCTCTGGCCTCACCCACCCAAAGGTGGTCATGGGCCCAGCGTAGGCAGGTCCGTACGAGCCTCTAACAGCATGATTTAGAGCTGCTCAGATGACTGCCCTCTGGGATGAAGAAGACAACCTCAGTGAAGCTGAGGGCTTAAGAAGTCCACTTTACAGGCAGCTGTCCTATGACTTTAACAGCTCGGCGAGTGTGCCACCTTCTCTAGCTAAGCAGACGTGTGCTTCATCTCTGGGGTGCTGAAGAGGATGAAGCTTCATAGTGAGTGTGGCAGTTAAAACCACTTTTGGACTTCCATCGTTAGCTGTTTGGAGCAGCTGTTCCTCTCCTGAGTTTCAAAGATCAGACACTACATTCACATCCCAATGTTCAGTGGTGAGATCATGTTGTTACTATTTCCCAAATTTTTAACTACTATGTATGAGTGCTTACCTGCATGTATATATGTGTACTATGTACATGCCTGATGCCTGTGGAAGCAAGAAGAGGGCAACAGGTCCTCTGGAACTGTAGTTATAATCAACTGTGAGCCAACATGTAGGTGCTGGGAATTAAACCCATGTCCGCTTGGAGAGCAACAAGTGCTCTTAACCACAGAGCTGTCTTTCCAGCCCCTCCATTCCTTTCATTTAGAATCAGAATGAAGTTGTATTTCATGTATCAGAAGAAGATCGCAGCAGTCCCCAGATGTTCCAGGGATCCCACACGAGCCCTACAAATCTGATTTTGACATTCTTAGTACTTCAGTCCAGAACCACAGCCCGTGGACTGGTGCTGCCCACATTGAGGGCGGGTAACCTAATTTAGATAATCCCTTATAGGTGCCCAGAACCTTATCTCCTAGATGATTCTAGATCCTGTCAGTTGACAGTATTAACCACCCCAAACAACAAAAACAGGCTGAGTGTATAGAGGAATGCAGGTGTTTGAGGAGTGGGTCTCACTGCAGAACACTGCAAGAAAAGGGTTGAGATCTTTGAAGTACTGAAAGGAAAAACTCCAGATGAGGCGCTGCAAAGACTTCATAGGCTCTCACAAGCTGGAGGGACGACACCCCCCTCCACCCCACTCTTGCTTTTTAGCACTACAGGAAATTCTGAAGAGTCCTCAGGGAGAAGAGAGGAGCCCTGTGAACTGAGGGCTTCAGCAGCTCGGCAGCATTGACATCTTGAGCCAGTAACGCAGGGTTGTGGAGACATCTGTGCACGGTGGATGGTTAGTGACAGAAAAAGCCTCTGCTGACTACAGCCAAACACTTGTTCCTGTCTCAGAAGACCTCGTGCGGCAGCGCTCTGAGGATCCAGCTTGCTGTTCCCACCTGGATACACAAACCTCGCCGCTGCGTAGCTGCTCTGAGGAGCACTGAAGAACCCCGCTCACCGGTCCTAGGGTCTGTCTTCAGCTCCTGGTCCTCCAGCTCCGGCTCCCGCTGCTCCTCCCACTCCTCCCCCTCCCCCTCCCCTGGACTGCGTAGCTCCAGTGCGCCCGCTCTGGTCCCCGTCCGGAGGGTGCCCTCGGTCCTCGTCTTCCAAAGGTGGGCTGGGCTCCCAGGCCTCGCAGGCACCGCTTTCTACGGGTGCCTGCTTAGGAGCAGCCTCTGCGGCAGCCAGCAGCCAGCCAGTCCTCGGCTAGTCAAACCACTGGAGCCCGGGCCGTCCGCGGACCTGAGGAATCCGGTCTAGAGGGGCAGGAGACTCTAGTGTTACGTAAAAATCAGAGACCAATAACCGAAGTCAGGTGAGGAGAGTTTAATTTTACCCTAGCAGACTGCTCCACGGATCCTTCCAGTTTGGGGGTCTTTGATATTCATATACAAGCAAAAGGCAAAACAGCACATAGGCGACAAGTAAAAAGGGACACGTGGTAATTAAGGGAACATGGCCGCAAAGGTTACAGAAATGTGAAACCTTTGAAATGTGACCTCCATCCTGGGCACCCACAGGGGGAAGGGAGGAGACTCCTGCTCACCTCCCCCATACCTGTCCCACCTCTCAAAGTTCTCCTGCTCCAAAGTTCTTATTTACCATTACATGGCAAAAGCTTTCATTTCCACAATGCTAGGAGCACCGCCCCGCCCACCCGCCTCGCTCAGTCTCCGCATCTGGGCACTCCCGCTGCCCGGTGCGCCCGGCACTTTCTACCTCCAGCTCCGGTGGCGAGTGAGTCACTGACAGCCGAGCGTGGAGACCGGTGCCCGGCGCGAGCGTCTGAGCTGACCCGGCCGCGCGCCGGAGGATCCCGTTAGGCCTCATCCAGCACTCCGCGTCGGTCCGCTCCGCAGCCACCTGACCCCCCGCGGCCAATCAACCTCCGGCGGGAGGGAGGGGGCGCGGGCGCGGCCAATGCGGACGCCGGGACCCTGAGGCTCCACCCCTGCCGGGCTCCACGTCCCTGCTGTCCCCGGTGCGCGGCCGCGTGATGGACGCTGCGCCCAGGAGGAGCGCTCGGGGTCGTGCGGAGGGTCCTCCCGGCTGGGAGCGGGACCCGCCCGACAGGTGCGCGTCGGGGGCGAGGACCTGGGTCCGGGACGGAGGGCTGCAGTGGGCGGGAAGGAGCCGGGAAAGGTGACGGGAAGCCCTGGTGACACGCGGAGGCCGGCAGAGGTAGTCCCGGACAGGCTGCGCGGAGGGGAAGGGCCCGGCCAGCGGGACTGTCTCAAGGTCCAAATGGCCGGCCGAGGGGATACCGGGAGCGCGGAGGGGACCCGCAGGCTCTCCTGTCCACAGTGCTGCGGGACCTCCTCCCCTGACGGATGGAGGGGCAGGGCTGGTGTGCGGGCTCTGCGTTTAGTCTTCTCCAGGCAAGAGTGTTTGTTAATCATAAAGCCTCCTCCCCTCCCTCCCTCCCTCCCTCCCTCCCTTCCTCCGTCCCTCTCCTCTCCTCCTCCCCTCTCTTCCTCCGTCCCTCTCCTCTCCTCCTCCCCTCTCTTCCTCCGTCCCTCTCCTCTCCTCCTCCCCTCTCTTCCTCCGTCCCTCTCCTCTCCTCCTCCCCTCTCTTCCTCCGTCCCTCTCCTCTCCTCCTCCCCTCTCTTCCTCCGTCCCTCTCCTCTCCTCCTCCCCTCTCTTCCTCCGTCCCTCTCCTCTCCTCCTCCCCTCTCTTCCTCCGTCCCTCTCCTCTCCTCCTCCCCTCTCTTCCTCCGTCCCTCTCCTCTCCTCCTCCCCTCTCTTCCTCCGTCCCTCTCCTCTCCTCCTCCCCTCTCTTCCTCCGTCCCTCTCCTCTCCTCCTCCCCTCTCTTCCTCCGTCCCTCTCCTCTCCTCCTCCCCTCTCTTCCTCCGTCCCTCTCCTCTCCTCCTCCCCTCTCTTCCTCCGTCCCTCTCCTCTCCTCCTCCCCTCTCTTCCTCCGTCCCTCTCCTCTCCTCCTCCCCTCTCTTCCTCCGTCCCTCTCCTCTCCTCCTCCCCTCTCTTCCTCCGTCCCTCTCCTCTCCTCCTCCCCTCTCTTCCTCCGTCCCTCTCCTCTCCTCCTCCCCTCTCTTCCTCCGTCCCTCTCCTCTCCTCCTCCCCTCTCTTCCTCCGTCCCTCTCCTCCCCTCCTCCCCTCCCTCTTCCGTCATTTTGTCTCCTCTTTCCTCTTTCCCTTTTTTCTGATAGGGTCTCTCTATGTAGCCCAGGCTCCTCCTGCTCTCACTCACTGGGATTACAGGCTTAGTCTCTTCCTCATCCTGCCTTTCCATTTACTTCCTTACTTGTGTATGTAT
>NW_008337295.1:203722-242479 GCF_000622305.1 Nannospalax galili | reverse complement strand
GTATTATTATGAATGTATGTATGTATTATTATGAATGTATGTATGTATTATGAATGTATGTATGTATTATTATGAATGTATGTATGTATTATTTGCGTTTCTATCTTCTCTATTCAGGCCTAGGAGATGAGATACGCATCTCTCTGTTTCTCTTTAAAATTTGAGGCCAGACAGTGTGGTGCCACATGCCTGTGAGCTCAGCACCCTGGAGGCTGAGGTGAGGGTTGTGGTGGGAGGCCAGCCTGGGTAACTGTGAACTAGGCCTCCTGCTTTGGTCGCGACAGTTTCACTTTCCATCCAGGCCTGGCATCAGCCCTAAGCAGCAAAAGATGAAGTCATCTGTCAATCACTGATACAGGAGAAATGCAAGCCCTGAAGCAGTGCAGCCCAGCAAGAGATGGAAAAGCCTCAGCCACTCCACAGAACAGTGGGTGTGCAGCTCTGTGGGACACTTACTTATAGGAAGGAGCAGGAAGTCGTTGGACTAAAACCAGCCCCAGAGTGGTCAAGGGTGGCTGGCCACTTCTCAAGGTCCCCAGGCCTTGCAGGGTCAGCTGAGTCTACAGGACTTACAGCCAAGATGGAGCAGTGAAACTGCTGCCTGTTCTGCCTGCTCACTGCTGAAAGCCCATTAGTCCTGCCTGGTTCACCCGGCTTTGGTTGGAGCTCTGTTTTGATTTTAAAATCAAGTGAAAGAGTCCCTAGTTGCAGGCTGGATTTCTTATCGCAGATGTTTCTGAATCTGGGAAGAAAGTAAGCAGATACCTCTCCTTAGTGTGCGTCCTTCCTTGGGGATGTCTGTTTGTCATCCTCTGAATGAACCTGTCCATGGCGCCTGCTGATGGAGCAGCAGTCAGAACCGTGAGCTGTGCGCTGCACTTTTGCTCTATTGACGCTAAATGCAGATGCCTCATGGGTTGGATGGTGGGGGTCAGATGGGGGTGATGAGGATCGGATGATGGGGGTCCGATGATGAGGGTGATGAGTGTCACATGACGGAGGTCCAATGATGATGTGGGTCCAGTGATAGGGGTCAGATGATGAGAGTCCGATGATGAGGATGATGAGGGTCGGATCTGATGATAGGGGTCTGATGATGGATGAACAGGGCTCCAGAGAATGTCAGGAGGGAAGGGAGAGGACCTGTGGGGGGTCAGTGCTAGGGCCTGAAGTTCCAAATAGAGCCTGTGGAGCCTCACCCAGGTAGACATGTTAGAACAAAGACCTAAAAACACTTAGGTAGGAGTGGGGAGCAGGAAAGTCCTCGGAAATAGGACTAAAAGTACAAGTCTGCCCTGGGGAGAAGCCCTGCCTGGTGGGGGCCAAGACACAGTGGGAGCCGTGGGACATGGTCCCCTCACCCCTGAAGCCATCCCAGGAGTAAGGACAGGTCCCAGGAGTAAGGATGGCTTTAGAAAGCTAAGTCCCCAGGGGAATGTGTGACTCCCCGGCCTGTGGCAGTCCCCTCCTCCCCTCCATCTTGGAGGAGAGCTGAAGATCTGCCCTCCAGTGGTCAGGTGGGTGATCTCAGACAGGTACTGGATGATTGGAAACCATGCTGCTATCTCCCATCAGCAGGGAAGGCTGAAGACCTAATAGCCTGATGCTCCTCCTGGAGGCAGAAGACCTCTGCTATGGACCCCAAAGAGCAGGGCTCCCTTGATCCCTCCCCTCCCCTGATCCCTCCTTTCCCTTCACAGGTCTCTTCTCTTTCCTTCAGGAAGGTTTACATGGACTACAATGCCACAACCCCTCTGGAGCCAGCAGTTATCCAAGCTGTGACTGAAGCTATGCAGGAAGCCTGGGGCAATCCCAGCAGCTCCTATGTGGCAGGTAATTCTAGAAGAATCCATGGTAATAAAGGGGGCCAGAGGCTTCTTAGAGAAGTGTACACCCACAGGAGATGGCTTTGCTTGGGGTAGATTTTCTCTCTCTTTTTCAACTTTAAAGAATTCGTTTTCCGGGGCTGGAGAGATGGCTCAGCAGTTAAGAACATTGGCTGTTCTTGCAGAAGACCCAGGTTCGAATCCCAGTACCCACATGGCAGCTAACAACTATCTGTAACTCCAATTCCAGGGGATCTAACAGCTTCTTCTGTTCTCCACGGGCATTGCATGACACGGGTACACTTACCTACATGCAGGCAATACACGCATACACATAAAATAAAAATAATAAATAAAATGTTTTAAAAAAAGAATTCATTTTCCTGGGCTGGAGAGATGGCTCAGTGGTTAAGAGCACTGACTGCTCTTGCAGAGGACCTGGGTTCAGTTCCCAGCACCCACATGGCAGCTATAAACTGTCCATTACTCTGGGTCCAGGGGAATGTGACACCCTCTTCTGACCTTTGCAGGCATTGTACAACATGGCTACACTTACATACATGCAGGCAATACCTTTATATACAAAAAATAAAAATTTAATGAATTTTTTTAAAAAAAGAATTTATTTTCCCATTTGTAGAGTAACATTATTATAAAATCCAGTTATCAGGACTGGAGAGATGGCTCAGCGGTTAAGAACACTGGCTGTTCTTGCAGAAGACGTAGGTTCGAATCCCAGTACCCCCATGGCAGCTAACAACTGTCCGTAACTCCAGTCCCAGGGGATCCGACAGCCTCTTCTGACTCCACGGAGGGCATTGCACAACACGGGTGCACTTACCTACATGCAGGCAATACACTTTTGAGACAGGGTCTCTTTGTAGCCCCAGCTGGCCTGGAATTCACTATGTAGACCAGGCTGGCCTTGAACTCACAAAGATCTGCCTACCTCTGCCTCCCAAGTGCTAGGATTAAAGGCGTACACCACCACATCTGGCTAAATAAATTTTTTTTTTTTAATTCAGTTATTATACCTTCAGTGTGTAAAAGAATTCCTAAGAATTTTGTTAAAGCATATTTTTAAAAAACTGAAACAAACTAATATGCTTCTACCCACTGAGACACATCTTGGGCTGTCATTTTTGAATTTTTCCTGAGAAGTCTTGATCTCTAACCTGCCAGGCTTACTCTTCTTTTCTCTCTCTCTCTCTCTCTCTCTCTCTCTCTCTCTCTCTCTTCTTTTTCTTCCTGATGACCTATAGACCAGGTTGGTCTGGATCTCATAGAGATCTGTCCATCTTTGCCTCCTGAGTGCTGGGATAAAAGGCGTGCACCACCGTGCCAGACTTACTCTTTAATGTATTCTCTGGCCCCTCCCAGATAAAGACCTCACTAAGATCCTTTGTAAAGCCTGCACCATCAAACCCTTTTACATGTCTAGCAAAGTCTCTCCGTATACATTTTGGCTAATGTGCCTTTTAAGTCACCAGGATCACATATAATCTTGGCTTTTTTCAAAAAGGAACTTTGCAGGGCTGGGGAGATGCTCCCCAAGGAAGCACTTGTGGCATGAGCCTGAGGACCTGAGGTCAGATGAGACAGCTGATCCCATATCTATGAGGCAGAGACGGGGGATCACCAAGGCAGGCTAGCCAGCCAAACTAGCTAATCTGTGAGCTCCAGGTTCAGCAAGAGACCTTGCCTCAGTAAGAAAAGTGGAGCGTGAGAAGACGCCCAGCGTCAGCCTCTGGCTTCCACACACACATGCACCCACATTCATGTGAACACACGTACACACAGTGCACACCACACCACATACACATGCAAAATGAAATATTTCTTTTGAAAATTAAAAACAAAACAAAGTTGCCTTTAAATTTTGTTACTTTGGTTATAATTATGGTCTTATTTCTTTCTGGTTCATCTTGGTAATATAGAGCTTGAGCTCCAAGTATGAAGTTTTGAAAAATAATTTGCTTCAAATCAGTGTTTAGAAGACAGGATTACATGTTTTTCAGGCGGACACGGAGGCTGAAACTTTCCCATCCCTAGTTAGTTTCTCAGTGGGAAAGTAAGTGCTCTACACCTGGCCCTGTGATGTTTGTTAGGGATGATTAAGATGAACCACGTTAATGGTGGGTTATTAGGAACTGAATCCCGGCCCAGGATTTACCATGAGCCATGCTGACCGTGGGCTAATACAAGCTTCTGTCACACATGGCGCCCAGCTTGAGTATACGAGCGCCTGTGTCTCCCGTGACAGGGTTTAGTTGGTTTCATGCCAGTGGCTTATTAAAAGTTCCACAGCAACCCATAGTTTTTTCAAAACCAGGGCTAGTTGCTCATTAACTTATTTGCTGGCTAACTTCTGGACGTTGCCTCTGCCTCGTCTCTCCTGTAACTCAGTCTAAGTCCCTGATGGCATACACTTGATCAGGTAAAGAATTTTAAAACAAATTTTTTTAAAGGAAACCATTTTATCACAGATATTTTAATTTTTTTTCACAATATTATGATCTAAAATCTCTAGAGCAACTTATGCTGGGAAGAGTTATGCTGGGAAGTTGGGTGCCCAGGTGTGTACCGCAGCCTTGCTTACACCAGCAAAGTGTAGTCACTGGATCTAAGCACTCAGGCCTTGGGTCAGTGACTGTACAGTGAGGGGAAGCTGTCAAGGACTTCTTTCTGTATTTGGCCAGAGTGATGGCATGAGTGGCTGTACCCACAGCCTAGAGGATAGCCACACCCACTCCAGTGGGAAAAGCAGCTTATAGAAGAGGGAACATGATGTGATTTCACTGGGTCCTGGGCACAGCCAGCAGCAGACTGGCACAAGTTGGCATGATCACAGCAGGCATCTTGGAGCAGGGAGATGGGGGAGGTGCTGCAACATGTTCTCTGTTAACTCTTTAAAATTATCCACAGTTGCCCAGCAAGAGTCCAAGGAGGCAGATCTCTAAGAAAGCACTTTTGACACAGATTGTAAGAGCTGGCCTCCCTCTGCCTGCCTTCAAGTGGTGAGGGTCTTGGCTTTGATGTGCAGAGCTCCGCCTTCTCCCCTCAGGCATCTGTGGCTCCAGTTGACTATGGTGGAGGCTCCTTTTGGGACACCCCCACTGGCTGTGTCTGAGAGGGTCTGCGAGGTGAGCATGGTGGTGCTGTTGCCTGGAATTACTGTCCAGGTCTTTTAACTGGTTCTGAGCTTTCCCACCATAACTGCTCCTAGCCAGTCAAGAACTGCCTAATGGTGCCTTCTGATTCTCAGGGGAGAGTCAGGGGGCTCCCACACCCAATCCACAGCAGTGACTGCCCAGCGATATGGGGTCGGAGCTGTACCTGGGGGCCGCTGGGGCTCCTGGGGGAAAGCAGGAAAGGTTAGGTACCACACAGGTGCCCTGCCCAAGCCTGCCGGCAGTTGCTACAGCACTTTGACAGGTCTGCCTGGGAATGATGGGCATTCCTAAGTGCTGTGCGGAAGTGCTGAGTGGCAGGACTGCTGTGAATATAGCTTTACTTCACCTCTTTTCTAAGAGGGTCTTGCTCTACTGCTCTGGCTAGCCTGGTGCTTACTGTGTAGCCCAGGCTTGCCTTGAACTCAAGGCAATCGTCCTGCCTCTGCCTCCCGAGTACGGATTGGTGGCATGTGCCAGCATGCCCAGCTTAACATGTCTAGTTTCATAGTGTCTTACAGTGTACTTAGTGCACGCTCAAACTTTTCACAAATAAAATTGGATGGTCAACAAGCATGGAGACCACTGGGGTGTTGGCCAAGAACGCCTTGCAGAGCCTCCCTCTGGCACACTGGCCAGTGGGCACTGGCAGCAGCTGAGGCACATGGCTCTATCGGAAGCAGATGCCCCTGGTTTCCTGTGTCCCGGCCCCTGGGCTGTCGATGGCCCTCATCTAGTTCCTTAGGCCTTGGTGGTCGTCACTGACTTGCTGACACCTCACGCTGTCACCTCACCTCCCCTGCCAAGTCACCTCCAGGTGGTAGTAGATGGTGTGCTCACACTGCAGGACCTGATTCCTCCTAGAATCACCCCCAGCTCTCAGCTCTCCTGTGTGTGGTTGTCCTGTTAAATGTGGAATCAATGGTAATGAACTGACTTTTCATCTCTCAAGGTCAAAAGGCCAAGGACATTATAAACACAGCTCGGGAGAGCCTGGCAAAGATGATAGGCGGGAGGCCTCAGGACGTCGTCTTCACTTCTGGTGGCACTGAGGTGAGGTTGCGGCCTCTGCCTTCTGAGCTGTGAATTCAGTGCAAAGCAGAAGGGGGCATTGTTTTGTGTTTTTAAAGAATCAGTGATGTGGGGCTGAGATGGCTCAGTGTTTACAAAACCTGGGTTCAGTTCCCAGCACCCACATGGCCGCTAACAACAGTCTGTAACTCCAGCTCCAGGGGATCCATGGAGGCCCTTTTCTGACCTCCATGGGCACTGCACAACATGTAGCACACTTACATACATGCAGGCAAAACACTCATACACATAAATAAAAAGAATCAGTAATGCTCATCTCGTTATATTGCACATTACCTTCCTATAATTCACCAGCATTTAGTAGTATCCAGGTAGTCTGAGGGGTTTTGCAGTGCCATGGGAAAGGAGCGTGCTCGCACTTGGAATGTTGCACTAACGAGTTTCCCTCTCATATGCCCTCGGACGACACTCCCTTGAACTTCTACTGAGTTGTTTGTCTTATTAAGAATTTGAGGTTTGTGGGCATGGTGGCATTCACCTTTTATCCCAACACTTGGGAGGCAGAGGTAGGCAGAACTCTGTGAGTTCCAGGCCAGCTGGAGCTACTGGGAGACCCTGTCTCAAAAAACAAACAAACAAACAAAAAAACCAAAACAAACAAGCTAGAAAATAGAACAGAAGGCATTGCGAGACCCAGCCCTGGGTGCTGGTGATGGCCTCTGCTCAGGCCATACCATCTCATTTCCTTCTGGAAGGCAGGAGGATCATGGTGTGGCACAGCTGTAGCAGTTTGTAGATGGAAAAGTGAATTGGATTTTTTTATGCCAGCATCAGACATTTGCTAGGGCATCAAAAATGTCAACTACTTAGGAAATAGAGCCAGTAGAAAAGAATTTGTGAGCCAGGAGAGTTAGAAATGTTAATGAAGAAGGCAGGACACCTTACAGATCAAGAGACTCAAAGTTCCTTTAAATTGATCTGTAGATGGAGTGCAGCCTCAGCCACAAGTCTGACACCCATTCAGTGGAATTTCACAGACTAATTTATATGGAAACTCAGAGGCCAAGAATGTCAGGACTTCTGGGAGAATCCAAGCCTGAGTAAGCCCTGGACATTAGGCAGGTGGTTTTGGGCAACAATAGACAATTGGTCAGAAGCAGTGTGTCAGTGTGGACACTTGTTATGTGGCTAGGTGGCCACACAGCCTACTTGCTCAGAACAGACCTGGACAGCTGTTGTGGACACGGTGGGAATAGTGCCCTCTTGCTGTAGGCCTTAAGATTTCATATTGCCTGAGAGAGCGCAGCAGCACCGGACAAAAGAACTGTTAGTAAATAAACTGCGGGAGCACAGTCACAGAAGTAGGGGACTTCCTCTCACAGCCTGCAGAAAAGATGACCAGGTGGCACAAAGATGGACTTGTGAGAAGATGATCTAGAAGCTTCCAGGTGGTACCTCAGAATGCAGGGGCTGAGAATGAAGGGTTTCGCAAACCACAAACAGGATTTACCTTAAAAGAAGCAGCATTCGCTCAGGGTACTAAGGCAGGAGGATCACGAGTTGAGGCCAGTTCATACTATAGCAAGACTATCTCCAAAAAAATGAGGGGGAGGGGAGCCCCAAAACAAAACAGGAAGACTTTGAATTCTGTCACAACAAAAATAAACAAATAAACCTTGATTTATCAAAAAACACTGAGGAAAGTGGGAGAGCGGAAGGTGCTCATCACACAGCTGACCAAGGCTGAGTGCCCTGGACAGGTGGGCACTCACACGGCTCACCTGAGGTAGACGACACAATGGCAAATGGCATGACCACAAAGCACAAGGGACACCTAGACCGCGAGTCATCCCGGTGAAAGCGTGAACAGCAGAGGCTGTCTGCCACCAAGCTCCCGGCACCTGGGGGCCACTCTGCCAAGTGCTCACAGAGCACACTGCTGGAAGGGATGGAAGCTGGAAGTCACTGTACAGAATTATCCGTTGAGGTTGAAGGCTACATGCCCTGCCACCCAGCCATTCCATGTGGAGGCGAACACCCTGGGAAGCTGAGGCAGCGTGCCAAAGCATGGGTTCGGAAATGTTCATGGTGGCTTCCTGGTGGTTCGTCATAGCGCAGATCTGGGGGCAGCCCACACGTCCTTCAGAGTTGGAACGCCTAAGTACTAGCTCCTGGTGATACCAGCAGTTAGTGGAGCACCCCACAGCACCCTGCATTAGCACAGGTGACTCGGAGTTGAATGAAAACACAAAGTCAAAGGGAGGCTGAGTGTGTTGCCAGGCTCCTGGGCACTGAGACCTCAAACGTCCTGGTCAGAGTTCCTGCAGCCCCCAAGGAGAAGCCACTCTTGGCCCCCACTGCCCACAGGGGCCTGCTGGCCTCAGTCTGGAGCTAGTGCCATGGAATAACATGGCCTGGGGAGGCGGGGCACATTTATTTCTGTGTACGCACGTCCTCTGGTTTCTATTCCTCCATCAAGGAGCAAAATTCTTCTGACAGATTTATATGATGGAAACATTCATGTTTGCTTTGTGACAATGCAAGCATATTTGAAATGAATTCTCAGATCTTTGCAAGTTTGAAATTGCCAAGTCTTTCGAAAGGTGCAGTTCAGGAAGTTGTCGTTTTGGTCTGTCCTTTTCTTTTAAATGCATTACGTACACACAAAGTAATTCGTGGGACCGGGTGCCTCTTCCACCAGGGCAGTTTCAGTGAAGGCTCTTTCTGTTGTATCTCCACAGTCAAACAATTTAGTAATCCACTCTATGGTGAGATGCTTCCACGAACACCAGACCCAAAGAAGGGACGAGGTTGAGCAGTGCAGCCCTGAGGAGGGGGCCAGGCCCCACTTCATTACCTGCACAGTAGAACACGACTCTATCCGGCTGCCCCTGGAGCACCTATTGGAAAAGCAAGTGGCTGGTAAGGGAACGTGGGAACCAGCCAGGACTGGCCTGCTGAACCTCAAAGAGCCCAATCCACTCCAGTCTGTGTAGGCTTGGTTTAGGATGTGTACTGCATTTCATTGGCCTATTCACCAGTGGACAGACACTCAGGCTGTTTCTACTTTGGGATGTTAGGAACAATGCTACTGTGACCATGGTGCATTAGTGTGTGCGTGGACAGTCCCCGTGCCATGGGCTGTGGTGCGTTAGTGTGTGCGTGGACAGTCCCCATTTGTCTTGGGCTCATACCTGGGATTATAATTCCTGGGTTGTACAGGAACAATATTTGACAGATCCAGTAACTAATACTAACCTTAACCTTTGTCTTATAGAGCAGTGTCACCATCAGTGTCACCATCCACTGCCATCAGTGCACTGAGGGCACCAGGCACTCAGGTTCTTGGCAGAAGCTGCTGTCGACCTCTTCTGTTAGAGTTGTCCTGGGCAAAAAGTGGTGTGACCCTGTGCCTTGGATTTGTAATTCCCTGGTGGTTCTGGGCATCTTGCCATGGTTTTCATATATATATATCCCCGTCCTTTCAGAAATGTCTGTGCACATCCTTGCCATTTAGGGTTTTTTGGATTTTGGTGATGCTGGCGCTTGAACCCATGGCCTCAGGCATGCTAGGCCAGCACTTTACCACTAAGCAGCCCCTCAGCCCCTTGCCACTTTTTTATTGGATCACTTTTCCTTTTATTTATCATAAGAATTTTATACAAGTCAACAACACTTTGATGAAGTCTAGACCATTTCCTTTGTCCCTTGTGTTGTAGCTCAGAAGGCTTTGCCCTACCCAAGGTCATGAAGGCTTTGCCCTACCCAAGGTCATGAAGGCTTTGCCCTACCCAAGGTCATGAAGGCTTTGCCCTACCCAAGGTCATGAAGGTTTTGCCCTACCCAAGATCATGAAGGTTCATTCCTGTTCTGCTCCAGGAGATGTGTAGTTTTGTTTCTATAGTTGGAGCTCTGGTGTATTTTGAGCTAGGGGAACCAGTTCGTCCTTGTATCTGATTATCTTGTGTTTTGTTTTTAAATCATAATTTTATGTATAGCAATGTAATTTACAGATTAAATAATACTATAAGTAAATGACTTGGTATAGTTTTGAACAGAAGAAAAAACAGAAAAAATTCAGGTTATAAACCCTCTCTCAGAACAACTTTTTAAATGTTTTATTTATTATTTTTATCTTATGTGTATGAATGTTTTGCATGCAGGTACACCTGTGTGTGCAATTCCCACAGAGGCCAGGAGAGGGCATCGGATCCCCTGGAACTTGAGTTACAGACAGTTGTTAGCCACCATGTAGGTGCTGGGACCTGAACTTAAGTCCTCTGCAAGAGCAGACAGTGCTCTTAACCACTGAGCCATCTCTACAGCCCCCTAGGATCACTTTTTTTATTATTGCAAAAAAACTCCTAAACATAGAGTTTGATGGGGAGGTGAACTGAATCAGTTAGTCACTCAGCTTAGTCACTGGTGCTGTTTAGCAGTGCTGAGTTTTCTAGGCCCCCATGAATATTTTCATGCTCAGGCCCAGGGCCTCATGCATTCACAGTGAGCCCTTCCTGAGAGCGTCTTCATGTAAGAAAACATCAACTGCAAACAGAGTTTGGCTCTTGTTTTCCAGCTGTCTTCTTCATTTCTTTTCTTACCTAAATGCTCAGGCCACTGTCTGTGGCAAGGTTGAGTGGACACGGTGAGTGTCGGCATCCTGTCTTGCTCCAGAGCAGAGGGATGGCATCGTGCTTTCATCAGGACGCATGAGGTCTGCTGTGGGTTTTCACGGACATCCTCAGGCAGTGCGAGCTCCATTCTTGGTCTGTGGGGTTTTATCATCATGAGTACTAGGTTTGCTAAGAGCGTTTTTTGCACTTACTGAGATGATTATGTGGGGTTTGTTATTTGTTCTGTAATGGTGTACTGCCTTGACTTGAGGGTGTTCAGCCTGTCTTGGGTTCCTGGGACAAACCCTATTTGGTCATGGCACGTCATCTTCTGCAAGTTGCTAGACGCGGGTATTTCCTGAGTTTTCAGGGCAGTATCCATGAGAACACTGGCCTGCAGCGTTTCCTTTGGTGTCCTCACCTGCTTCAAGATAAAATTAGTAGAATAAGTTGGGAAGTGTTTCCTTTCTCTTCTGGTTTTTGAAAGAGTTTGTGAAGGCAGGTTAATTCTCCTTCAAGTCTCTGATACAGCTGGGCGTGTTGGCTCACTCAGATAATCCCGGCTCTCAGGATCACCAGCCAGTGCATCGCTGTGAGTTAGAGGTCAGCCTGGGCTGCAGAGAACAAACAAACCTTTGATAGTTACCAGTCAGTACCTTCCAGAGTTGAACTTTTCTCTGTGGTTAAATCTTTCAGTTTTTGTTTGTTCAGTTTGTTTTTGGTTTCTTTTGACACAGAGTCTCCCTGTAGGCCCAGGTAACTTGGAACTTGCTATATAGACCAGGCTAGCCTCATTCTCACAGAGATCCACCTGCCTCTGCCTCTTGAGTGCTGGGATTAAAGGCATGTCCAACCACACCTGACTCCAGCCCCCTTTAAAAAAATTGTATTATATTTGTTTATTTATTTGAGAGAGAGAGAGAGAGAGAGAGAGAGAGAGAGCAACCTATTGAGTAGGTCCTTTTATTCCATTAGGTTGTCAGCGCCTTTATTTACTGAACCATCTCACTGGCCCTCTCTTTTAATTTTCAACTTTTTTTCCTATTGAATTTTTGTGATTTTCATATAGTATAATTTGATGTTATTTAGAGCCCCTCCCCTGTAATTTCCAGCTTTTAAAAGGGGGCTCCGTGCTGTTCTGGGCTCTGTTGTATTGATGGCTACCTTGCCCTTCCACTCGCTGTAGGTTTAGTTTGCTTGTCCTTCTCCCAGTGTCTTTGCCGATTTGAAATCTTTCCTTCTTTAACTGTAGGCACTTACAGGTGCGAGTCCCGCTCCACACAGCCTTAGCTGCTCATGGCTATGTTTAGTGTATTGTGTCTTGTTTTCACCATTTAAGAAGTGTTTCTTGGCTCCTCTTGTGATTGTCTTTGGCCTACTGAGAGGAGTGTGTCCCACGTTTTAATGTCTACAACTTTCTGTTACTGAGTTTTAGTTTTATCCCACACTGTTTAGAAAATGTACTTTCTGATTTTAGTCCTTTAAAAAGTCTTAGACTTGTTTTGTGCTGCATGGCCTGTGGTAAAGGGTTTTTCATGCACAGTTGAGAAGAACATGTATTCTTTCGGTGGCATGTTCAGTCTAGTTGGTTTATACCGTTGTTCTGTTTCTGTTAAAATTCTGTCTGTTATATCGTTATCGAAGGTGTTTTGATTTACCCAGCTATCACTGCCCAATTACCTATTTCTGCCTTCAAATCTGTCAGTTTTGCTTCATGTGTTCTGTGGCTCTGCTGTTAAGGCCCTGCATGTTTGTATTTGTTATACGTTCTAGAAACAGGACTATTATTTTACGATGTCGCTGGTACCTTTTGTTTGAAAATCTTGGCTCTGTGTAAGTATTTTAGCCATGGAAGCCATCTTGTGCTCACTGCTGCATGAACACCACTTTCTGGCCTTTTGCTTTCAGTCTTTGTCTCTTCAAATCTGACACGTTGCAGCCTCTCTAAGAGATGGATGGTGACCCTCAGATGAACAACAGTCATAAGGCCTACTCAAGCATCTCACAGGATCCACCTGTGCGTCACTCCAGTGTAATGTAACCTGCCTGGGTATTTGCACCCCTTGTCCACAGAATTTCAGGGGACAAGGCTCTCAGCTCAGGCGCAGCCCTCAAAAACCTTAAAATAAAATTGCCCTTTGAAGACTCCCCTGTGAAAGAAGCTGAGACCTCACCCAGACTGGACACAGGGATAAGAAAGGAGATGCATCCTCAGCCTCTGGGAACAGCCTGAGATGGACACTTGCAGCCAGGCGCCCATCTGACACTTGGCTTCCTCTGGCCCAAGCCACTGGCCTGCACTGTCCATCCATCTTTAACCAAATGTTTCTGGTGTCAATGTTCTTTTAAATGTTTTTTCAAAACATGAGTGAATTTTCCTGTAAATCTATATAGTTCCAGCTGAAGGAAACTCAGTGACTGCGCTGTGTTGAGAAAATCAGACCATGGAAGAAGACCCGGATTTTCTTTTTTCTTTTTGAGGGACAGTGGGCATTGATCTCACATCTCAACACACAGTCATGCACACATCCATCCTGAGATGGCAGAGGCTTGAGAGGGCTCACATTGGCTGTCTGTATCCAAGGTTTCTCTGAGGGGTGTCTGCTGCTGGTGGCGCACCCTGCGGTTAGACCCCAGTGAGTGTGGGTTGCCTGCTCTGTTGACTTTGACAGTGCTATGGGCAGAACTTGCTCTAGAGTCTAATTCAGTTACATGTGGGCCTTTTGTGGTTTTGCTTTTTAAAGCACTTCTCCTAGAAGCCCCTCCTCTCTGTCTCTCCCTGAGTGTGTCTGGTCATGTGTCACATAACGTTTCACTTGTGATAGGGGCTGCCAGCCTCTGTAGCTACTCCCCCCCAGCCTGTTGTTTTGAGAACGCCCTCAGGCCTGAGCTTCTCCACAGTGGCTTGGACTACCCCTTCAGAGTTTCCTGCACTTTGATAATGCACTCCTTTACGATCATGGAGTTGATTTGCATGGCTAACCCGGTACATGTGTTTGTGTCTTAGAGGTGACGTTTGTCCCAGTGTCAAAGGTGAATGGACAGGTAGAGGTTGAGGACATCCTTGCAGCTGTCCGGCCCACCACATGCCTTGTGACCATCATGCTGGCCAATAACGAGACCGGAGTCGTCATGGTGAGTCAGCCTTTGTTCTGTCTTAGGAAATCCCACAGGGAAGAAAGTGCCGGACGTGGTGATATTCCCACTTCTCCACTCAGCCTGTTCTTATCCGTCCTTGACTCTGGCTTTGTTCTGCCCTCACTGGTTCATCTCTGTCATTCAGTCCTCATCAGAGTGGCTGTTCACTGTTCACTTCTTCCACTTCAGCCTGTTCCTGAGATCAGTCAGCGCATTAAAGCCCTGAACCAGAGACGGGCCGCCTCGGGTCTGCCTCGGGTCTTCATGCACACAGATGCCGCACAGGCACTAGGGAAGAGACGTGTAGATGTGGAGGACCTGGGTGTGGACTTCCTGACCATTGTGGGGCATAAGGTATGTCTGCTGGGGCCGCCGTCCCCCTCTGACTTGAAGGCCCACTGCAGAACAGAGCCCTCCGCAGCACTGATCTCTCACGTGTGGTCAGTGAGTCCTAGGAGCTGGGGGCAAGGCACTGGAGGTACTGTGCTATGTGCTAGCATCACAGAAAGGCTTTGTCCTAGGCAGTGCTCTGTGCATGTTGGGAATGGGTCAGTAGTAGCTAGGATGCCATTTGTGGAGGCAGGGCAGGGATGACAAGGCACCCCAACCCACCCAGACGTAGAGGGGTTGGATAGGAGTCAGTGGGTCAGCAGCAGGAGTGCTATCTGCAGGGGAAGCAGGTGCAGAAAGACCTCACCTGCCCATGTGGGGGACTCAGCACAGGCAGCTCAGGAAATGCCACTTTCTCTAGTTGATTAAAATATGCCTTTTAGCAAGATTTGGTCTCAGCAACTCTTGTCTTCACGGTGGAGGACAGGGATGAGCTCCCAGCAAACACCCTCAGACTGTACTGATCTCCCGAGCTGATGGGTCGCAGGCACTCTGTGCTGTACTTTTGCAGCACCGTCCTTAGCTGGCCCCTAAAGAGGCTGCTTGATATGTGACAGCACGTGGAGACGTGGACTGATGTACCCCCGGCCACCTCTGCTTCCAGTGCCCTCTCCTTCACAATTCTGCTATACAGCATGCAGGGTCCTCCTGCCTCAGCGCTGGAAGAAAGCCCAGCACCTGCCTTTCCTGGGGCTGGGGCTCCTCCCCCTGCACCTGAGGTCTCATGTGACTTTCTGCACAAAGCTGTGGCAGGTAGGCAGCCCAGGGCCACAGGGAAGCAACAGGCATGCTCCACAGAGCTCTGTACACTCAGCACACAGCCAAGCAGGTCCCAGGGCAGTTCTCAGAGTAAACGACTGGCTTTTCCTTCCAGTTCTACGGTCCCAGGATTGGTGCTCTGTATGTACGAGGGGTCGGTAAACTTACCCCCCTGTACCCCATGCTGTTTGGAGGTGGACAAGAGCGGAATTTCAGGCCAGGGTAAGGTTAAAAGTCGGCACGCCTCTGCCCTGCCGGCCACACTGGTGCCACTGCAGCCAGTGGCATCTTGCGATTCTGTCTCTCCAAAGCATGGTCCACATCACCCCCAAATCAGAACTGGTCCTACTGATTGATTTCCACAGTGGGGCTCAGATCTGCAGCCTCTGGGGTGACAGCACATGTCGGAATCCCTCTCTTGTAAGTGCATCAGCGCTTCTGGTCCCACTGAAGAGACACTGCAGGGCCCTACAGGCTGCAGCTCACTGCTGTTTTCTTTGCTTGGGGCTCAGCAGAGCACAAACAGGCACCCTGTTTTCCTGAGAGTCCTGGGGTTCCCGCTGTATACTGTGATGCTTTAACCAGGAACAGTGCCGGCACCACTCTTTGTCAGAACTTCTAAGAAGATGGGGAGACACACAACGTGGTGGCAGCTCCTCGGTGTAAGTCCCACACTCAGAACCAAAGAAGTCAGAGATTCAGAACCAGCAGAAAGGCAGACAGAGACTGCCCTCGTGAAGCCTGCTGGCCAGCCAGCAGATCAAGAAGGTGAACACTAGCCAACACCTGTTCCAGCTGGTCACCACAGGATACCATGCTACCCACCCACACCAGCAAACACTTAGTGGACACCCAGGCTGCCACCCACAGGCTGTAACAAACACCCGCAGCCCCACTGTGGTGACAGTAGAGACCACAGGGGACCTGAAGTCCCACCCACATATCAGTGGCAGGACACATCCTCCTAGGGCGTGTGGCAAGCACAGTAGAATGAGGCTGTGGGTGTCAGCTTCCTTCTGGCATCAAGGACGTGGTTCCTGCCCTGCCAGAACCATATCCAGGACAGCCAGGAGGGACAGAAACCACCAGGATGCAGACTCATGACACATGGAAATGCCCAGGTTTCAGACGAAAATCATTCACACCAAGAACTAGAAATATCTCAAAGAGAATGAAAAAAGAACACCAGTGGCACCAACCCTCAGCAGTGAGGGACGCGGACCGCAGAGCACTGTTGCCGAGAATCATGCCGCGCTCGAAGCGTGAAACAGCAAATCGACGCGAAGATCCAAACAGTACTTGAGGACTGGAGAGTGCAGCGGCCCTGTGCAGCCGAGGGTGGACTCACCAGCAGAACGGGGGACGAAGGAAAGAAACAGTGAACTGACAGAGAACAAGTAAAGCAGCAGAGGCGAACAGAGCAGGGCTACAGCCAGACAAGCGGCGGGACTGGTTAGGCCACAGCAAGTGGAGTGACACCCACCATCACATTGAAGAAGAAAAGGAAGATGGGTGAAAGGGGTGACTAGAGAAAATAATGGATGAGGGCTGGAGAGATGGCTGAGCTGTCCAACCACTGTCTGCCGTTTCAGAGGGCCCGGGTTCAGTTCCCAGCACCAAAGGGCCCGGGTTCAGTTCCCAGCACCAGAGGGCCCGGGTTCAGTTCCCAGCACCAGAGGGCCCGGGTTCAGTTCTCAGCACCACATGGCGGCTCACAACTGTCTGTAACTCCAGTTCCATGGGAGCCAATGCTCTCTTCTGGCCTCCATGGGCAGCAGGTACCCACAAAGAACACAAACATACATACAGGCAAAGCACATACACAGAAAACAAGAATAAAATAAATCTTTTAAAAAAGAAAAAAAGAGATGACCGACATCTCAAACTTAGCAAAAACATGAACGCAGACACAGAAAGCTGGGGGAAAACAGGATAAACCCAAAGAAAAGTAAGCCAAGAATTTAAACTTGTAACAGTGAAAGACAAAGTCTTGAAAGCAAACAGAGAAGGTGACACCTGGTTGATAGAAAACACTGGATGAAGCAGATTTCCCACCGGAAGCCGTAGAGGCTGAGGAGAGTCGGGTAGTTTTCAGGTGCTGCAAGAGAACTGTCAACGGAGACCCCCATGCCCAGTGGGGAGATCTTCAGGTCGAGGAGGAAATCAAGGTTGTCAGATGAAGAGAAGATAAGGGAAGTTGTGACCAAATACAGTCGTCATCTTGTCTCTTGAGCTTTCTGAGGCATTTGATAGCATAAGCAAAAATTATAACAATGTCTGAAGTGATTGTTAAATGTATATGGAGGAGACACAAGATGATTGTCTAAAGGCAAACCTATATAAAAAGTGATAATATTTCTAGATTTGCTTTGACTTTTTTGAGACAGGGTCTCATGTAGCTTGGGCTAGCCTCAAACTTGCTGCGTAGCTGAGGTTAGCCTTGAAGTCCTGGTCCTCCTTCCTCCATCTGTCATTTGCTGGCTTTACAGGGGTTGCATCACCATGCCCGACTCTGTATTTCATTTGAGCTGGTAAAATGATAATTCCAAACATCTGAGAGGTTTTCTTACTACACAGTAATGCATGGTATCTGTTAACCCAATGCACAGAGTGTGGTATCCAGAGCAGAGAGAAAGCTGCATCTCAGACACAGGAGAATGAAACAGAGCAGAGCCTGGAGATGCAGCTCAGTGGAGCATGTCCTCTGTTACCCCAGGCCCAGTGTTTGCTCCCAGCACCTCAGAAAGAAGGGAGAACAGAATGAAACCCTGCCGTCTTAGTTTCTTTTCCTGTTGCTGTGGTAAAACACTCAAAAAAGCCACGTAGGAGAAAAAGGCTCATACTGCCCATAGTCCATCATGGTGGGAAGGTCCTGGCAGAGGGAGTCTCATGCAGCTGCTCACATTACCCCCACAGTCAAGAAGCAGAGAGAGGAGTGCTTGTGCTCAACTTAACTATCTCCATGTCTGTGGTCTAGGAATCGTACCACCCACAGTGGGTGAGTCTTCTCAATTAATGTGATCAAGAAAATCTTCCACAGCCATGACCAGGGGCCTGTCTCCCAGGTGATCTTAGATCTCGCAAGGTGACAGCACTAACCACAGCTGCCATTTCAATAATGATGTCCAATAGAAATGTTTAAATACACCAATTAAAAGAAACTTCAGGGGCCGGAGAGATGGCTTGGTTAAGAGCACCTCCTGCTCTTGCAGACCTGAGTTCAGGTCCCAGCGCCCACATCGGATGGCTCACGGCCACCTGTAGCTCCAGCTCCAGGGAATCTGATTTCCTCTTTTGGCCTCAGTGGGGACTGTACTCATAAGTGTAGTACACACACACACACACACACACACACACACACACAGTTCAAAATGAGTTTTTTTCCAAGAGGCAAGTCAAATGTGAAGACTGAAAGATTTCTCATGCAAACAGGAAACAGAAGCAGCTTTCTAGCATTAGGTACCGTGAACCAGAGCAGAGACGGAAGACACCGCATGTAATAGAAGGGCATGTCCATCAGGGAGACAGCGTTGGAAACACACAAGCACCCAACAGCAGAGCTGCAAGCAGGAAGCAACAGAAACAGGCTTCCAGAGCTGGGGCTGGAGCTCAGGTGGAGTGCTTGCCGGAAGAGGGCATGCAGGAGGTTCAGTCTCCAGAAGGAAGGGAAGGGGGGGGAGGACCCACAGCTCTTGTTGGAGACTTCAGTACCCCTCTCAACAGTGGGTCGATCCACTAGACAGAAAATCAAAGCAGTAAAAACAACCCTCCATAAGCACCTTGACCAACAGGCTCTGCCATGTTCAACTCTCCAGCCAACAGCCCTGGGATGCGTGCCACTGAGCTAACCGAAATCATGGTATTTATTCTTGAACCACGGTGGACTGAAACTAAAAGTAAATTACAGGCAAATCATATATTTTTAAAAGGAAAAAGAAACAAGCAGTAATCCCAGCACTTGGAAGGTAGAGGCAGAAGGGTCAGGAGTTCAAGGCTAGCCTCACATGTTTGGGCGGCCTGAACCATATGAGACCCTGTCTCAAGAAGAGAAAAAAAGCAGGTGGCTCAAAAACTGCCTGTAACTCCAGCTTCAAGAAATCCAGTGCTCTCTTCTGGCTTTCTTGGACACCAGCGTACATGTGGCGTGCACACAGACATACACAGAAATGAAAATATATTTTAAAAATCAAAATAAGCCATTTTTATGTAGTAGTAGAAATAGATGTACATTAAAATACCCTTTAAAATCAAAATATTCAGAAATAAATCCAGTAAAATGTGTAGAACTATGTACCAAAAGCTGCACAGTGCAGATGAAGAGTCAAAGTGTAAGTAATCGAGAGACCATCTCATGAGCTGGAGGATCTGACACAGTGAGAGACGGAACACAAGCCTAACCTGGTTTTCATTAGAGTTCTAGCACACAGATCAGTGACGCCGTCAATAGCCCAGTAGTCAACAGAGAAGCAAACAAGGCAAGGAGGAAAGCTGGCTTTTGACAGTGCCGTGTGCCTCCAGGTCACGTTGTAAGGACCGTGCTAACCTGATGTCAAAGCAGAAGTGGCTAAAACCCTCAATGGGAAATGTTTTATACAAATACATTTATATATACAAATTTGAAAACGACTTTTTATACAAATTATACTGAATAGGAAAATACATATTTTTGCAATGATTTGAAGCACTTGAATCATTCAAATATGAGAGCTAATTCCGGGTAAGCCTTTATAATTTAATTTAAACCAACATTAGCACTATTTTATCATTTAGGAATATACTAAGTGAAATACTGGCTACCAGAACCCATTAAGAGCTAAGTATAAAAGAGTTTAATGTAGAAAAATGAGAAGAATGTTCAGTTGCCAGGGGTACTTGATTGTCAGGTGAAGACAAGTCTCTAGATGGGAAAATATTTTAACAGAATAGTGGCAAATAGAATTCAATAGTATCAAAAAATTATAGACAAAACACCTAATAATAACTCAATAGATTGAAGTGTACGGCATAAATATAAAACTTATTAGAGGGAAGACAAAAACCGGATAAAGGGTGAGGCAGGGAGTCCTTGGACTTCATACCAAAAGCACTATTAAAAAGAAGTTTGACTTCATCAAAATTTAAGACATGTTGGTGCTGGGGAGTCAGTTGAGTTCAGAATGTGCTTGCCATACGAACCTGAGTTCCATCTCCAGCACCATGCAAAAGCCAGGTGTAGGAGCACGTGTGTAACCCCAGCACAGGGTTGGGTGGAGACAGGCAGATCCCTAGAACTCACTGTCCGGCCAGTCTGGCCAAATCAGTGAACTCCAGGCTCAGTGAGAGACCCTGTCTCAAAAACTATGGTGGAGAATGACAGAGGAAGACCCCAGTGCGGACTGCTGGCCTCCTAACGAACCCGTGGAGAACTCCCCAAACTTAACAGCAAAAGAATCAGAAAATGGGCCAAGACGTAGCAGACAGACAGTTCATCCAAGAAGATGCTCAGTACATAAGCATGACAAGGTGTTCAGAATCATGAGGTAAAGCCTCTGCACCGCTTGTGTGTCAGAATGCAGGTCAGGATGGGACGGAGTGACCTGGTGGTAAACAGCCTGCAGCAGAGGCTTAAGAAGACTTCATTCAGCCAAAACTTAAAATTAACAAAATTATTCGGTTAATAGGGGGTTTTTCCTGTAATTTGAAGCATTCAGAATTTCAGTTTGACAATCAGATGGTGAGAGCCACTGATCCTGGCATCCAGCCCTTCCCTGTATGTGCACACTCCCCTTGCCAGCTGGTGCTTGAGCTCACTAGGACACAGGATTGTCCCAGCCCACGTTATACTGGGAGCCTGAGGACAAAGAGGTCCTCAGAAGGATGGGGCACTCTGGGTAGGAGAAGGGTGGAGATGGACTTGTCACTGTGGACACCTAGTGTGTATTGCCCACAGTGGACCATCGCTGTAGTGTAGACGCTAGGGTCTGTGGCTGCTGCAGAGCCCCTTGAAGCCAGTGGTTAAGGGGGTGGTGTGCCGAACTTGAGCTCAGTAACTCCTGGATCCCTTCCTGCTGCATTGGCTTACTCTGCACTACATCTTGTCTTCTGCAGGACCGAGAACACCCCCATGATTGCCGGCCTTGGGAAGGTAAGAATGGGGGACCTGGGATGGACGTCATTCCCTTGGCCAGCAGTGGCTTTGGCAGGTGGATCTCTGTGAGTTTCAGGCCAGCCCTGGCCTGCATAGTGAGCTCCAGGCCAGCTGGGGCTGCATAACAAGATCCTGTCTCAAGAATCAAAACAGCAAAGCCAGAGCACTGCTCCTTCCTCCAGGAAGAGATGGCGCAGGAGTAAAGGTGCTGGTCATGAAGCTTGGCAGCATGAGCTTGAACCCTGGAACCCCATGATGGGATGAGAGGGAAAATGCTGGCCGCCCTGGCCATCGGGCCCGCTGGTCCCCTGTTGATCTGCCGGGTGTGGTATCGCTGTCCTGTCTCTGCTGGGACCCGTGCTCTGCTAACTTTTCAGAGATGGGCTGAAAAGGGACGGTCATGTTGCATCCATAGTCAGGAAACAGCGAGTGATGAACGCTGGTGCTCGGCCCCCTTTCTCCTTTTCATTCAGTCCTGGACCCCAGTGCATGGGATGGTGCTGCCTACACTCAGGGTGTGTCTTCCCTCCCTGTCACAGACAGAGCCTAAGATGTGTCTCCACAGCAATTCTAAAGCCATTCTAGCTGGCAGTGAAGTTAACTATTACACTCCAGGTCCAAAACTGCCCAGGTGCCTCTTCGTCTTCCTGAGGCACCCCCCACTATCTAGGCCCTCACAAGGCTCGGAGATACCTTGGACATTCCCTTTTTCATCCCTGCGTCTAAGGTCCTGTCCTGAGTGTCAAGGACGCCTCCTGTCCATTTGCATGCCCCACAGCAGTAGGTGAAGTTGTCCCTGTCCCTTACTGGGTGTCTGCCGTGGCGTCTGTGGGCCTCCCGCACAGCAGCTGGAGTGACCCTCAAGTGTCACAGCAGGTCATCCTAGCTCTTACCAGATCTCACTACATTTGTTCCCACGGCCCCCCTCCTCAGACCTGGGGGGGTCGCCTTTGCCATAGTAGGCAGCTGTCCAGGAGACACACTGGTCTCTCCTTGCCTGGCCTTCCTGTCCTTGCTGGCTATTTCCTTGGAATCCCAGGGGCCTGTATGGTCCCTTCATGAGTGCTGACCCCTTCATAGCTGTGAGTCTGCCTGCCCGCCTCCTTGGTTTTGCCCTCTCTGGACTCACATCTTAAGGACTGGGATCCCCTGGGACTCTTTGCTGGGCTGTCTATGACACCTGGAGCCTGTAGGAGGCTCCTGGTGATAAATCCCTGCTGGACATGCAGAGGCAGCTCATGGGGCTTAGCTTGCACACCCTTCAGGAGCACAAGCAGAGGCCAGGAAAGGCCACCTGGTTGGTGACAGTGAGTCTGCCTCTGGGATCACTTCCCTACACTATTATGCATCTCTGTCCCCAGGCTGCTGAGCTGGTGACTGAAAACTGTGACGCTTATGAGGCCCACATGAGAGACATCCGTGACTACCTGGAGGAGAGACTGGAGGTGAGTGGGGACAAACAGCCCTGCAGCCTCATCTGCCCCCCTGGTAGGCACCCCAGTGTGGGAGGACATAGGCAGCACGGACACGCTCCCTGTGAATGAAGCATTCTGGGGACCTGGGGGCACAGGAGGTCGTGGCCTGTGGGCAGAATTGAATGCTGGAAGTCAGCTAGCATCAGAAATCCCCAAGGAGAGTCCTGGACCAAGCAGGAGCCCCACAGGCATGGATGTGTGGAGGGCAGTTGTGTTCAGGACTCGTCAGTCCTAATATTGCTGTTGGTGGCCTGTCCCCTCGGCTACAGGATGAACACAGGTTGAGATTTCACTTCCCAGGAAAGTCAACTTCAGCGAGTTGCTGGGGGATGGGTGTCTCTCAGACTACCTCTAACTGATGGAGTGTATGTGTGTTGTTTTGGTTTTAGGCTGAATTTGGTAAGAGAATCCATTTAAACAGCCGTTTTCCAGGAGCTGAGCGGCTTCCCAACACCTGCAACCTTTCCATCCAGGGATCCCAGCTTCGAGGTGACTACTGGTCTTGCCCTGTTCCGTATGTTCACTGGGGATTCCAAGCCAGGTTGAGGGCCCAAGGCAGGTGATGTTAGCAGGGCACTTTCTGAAGTGACTCACTTCAGTGCTGAGTGCGGACTTCCCGGATCAGCTGGTCTTAGGAGAGAAAGACAGTCATTCCAACTTTAGACATGCTTGTCTGCCTCTGTGCAGAGTTTTACGAGAGGAGGCACAGAGGCCTCTGTGATAGTCGTCTGAGGGTGAAGTGTAGGAACATGCCCTGTGTTTGGGTGGCATCTTCCCAGGAGCAGCCAGGGCTCCTTCCCGATGGGGGCAACACTTGGCTCCGTTCCCTGGGAGCCACAGGCCAGGCCTCAGACCCATGTTTCACTCGGGGCCTCTGGTGGCCCAGAGAGCACACAAGCCACACCTGCGGGCAACTTTTGACGTCTTCAAAGAGGGTGTCAGCCCTCATCTCCCTGGATTACAGAGAAGCCTGCCACACTGGCGGGACACAATGGAAACTTGAGCCGAATCACATGCTTGTTGGGAGGAAATATAATAAGGGTTGCTAACCCTCCGGCCAGACTTATTGTGGAGAGAAGCATTCCCTGCCCTCTAACCCTGCTCCCCTAGGGGTAACTGTGCCCAGCATCGACCTGTGTTGATTTAAGTGCCACAGAGGTTCTTAGTTTAATTACACCAGCAGCCCTGGAGTTTTAGGATTTATAGTAGTTACTTTTCCTTTGCTGTGATAAAACACCATGACCAAAAGTGACTCACCAAAGAGTTTCTTCGGGCTTATGATTCCAGAGGGGTGAGTCCACCCTGGAGGGAAGGCATGGCAGCAAGCAGCAGGCCTTGGGCAGGAGATCACATCTTAACTGCAAGCACAAAACAGAGAGAGAACTGGAAGTGGGCGAGCTATGGACTCTCACCCCCACACACACACACCTCTCCCAGTGATACTTTCCCCAGGAGGCCACACCTCCCCAAACAGCACCACCAACTGAGGACCAAGTGTTCAAATACCTGAGCCTATGGGCGCCATTTCTCATTCAAACCATCACAGGGTTTAATCCTGGGTTCCCAGGAAGAGGGCAGAGCCCCTGGGTGAGCACAGCAGGCTCCCGAGGGCCTGAATGGTATTAGCCAACCTGAGTACTACCTAGCACTTTAAGCAAAGCAGCCCGGCAGACTCCCAGTGTCCCAGAGGTGCTTGGTTAGAAAGCCATTGAAGAGAGTAGCTGGGAGAGAGAGGAAGTGATTTCCCTGGATACTGTGAGTTCTCTGGCACTGAGATTCGGTGGGCGGTGGAAGGGACGGAACCAGGCCCCAGAGGCTGGAAAGAATGGGAGACGGCCCAAGTCCTACATCTGAGGTCGTATACTGTCCTCACAGGCTACATGGTGCTTGCACAGTGCCGGACACTGCTGGCCAGCGCAGGGGCTTCGTGCCACTCCCACCTCGCAGACAGGTGAGTATCTTGGCTACACCCAGATCTTGGATGGAGGTGGTGGGGACTGAGGGCTTGACCCCTGAATGCAGACCACAGCACCTGGCTGACTGTGAGTGTGGGTGCCTGTGGGTGAGAGAAGAGCTGGGGGAAGGGACCAGGCTCCAGGCGGCAGCACAGCAATCGGCAGCCAGCCCAAAGCTGGCGGGGTGGTGCGGTGGGTACAGGAAGGGAGGATGCAGAGGGTCCCTGTGCCAGCCAGCACAGGGGGACAAAGAAGACAGGTCCCAGGGCTCAGTGGCTTACAGAAGAGAGAGGCCCTGGGGCTGGGAGCAGACAAGACCTCGAGTCCATTATATGGCTGAGGCTCCCTCAAAAGCAGGGAGGCTGACCCAGCTGGGGCAGGTGCGCAGACAGGGAGGACATGGGCTGCCACTGATGGAGTGCTAGGTGGCAATGCTCAGGGAAGGTTCACCACGACCCTGAGAGAAAGATCTTGGAGAACTCCATTCTCAGATGAGAAAGATGAGGCAGAGTGGCCATGCTGTCAGGCCCAGGGCTTTGGGGATGTAGCCATCAAGATGGGGCTGGTGGCAGCACAAGTGGCCAGTGGGCCTCAAAGAATGGGAGCAACAAGAAGACAGCTCTTTGGCAGGAAATGAGGTCAGTCTTCCGATGGCTTCTGTGCCCTCCTGGCACTGGCATCAAGGGCTGGGGACAGCGTACAGCAGTAGGAAAGGGGTTTGAGTGACCAGAGTGACAGTGCCCCTGGGGCTTCAAGGTCAGCACTCTGCAGGGCTCATGGCCAAGGAGGCTGAGGGGGTGGGCAGTAGATTCTGCTTTAAGTCTGGACAGCAGGAGCAGCAGGTGCCCAGGCCAATCAGTGCCTTGCCTGATGTGACCACCTTCTCATCCAGGTGGTCCTGTGAATGAGATCATCCTCTGCCAGGGCTGTGCGAATGAGGAGTTTGCTTGGGCAGCTTGGGTGGGCCTTGGCACCAGCGTTCTGTCACCTCCTATAGCCCTGCAGCAGGGAAGCCGGCTTGGCTGTCCCACCTGTCCCTCCATGAGCACTGGCCTGACCGTGTGTGCAAAGCACTTGCCGCAGCTCAGCACCCCGTGAAAGGGGAGGTTCTTTGCTTTTGCTCTGTCAGTCTGAATGACCTCTGGCCTCTGACCGCAAGTACAAGAAAGCCCCAGGATCCCAGGGCTCAGCACCAAGCCAGACACAGCTGGCTGCCCCAGGGAAGGAGGGCGCTCGGAAGTCAGGAAGCGTGCCACCCCCACCTGGAGCACAAGAGTGTACAGGAGTGATGGGAGGCTTTAGCGGGCCCTCAACCATGAGTGGCTTAACCATGTTTGGTCCAGGGAGTTGGGAGCAGGACCAAGGGGTGAATGTCAGCCAGGCCAGGCGGGTGGGCACTGGGCCCACACAGCACATCCTCAACATGAGGACCTGGCTGAGAGGCAAGGAACACAAAGACAAACTCTTCCTCTGTCCCCACCCCGCAGGCCATCCCCAGTGCTGCTGAGCTGTGGCATCCCTGTGGACGTGGCCCGGAACGCACTCCGGCTCAGTGTGGGCCGCAGCACCACCAGGTCTGAAGTGGACCTTGTTGTGGAGGACCTGAAGCAGGCCGTGGCCCAGCTGGAGAGCCAGATCTAGGGCTAGAGGCCTCTCTTGCCCTCAGTGGCCAGAGAGAACCTTGGCCACTCAATCCATAGGAAGCCCCTTGCTAAGGCAGCTGGCCCCTGAGTTGTCCCTTCTCAAGAGCCGCACTGGGATGGCTGTCTCACTCTGGGGCGGGGAACAGTGGGGGCCTGACTGGCACACAGAACCCTACCCTAGCCCCGAGCCTTATAGGCCCAGGACACCAGTGCCCTCATAGGACTGTCTTCCTGGTACTTTCTGAAAGGCCATGTGGAAATGGAAGTGTGCCCCTTTGGGAACTGCGTCAGCCTGTCAGGAATACTCAGCCCTAGAAGGTATTTTGTCCGGAAGATAAAATCCAGTGTAACCCTCTGCCAGTTAGCTGCTATCGTGAAAATAGGAAACTTAATTTTTTTTTTTCTTCACCTACGGCCTCCCATGTGCACCTACAAAGCATTCTCCCAGGATTCCTATGCCTTTTCCAAATGCCACCCTGCTGTGCTCTTCCCCAACCTCAGTGTGCCGTGCCTCCCGGGCCTGACAGGTCTCCCAGCACAGCCTCGTGCCATCCAGGCTCTCGGAGGCCACAGTTCACCCTGCCACATGTCTCCTCCTTTACCTTCACTCAGGGATTCAGCTCCAGCCTCACTAAGGGACGGCTGGTCCTGGTCTGGGTCATTCTTGGGGTGGGAAACTGATTGTCCCTCACTCAGCTTTAATTTTAATTTTATTTGCAAAAGGCTTCTGTCATCTTTACAGAAATTGGCACACATCGTGCCAATATTTACATAGGAATAATTTTCAAGAGTAACACTGGTAAATTTCGGTTTTACAGTCCAAAGGACTGTACAATGTGCTGAAAGAACTGTCAGAAATTAAATGAAGCAATGAAAGATTTCTGTGCTTGCCTGCTGTCCTGGGCTTCTGTTGACCGGGCTGACCGCGGCACTAGAAGAAACCTGAGCCAAGGACCACAGACAGTCCAGGCCCTCTGAAGAATCTGGAAAAATGCTGTGGTCAGAGAGGGCGAGGCAGGGCTCTGGACGCCTGATCTTATCTTAGAGGCCCTCCCATCCAGCAGCCACCTGATGCTCACCCAGCATCTGGCTGAGGGCAGCCAAGTATCCAGATTCGGATGTAGAGCCAGCCAGCTCACACCTTTAATCCCAGCACTCAGGAGGCATAGGCAGGCGGATCTGTGAGTTTGAGGCCAGCCTAGTCTACATAGCAAGTTCTAGGCTAGCCAGGGCCACATAGTGAGATATTGTCTCAAGAAAATAAAACAAAAATCAAATGTAGAGTCCTAGGAGGCTTGGGGCTTCTCTGAGTGTGAGGGCATTTAGCCCCTAAGGGGCATCACAGTGGGTCCACACTTCAGTGAGAATTGAGAAGTCTCCTGCGATCTCTGCTGACATGCCTGATGGGGCTGAGAGCAGGTTTCTAAGCCTGAGCTGTCTGTAGCTGCAAACACCCTCCAGGTGCTGGAGTGCTAGAGATCTGTCTGAGGCCAAGAACCCCGCTGAGGCTTCCTTCCCCCATAGGTGACAGGCTCCAGCTGCTCCTCATAGCCCTTCCCCCAGGACCTGCACTCCCCATGCTCCAAAGCTTCCAGCACCCAGTGGGAGTAGCTTGGGCAGGGCTTTGAGGGCTCTTCCCCAGGCCTGCCCCCCTGTTGCTGCCTCCCATCTGCCCTGTGAGCTGCTTATCTGGTAACCAGAGCCCACAGCTGCGTCCACGCCTGAAACGGGAAGCCCGGCCGGGCCTGCGTACAAGCCGTCACTGAGAACCGGGCCTGAGGATGGAGGAGCAGCAGGCGCTGCTGGCCTCCAGGGACGGGGATGTGGCCACCTTGGAACGACTGTTCGAGGCTGGTGCTCTGAGCCCTGGCGTCACTGATGCCCTGGGGGCTGGCCTGGTACACCATGCCTCCCGGGCTGGCCACCTGGACTGTGTCAAGTTCCTGGTGCAGCGGGCCAAGCTGCCCGGCAATCAGCGGGCCCACAACGGGGCCACGCCAGTGCACGACGCAGCGGCCACTGGCAACTTGGCAGAGCTGTGTTGGCTGGTCCATAATGGGGGCTGTGGGCTGCAGGTAAGCAGAAATGGGGCAGCCCCACACCTGATCTCGGTGAAGCTGACTGGGGTGGACTCACAGAGGGGTGAGCCTGGAAGGTCTGATCCCTGAGGAACTCTGGGCTCTCAACCAGAATTGTGTGTCTCTACCTCCCACCCTCCCCATCCTCCTGGAACAACACAAAGCCGTTGAACACCGAGGTTGTTACATCAGTCACCCTTGTATGTACTAAGTGCTGGCACAAGAGGAGTGCTTTCTCTACTCCTCCTCCAGCTGGGAGCACCTGACACTGCTAGAGGTGGCCTTGTCTGTGTTCAGGGCCCCATCCTTGAGTGGACCTGATCTACAGGGCCTGTGGGTCAAGAGGTGTCACCATGGGAACTCGGGATCTTGGGGCCCTGAGGACTCAGGCTGGGATGTAGTGAGAGCTGTCCTGGTGAGAAGACCCTATAGACTCAGGGACTGTCCCATCCAGAGCATTTCTACCAGGGCTCCTCCTTGCCTGCATGCCCAGGCCTGCTTGGTACAGGTCAAAGACCTTAGAACTGTTGTCAGCCCTGGCTGCATTCTTAGGAACATGAGGAAGTAGAGCTGGATGGAGACAGAGACAGCACATCGTGCAGAGCAGTCGCGGGCTCCAGCCTCCACATCCTCTAATGATCTTGAGGGCAGTGGGTAGGCTCAGGCCCATTTCCAGACTCACTTGGATCATGGAGCCCTCAGAGAATTGCCAGGTCTGCCAATGGAGATGCTCTCTGGCCTTGGGGACCTGTGGCCAGAGGAGAGATGAAGGGCAGAGGCCCAGAGGCAGGTGTCCTGGGACACTCATGGCGGGCTTCATTGGGCTAGCAGAAGCCTTTCTGAGCCTGAGCAGAGTGTGCAGGGACTCAGCTGATGAGGAAGGTGGCCAGTCTGGTGTGAGTGGGACCCCAGGGTAGCCCTGCCTCTTCCTCAGTCCCAGCAGAGGAGTGGAGGAAGGAGGAGGGAGCCAGCTATCAGTAGGGCTGCAGGCAGCTCTGGGTTCTCCATGAGCCCAGACTCTGCTGGCTCTGGTCACTTTGGC
Organism: Nannospalax galili; assembly: GCF_000622305.1. Taxonomy (NCBI): domain Eukaryota; kingdom Metazoa; phylum Chordata; class Mammalia; order Rodentia; family Spalacidae; genus Nannospalax; species Nannospalax galili. The sequence continues at coordinate 213,231 of NW_008337295.1, read as the reverse complement.
ACTGCCCAGAAGGGCTGCATTGGGGTCTGCACAGCTCAGTGCCCTGCTTGTGCCTTGGTAGGACCAAGATGCCTCGGGTGTCTCCCCGCTGCACCTGGCGGCCCGCTTTGGACACCCGGTGCTGGTGGAGTGGCTGCTGCGTGAGGGCCACTTGGCCACACTGGAGACGCTGGAGGGGGCCTTGCCACTGCACCACGCTGCTGTCAGCGGGGACCTGACCTGTCTGAAACTCCTGGCTGCTGCCCACAGCAGGTGAGCACCTAGAGCCCTGCTGTGGGAGCCTGGCCACTGAGGGGGGCTGCACAGAGAGGAGACAGAGGAGGACATGCTGGTGGCCTTAAGGCAGGCCCTGTGAGGGGTGGATCTTAAGTCACCTAGTGTGTCGTGTGCATGTCGTTGCTCACCGCCCTGGCCCAAGGCCCTGGAGGTGAGGATGGGACAAGGCCGGGGCATGATCAGAGAGCCAAGAGGAAAGTTTGAGCCAGGAAGGTGAAGAGCCTTACCACAAGAGGAGGTCACCATCACCCCAGCCCAGTGAGCACAGCACCGAAGCAATGTGAAGGGGCTGCTCCATGGACACAGGCATCCACGTCCCTCAGGGCTGCTCTGTGGACACAGGCATCCACGTCCCTCAGGGCTGCTCTGTGGCAGTCTCAGGGGCACAGAGGCAGAGGGTCCCTTGGGAGTTGGAGCAGATCTGTGTCTCTGTGGAGACAAATGAGAAAACAGAATCAGTTAAGGTTGTTGACACTTTCCCAAAATGCTTCTCCTGTCTGACCTCACTGGGGACAGCTCTGGGTGCAGCCCACTGAGCCTCCTTCCCTCTGCCCAGTGGTGTGAACCAGCGGACACGCAGCGGTGCCTCCCCACTCTACCTGGCCTGCCAAGAGGGCCACCTGCACCTGGCACAGTTTCTGGTGAAGGACTGTGGTGCTGACGTGCGCCTGCGTGCCCTGGACGGCATGAGTGCACTGCATGCTGCAGCTGCCCGTGGCCACTACTCGCTGGTCGTCTGGCTGGTAAGGAGACACTGCGGGGAAGACAGGACACCCAGAGAGTCCAGGCCCTGGAGCCCAAGCCTGGAGGGGGTTCTCGGGCACCAGGGTCCCACAGGGCAGCTGGGGTGTCAGATGGACTCCATATCTCTGGAAAGTCCATGGACTGTGGCGCAAATGGTGCTCTGGGGCTCTCTGGGCCTCTTCCCAGGCGTAGGGTATGCTTCCAGGGCTCTCTCAGGGTTGATGGCTCGCCAGGTGCTCTGTCACTGGTGCCCACATGGCTTCACCTGAGCCATTCAGCCACATTCGGGCCCTGCTGCCTCAGAGCCCTGGGCCAGCCACCCACCTTTTCCAGGAAGGGAACCCGAAGACTCCAGAGTGGCCAGAGTTGAGGGTGACTTCTTACAGGATGCCAGGCATTTCTCACCTCCATGACAGAAAACCAGCCACCCACAGGGAGGCAGGAGCTCCAGGGGTCATTAGAGTCTCTGTGGGGTCTGAGCAGGGGCTGGCCCCCTGGAGGAGGAAGCGGAAGAGGAGGGGCGGCTGGAGGGCAGGACCCAAGGCAGTTTCCTGGAAGAGAACACAGCACACTCAAAGGTGGGAGAGCCTGGCCTCTGGGCCTGGGGTGGAGTGCAAAGAGGGGGCTCTGGCCAGACAGGGCTCTTTCCTAAGGGTACTGGGGAGCCATGGAGGGCTCTGAGCGAATCTGCCTGCACTACAGAGAGCCATTCTGCTGCTGGTGGAGAAGGGACAGACATCCCTGCCCAGACTCACACTTTTTGCAGGGCCTCCCTCCCCACTCCCCTCTGGTTCTTTTCCTGGCCGCCCTTCAGGGCCCTTTCAAGTTCTACACCTTGTGCCTGTGTGAGCTCCCCAGGTGTCCATGATACCAACACCTGGCTGGCTGCACATCTGGCTCACACTGTGACCATAGTCTTTGTCCACCCCTGGACTGTAAGCTCCAGGAGCACAGGTCAGGGACCCTGTCTGCTGACTTCCTTGTGCCTGGCAGTCAGCACAAGGAGGCCATTAATGAGCAATGGACAGGAAGCAGCGAGACTCCCCAGGTCTTCAGTTTGACACCCAGCCTGTTCACCTTGGTCCCAGGGGCTTGCTGGCAGTTACCTCCAGTTTTCCCTGCCACACATGCCTGGGCACCAGTGTGTCTCCAGTGCAGCCCCCACTCCCCCACTCCAAGTCTCCCCAGGAGGAAGCCTCAGCTCCCAGCCACACAGCTTCCTGACATCCCATAACCTTGCCTATCATCAGTCTGACCTGCTCACTCCAGGCCATGGCCCCCACCTGTGCTGTTCCCCAGATCTGAGACTCTGAGTGGGCCACATTTCCAGTGTGAGCCAGTGGGATGTGAGGGGAAATGTAGCCATGACAGTGGCGAGCAGCAGGACACAGGTGGGGCATCTACTGAGGTAGTCATGCTCTGTCCTGGGAAAGAAGTGGCCAAAGGGTCCCAGGCCCAGAAAGCACATCTTAATGGGGAATCCCTAAAGCACCCCTGCCCTGTCCCCTGGGGCCACCCTCTGTGCTCATCCTGACAAGCACAGTAGGCTGTGGATTCCTTGAGACAGCTTGGGGTATAGGCTCTTCTCTACTATAGGGGTGCCTCTCCTCCATGGGAAACATTGGCCCCATTCCTGGCAACAGGAAGGGAGAGGAGAAGAGACACCATAGTCCTTAGCCCTGCCTGTCAAGACACGGATTCCTCTGCAGAGCCTACCTCTCCCCAAAGAACAAATCAATGGCTGGTTATCCCAGATGCCCACATTTCAGTGTGCCAGCCATGGGAGAAAGGTGGCCACAGCTCTTGACTGGACACCCCGAGAGGGTCCCAGCTGGGTTCCAGGGACCAGCAGGACAGGTTGTAGAACTGTGACCATCTCTGAGCCAGGGCAGTGGAGAAAGGTGCTGGAGCATCCATGCCTCTAGGATGCTTGTGCACTCTGGCCCAGGATGTCACGTGGGTCACAGGGCCTGTGGGGTGAGCCTGTTCTGTCTCAGGGCTTCCTAGGGATGTCATTGCTGTTCCCTGAGGTTCACTCCTGGGGTTAGTTCCCACTTCAGCTCTGAGTGCCCCTGCCTCTCATGCCTGGGGGTGGTCACCCTCAGCTGACAGTCTTCCCTCCCACCAGGTCACGTTCACAGACATCGGCCTAACAGCACGAGATAACGAGGGGGCTACAGCCCTGCACTTTGCGGCTCGGGGTGGCCACACGCCTATTCTAGACCGGCTCCTGCTCATGGGTGCCCCCATCATGAGAGACTCCTGGGGCGGGACCCCCCTGCACGACGCAGCTGAGAATGGGCACATGGAGGTACACCTCAGTGGGGAATCTGGGGTCCTGAGCCGGCACTTCCTCAGGGTGCCATCAAACCCTCACAGCAGGCCCTATGGGTGCCTGTGCCACCCTTTACAGAGGGTAAACTGAGGTACAGCAGACATAGTACATGCCCTAGATCATGAGGTGGGGCCAGGCTCCATACCTCCTGTGTGTGCACCTGCCCCTGGTGCAGAATCCCCTGCTGCCTGCTCCAGGCTCGGCTTAGTGATACGCTCCCCGTCTAGCCATCTGCCACTGGTTCCCTACTGTGGCCAGGGGACCCGAGTCAGCTATTACCCACATAGACCCGATGGCTTAGGTGGCCCAATCTCCAGGCATGAACCTACAGAACCCAGCATGCACTGGGGCGAGGATGGTCTCGCAGGAGTACCAAATCTGAGGGTTGAGGCAGCTGCCACCTCTGCGTGGGCCTGGCCTCACGCAGGTTCCCTCTCCCCTGCCCTTCCCGCCCTGAGAAGCTTGGTCTCCACATTGGTCCCCTCCAGGGCTGGATGCCTCTTGAGTTTCCAAGTTTTGCCGAAACCCTATGACTCCCCAAGTAGTCTGGGCTCAACTGTGGGGGTCCTCCCTGGAGGCAACTTGAGCACCCCAGCCTGGGTCAGGGCTTGGGCAGCTGTTTACAGCAAGGGGCACACCTAAGCAGCACCAGGCACAAGAGTGCCACGTAGAACAGCAACAGAGCCACCACAGGCCATGGCACTGAGCTGCCCCCTTTGAAGGACACATGAGAGATGCCGGCCCAGCCCAGGGGCCTTTCTCTGCCTCCTCTACCCCTTCCAGGCTGAGGTCCCCCTCACCTGCCTCAGTCCCCCACAGACCCTGTCCAACTGACTCCAGCTCTGTCCTCTACCTGGGCAAGGTGGGCCTGAGAGCAGAGGTACCTGTCAGGACCCTCAGGAACCCTCTGGGTCCCACCCTGTGAGGGGAAGGGATCCTGGGGGGAGGGGAAGGGATCCAGGTTTTGTAGCATGCTGGAGGAGGAGGTCATCTCCCACCCGACCCTGCACAAGGGGATCTCTAGCCCAGGTCTGCGGTGGCTACGCAAATGTTCTGATAGACAGCCAGTGACAGGAGCTCTGAGCTCTGTCCACCGGTCATCAGGCCCCAAGCACACCCTAGCTCCTCTTGAGGAGAAGGAGACAGGGGCCCCTGGTGTCCAGCACTTTTTCTGAGCACACAGATCTTTTCCCATGTGAAACAGTGTGTGAGAGCCCATGGACTGAGCAAGAGTGGCCAAATCTCCACAGAAAGGAAGCCCTGGGAAAGATCACCTTCCCTTCAGTCCTCACACAGAATCCAGAGCTCGCAGGTGTGTCCCCACCAGCTCATGGCTAGGCTCCTGCACAAGAGCAAACCAAAGGCTGGTTGTTGGTCAGGGTAAAGCACCACCCCAGCACCTCGTCTGAGGGCAATTCAGATATCCCATAACCAAATCCATAAGATTACATGAGCACTCTTCTCTTTAAACATTTGTTGTTTGTTGAAACAGGGTCTCCCTGTAGCCCCAGCTAGCCTGGAACTCACTATGTAGACCAGGCTGGCCTTGATCTCATAGAGATCCAGCTACTTCTGCCTCTCAAGTGCCAGGATTAAGATTTATTTTTATTATTTTAAATTGTGTGTGTGTGTGTGTGTGTGTGTGTGTGTGTCTATGCGGGTATGTGCATGTGCCTGCAGGTGCTCTTGGAGGCCACAAAAGGGCACCAGATACCGTAGAGCTGGAGTTAGAGGTGATTGTAAGCCACCCAATGTGGGTGGTGGAAACTGAACACTGGTCCTCTGCTAGAGCCACACATGCCAAATCCCTGAGCCATCTCTCCAGCCCCTACTCGTCTCTAAAATCATAACCTCAGGGGCTGTGGAGACAGTTCAGTGAAGAAAGTGCTCCACAAGCATGGGGAACTGAGCTTAGATACCTGGCTCCCATGTAAAAACCACCAGGGCAGGTGGAGGGAGGTGGGTCCTGAGGCCTCACTGGCCAGTCAGTCTAGCCAAAAAGTGAGTTCCAGGTTCAGTGAGAGACCCTGTCTCAGAAAATAAGGTAGGAAATGAATGAGGAAGACACCCAACATTGACCTCTGGCATGCACAGGCAAGTGTACCCACAGACACACACATAGATGCATACAACACATACATACACCACACACATGACACATACACATGCTTATACCACACACACACACACACACACACACACAATCATGACCTTAATCCACTATCATATCAAAAAGCAATCTCCATAACTTCTTGGTACCATCTGACATGCAGTCCATCACCTCATGCCCTCTTTCCTGACCGTTATAAACAGGTCCGAGTAAGGTCCACACATATGTGGGTTCATCCGGTCTGTTGTCTCTTCCATCAGAAATTCCAAGGAAACACTTCATCCTTGCACCCCACCATTTAAATTGTTTTTAGGGTTGGGGAGAGGGGTCTGTCAGTAAAGTCCATACCTTGCAAGTACAACTGAGTTCGATCCACAGAACCCACAGCTTTACAAAGCCATATTATAGATTTACCTGAATAAGTAATGAGCTTGACCCTTAGCATTAAGTGTTAATAGCTGAGAGTAGACCTGCATGCACCCCAGAGTCCGTTCCTTCAGATTTCTCATGGAGCTGTGCTCCTGAGCCAGGTCTCACTTTGATTCAAAATCATTTCTCCAGTAACTACAAGTTGGATCCACCCATGTCTTACCTGAGAATCTTGCCCTACGATCCCTAGGCATAAACTATCTTATACACACAAAGTCAAGTGCTCTTCCATCTGCTGCTTCCAAGAAGACAGGAAAATGCTGCATTCAGTGCTTTGATCTGCTAGTTCGGCACATCCACGCTCATTCATTATCTTGGGTGGAGGGCAAAGTGGGACCTGAGAAACCAAGGTCATATGCCCAGGTCACAAGGACACTTGGCTCTGAGCATGTTTGCACTATAGAGAGTAGCTTTTTGGTACAAGGTTAACAAGGTCATTACTCCAGAAGTTATTCCTATGGGAAGCCATGTTAGAAAAAAAAGGGTTAACGACAACAAACCCACATAGTGGCGCACGCTCCTAATTCCAACACAGGGAGATGGAGATGGGCAGGCCTGTGGGACTCTCTGGCCATTCAGCCTTGTCTACTTGGCAAGTTCAAGATCAGTGAGAGATCCCGTGTCTAAAACAAGGTGAACAGCACCTGAGGAATCTATGTCATCACCCAAGGCTGACCTCTGGCCTCCACTCATGTGCATGTGCCCCCGCAAGCACACGTGCCCTACACACCTGTGCATTCACACACATACAAAGCATTAGCTCTTCCGTTGGAAAGAACCACAGGAAACAGAGGATGGCACGGAGCCCACAGACCTCATAGCCGTTACTACAGCTCCCTTCAATGTAATGCACTTCCCAGCTAAGGAACAGAAAGTGCTGCCTTGTTATTAGCATGAGTCCACCCTCCGCATGGATTTCCTGAGCCCTTCCCTCTGTCCCAGAGTCACACCAGGGCATGGTGAGGGGAAGCACCAGGTACCTTAGCCCTTTGCTGGTACAGATTTTTTTCCATTTAAAAAGCAAAATTCGGGGCTGGAGAGAGGCTGGTGGTTAAGAGCACTGGCTGCTCTTGTAGAGAACCCAGGTTCAGTTCCCAGCACCCCCATGGCAGCTAACAACTGTCCATAACTCCAATTCCCTGGGATCTGATGCCCTCTTCTGACTTCTGCGGGCATTATACAACATTGGTGCACTTAAATGCATGTAGGCAATATACCCATACATAGAAAATAAAAATAATAAATACAATGTTTAAAAACCAAGATTCAAAAACCAAACCCAGCGGCACAGACCTGAAATCCCAGCACTGGGGAGGCAGAGATGGGAGAATTTCCACAAATTGGAGGCCAGCCTGGGCTATCTTAGGTCTAGGAACAGCCCAGTTACAGAGACCCTGCCTCAGAACAAGAACCATAAACACAACAAAAAGCAGTTGAGCCAGGCACAGAGGTGCACACCTGTGAGTACCCAGCACTAGCTAGGCTAAGCCAGGAGGGGTACCATGAAGCTGAGGTCAGCTTAGGCAACATACTGAGACCTTGTTTCATAAAACAAACAAAAATATAAATAAATAAATAAATAGTAAATAAATAAAACTAAGCTTCAAAATACTGACTTGGTGCCCCACACCCCCAAGGGAGTGCTGACATCCCAGTCTCATGACATTCTGGTCTTGTCCAATCTTATGCTTCCACACCTCACAGTCTTTGGTCTTTGAACAATGTGGATTACAGCAGTTACCCTTCTTAAGCTTTTAATTGGAATTAAAAAATGAACAATACCATCTTTTTATTGTGTATGTGTGTGTATGATGTGTGTGCATATGTGTGTCATGGTGCTTGTGTGACGGTCAGAAGACAACCTGCAGGTGTCAGTTTTCCCCTTCCACCATGGGATCCCAGGTTCAAACTCAGCGCACAGGTACTGTGGGAAGCACTTTTCCTGGCTGGGCTGTCTCGCCCACCCAGTGTTCACCATCTTAATTATTTTCAACCATGTTTTAGCTGTGTTGAGCACGCTGTAGGTCTACAGGACTTTTTCACTTGCAAAACTCAAATCCTGTCTCCATTAAGCCCTCCCCTCCCATCCTTCCCCACCCCTGGCCCTGGCAGCCTATCCACTTTCTGTCCCTGTGACTCTGAGGACTCCGGGGGACCTCACTGAAGTGTGATCACACAGCGGGAGTTCTTTTGTGTACCTTTTATTTCAGTCTGAGGTAGCAGAGTTCAGGATTTCATTCTTTTTCAGGCTGAATAATACTCCACACTGGGGTAGACGTCTTTCCCTCAGTCTGTTCGTCTGTTAACGGACACTTGAGTGTTTGCACCTCTTGGCTGCTGTCAGTAGTGCGGCCATGAACGTCAGTGCTGCAACTCTCAGACCTGCTCACCATTCTTTGCGGTGCCTACCAGTGCTGGCGTTGCTGCACCACGTGCACCACTTCCTCAGTGTCAAACCAGCCTTGCGTTGTGGGGCTAAATTCCACTCAGTCACAACAATCTCTTCCTATGTAGCTGGATTTAATTTGCTGACACTTCCTTTTAGGGTTCTGACCTCTATATTCCTGGATTAAATTGACTTGTAATGCCCCTTGCTAGTCTGACCTTTGCTGTTAGGCTAGGCTACCTCATTTCTATTCCTGACACTGGCCACTCCTGGCTTTCTCACTGTCCCCATCAGTCTTACTAGTCCTAGTCAATGTTTAGATCTTCAGACAACCAGGTTTGGGTTGGTTCAAGGTCCCCCAGAAAGCAATTGACTCTCTACAGTGTCTGGTTTCTAGTTCATTAAGTCTGCACAAGTCTTTAGGACTTCTCTGTACTCCTGAGCTGGGTCTCCACCTTGCTTCCAACCCATTTCTCTCTTCTGATCTGTTCAGGGCTCCAGCTTTCCCTCTAATGGCTGCTTTGCTGGGTTCGACCAGTTCACAGCTGTTCGGCTGAACATCTATCTCCTTCTTCCCATTTAGATCTGTTTCTACTCCATAAACTTATTTAAAAGTGTTTCGCAGTTTTCAGGCATTTAGGTTCTGTTGTTGATTTAGTAGTTTGGAAACACGCTTGAAAACTTCACACCTTTGATTCTTGTTATAACTTACTTTGTTTCTGTGTACATGGTCAATTTTTTTAAGTTTTAGGATGTTCTTAAAAAGAAAAGAGTCGGCCAGGCGTGGTGGCGCACACCTTTAATCCCAGCACTTGGGAGGCAGAGGCAGACAGATCTCTGTGAGTTCAAGGCCAGCCTGGTCTACATAGTGAGTTCCAGGCCAGCTGGGGCTACAGGGAGACCCTGTCTCAACAAGACCAAAAAAAAAAAAAAAAAAAGAAAGAAAGAAAGAAAAAGAAAAGAGTCTAAGTTTGGGGAAATATCTCAGTGGACAGCAGCACTTACTGCACAGGCATGACAATCTGAGTTCAGCTCTTTAGTACCCACATATGAAGCTGTGTGTGGCCATGTGAGATAGCCAGCCTAGCGCTGTTGGAGGAGGATTGCTAGAGCTTGCTGGCCAGCCAGCCTGGCTGCAAAATAGAGTGCAGGTTCAGGGAGAGACCCTGTCTCAAGGGAATTAAGTGGAGAGTGACACCAGGACACTCAGCACCCGCCTCTGGCCTCTG
>NW_008337295.1:186163-203652 GCF_000622305.1 Nannospalax galili | reverse complement strand
GGCTGCTTTCAATGTGCCTGATGTATTCTTTTTTTTTTTTTGTTTTTTTGAGACAGGGTCTCCCTGTAGCTCCAGCTGTCCTGCAACTCACTATGTAGACCAGGCTGGCCTCAAACTCACAGAGATCCTCCTGCCTCTGCCTCCCGAGCCCTGGGATTAAAGGTGTGCGCCACCATGCCCATCCTTATCCATTTTTTATATTCTTCATGTCTTCACTCAGAAGATTTTTGTGTGTTGCTCTCAAATGGCCAGAGGGAGGCGTTTCCTGGCTGGTCTCTGGCTGTGGTTATGGATTTGCCTGTTTCCCTGTAACCTGCCCCTCCCTGCACTTTCTTATGTTATTTACTGGCATGGTAACTCCCCTTCCATCCTTAACTTTCAGCCTCCAAACGTCTACTGCCTACACCCCTGGCTGGTCACATGAGTCATATTTAAGATTTTTACTCACTGGTCCACCTAGTCCACTCACAGTGTGATTACTGATATTTAGGGGTGTTTTTGTCCTCTCATTTTTGGATCTTCTGTTTATTCTTTCTAATTTATGTTCCTTTTTCTTCCCTGGACTTCTGTGTTTGTGTCCTCTACAAACAGAACCAGGGAGAGCCAAGATGTGAAGCACATTTACTGGACAGCATCTAGGCTGGGAGGGGGCAAGAACTGGGGCGTCTTTTGGCAGGAACTGGGGGCTGGACTGGCCACAGTGTGGGATCCCCATCCAGGATGTGCAGTGTCACTGGAGCTCTGAGGGGCACAGGTCCACAGCTACTACATCTCCTTTTGGATTTAAATCATTCCACCGCCAGGTGTGGCGTCCCACACTTGAGAGGCTGAGGCAGGAGAATTGAGAGTTCAAGGTCCGCCTGGGCTACACAGTGAGACCGTGTCTGAAACCAAACAAACAAATATGAGATTGAGTTAACGCAAGTATCTGGTCTCCGTGTGGAGCTCAAGGCGTGGGAAGCACAAGTCATATATCTTCCTGCCCCTTGGGAATCTGTGTGTGCATGGCACTCTTCCTGACGCCTTCAAATGACAGCCTGAACCCTTGCTGAAGTGAGTGGACTCGTCTATGCCCCTTCTCCATACAGACCTCTCAGCACTCTAAGTGTGCAAATCAGGTAAAATTCACACACTATGAAGTTAGCACTTTAAAGTAGCATTTTGTCCATTCACACCTTGTCCGACCACCACCTCTATCCAGCTGCCCCAAAGGAAAGCCTGCACCCTCAGCGGGTGCTGCGACCCTCCTCCAACCCTGTGTGGTCCGATTCCTCCCTCGCATGGACTTTCTCACTCTGATATGTACTAGTGGAGTCATGCAGTCTGTCGTTTTTTGTGTCTGGCTGCCACCCACCTTAATGTTGTCAAGGTTGACCCAAGCTGCAGCCAGTAGAACCTCATGCCCTTTATGCCTCGGTGTTGTACGTATGGTGTATTCTATCGGTTCATCTGCTGATGGGGTTTTCACTGCTGGTCAGAATACTCCTGCTGTAAACAGTCTTGGGCCAGGTACTTCCTGAAACTGCAGGTTAAACAGGTCACCTGATTTCAGCTTGGCGCACACCAAAGAGTAAACTGTGAGGTCTCATGGTAGCTTTCTGAACGATGTCCCACCAGCACTGCAGAAAACTCCAGTTTTTCCACGTCTTACCACGCTGATCCTATTTATTACTGTAGCCATCTGAGGCAGTGCAGTGGTACCTGGTTGTGGTTTTGATATACTTTTAATTAAATCGTGTATTTAGAGAGGGAGTCAGTAATGAATATTGGCCCTTGGAGCAGCCCAAAGCTTTAACTGAGAACAGTTAAAGGACACCTCGTCCTCTTTTGCCGTGGAGTTCAAACCAGAGTAATTCATGTCAGAGGACATAGGAATGTTAAACGGAAGTGATGACGTAGTCTTGGGCAGTCGGGCCTGCTGAAGCAGCATTTGCATTTGTCTAAGACCGCTGGTTCCAGATGCAGCGACAGGTGGAGAGCAGAGTGCTTCAGCCCCACTGGTGTCACAGAGAGCAAATCCACACCCAAGATCCATGGTGGGTGTGACAGGTGGAGGTCGGTCTTCCTAAGACAGAGTGCCTGTGCGGTCTGAAGCTTCACCTAACCTCAGAAGAGCTTTGAAATGTGCCAAGATCTCGCTGTACCCCCATCTTTTTTGTTTTAACTGGTCCCAGGTAGTGCCTGAGGAAGACTGTGTGGGGAAGGAGACTTCCCCAAGTGATGCTCACATGTGTCGGATGGGAAGGCTATATATGAACAGTGTCAGTAAGCTAATCTACATAAAGTCACAAAGACTCATCTTCTGGAGCAGAGAGGCACATGTGCGAAGGAGCAAGAGGCTGGGTGAGGTCGGCATGGCTAGAAGACAGCAAGATGAGGCTAGGAAGATGGCAGGTTTCCTTTTATTATTTTTTAATTATGTGTCTGTGTGTGGGTGTATGCTCTGAGTGCCTGTGCCCTTGTCTGAGTGCCTGCACCCTTGGAAGGTAGAGGCGTCGGATCCCCTGCAGCTGGAATTATAGGCAGTTGTGAGCCACCTGTGTGGGGTGCTGGGACCTGAACCTAGGTCCTTTGGAAAAGCAGCAAGTGCTCTTAATGTTGTGCTGAGCTGTCTCTCCTGCCCGGCTTTTTGTTTTTGATCGTACATTGGTCTTAGCCAAAAGACAGAGAAGCTATACTTGGTTTTTTGGTTTCATGTAGCTCAGGTTGACTTCCAACTTGATGTGCAGCTGAGGATGACCTTGAAGTTTGGTCCTCCTGTCTCCATCTCCTGGATGCTGGGATCACAGGCATGTACCACCACACCTGGTCTATGTGATTGATGCTAGGGATTGAATCCAGGGATTCGTGCCTGCTAGGCAAGTACTGTGCCCACTGAACTATGTCCCCAGCCACGATAGTCTTTGACTTTCTGTCAGATCCCTAATGTTTCTGCATCCAGGTATGTGAGAGTCACCTGTAAGCCAGGTACAGTAGCACATACCTTTAACCCCAGCTCCTAGAAAACAGAAACAAAAGAATCATGGGTTTGAGGCCAGCCTGGGCTACACAGTGAGATCCTCTCTCAAATTTTAAAAAAAGATTGGCATATAATCTTGACACAATTATGAAGTGAGCATGAGGCCAAGATTGATACTTAGCTCGTTGATAATGAGGAGTCTGTAGATCTAACTGACCGCTGTGCACAGGTAAGGAGCATTGTGAATCTTTACAGCTAGGCAGAGATGCAGGTCGCTGCCTCCTAGTCACCTCCCGTCCTTACCCTCCTGGAGGCAGGAGTCCCATGCAGGGTATCAGAGCTGGGAGCTCGGCAGTGGGGACAGAGCAAGGAATCTAGCACAAAGCCCAGCAGGACACCTGGGGCCTCCTGTACCGTTCTCAGCCACATCTGACTCAGCCATCTGACCCCCGTGGTTTCCAGTGCAGGATTTCAATCATTTAAAGCCGTGTGTGCAGGTTGATGTTTTCTACATGGAGTTCGTATTAGAGTATAAGGAATTAGGCCTGGAGTGTGCTGGGCTGAGGACTCAGGGCTGTTGTCCTCAGTGACACAAAGCTCCCCCTGGTCCAGTGTGGTCAGGGACATGGTCTCCTGGATCCACCCAGGTGGATGGAGGCTGTGCAGTTCATCCTGACCTTGGAAGAGCCTTTACATGTCCTTCTGTAAGCCCACTGCAGCCACAGCTCCCATGGTGGCTGGAAAGATTGGAGAAGTTTGTCCCCTGGAAGCTCTCCTCGAGCCTGGTGCACATGGGACTCATGGGGCAGTCATAGGCTGCCACTCCCGACTCAGCTTTGGAGTTCCAGGCAGGGACACAGTGGCTTCAGCTTTTCAGACACTGCTTTTTAGAGGCCACGTGAGAGGATGGGAAGATGACAGAGGCAGGTCCTGTGGGACTAATGGATCTATTTCTGCAGCTTTTAAAATCCTAGAGATGTTACCATTTTTTTTTATGTGTATGAGTGTATTGCTTGTATGTATGTGAGTGCACCCATGTTGTGCAATGCCGCGGAGGTCAGAAGAGGGCTTCAGATTCCCCTGGAACTGGAGTTAAGGACTGTTCGTAGCCACCATGTGGGTGCTGGGAATCGAACCCGGGTCCTCTACAAGAGCAGTCAGTGCTCTTAACCGCTGAGCCATCTCTCCAGCCCCAAGATGTTACCATTTTTAATAATAGACTGTTTGAACTCATCTTCCAACCCACCATCTTCTTCCTCGAAGGTCAAGCCTTCCACACTGAGTTGCTGTCCTACAACCTAACACGCCTGCCAGGTTCTTTTTCAGTGTGGTTTTGTTGCTGAGAAGCATTTCTTCTTTTTGTCTGTTTGCCTCCAAATGTCTTGATTTCGCCTTCAGTAGCGCAGGATGTCTTTGCTGGAGATAAAGTGGTAGCCTGGAGCCGGGTATGATGGCGCACGTCTTCAGTCCCAGCACTTGGGAGGGGGAGGCAAAGGGCCAACCTCAGCTACACAGCAAATTTGAGGTGAGCCAGGGCTACAGAAGACCCTGACTCAAAGCAGAGCAAAGCAAAAGGAAACACAAGACAGCTTGGTTGCTTCCACGCTTTCTTTCTAAGTGACCATTTGTGCTTTCCAGCTCTTGTCCATTAGGAAGAGGGTCCTGTACTCTAAAGCCATCCTTTCCTCCCTTGAGTTGGGCTTTCTACAGTCCACTGTGAGGTCCAGGAGGCAGGTGGGTCTCTATCCTACTTGAGATTCAGTGGTGTTTGCCATCTGTTTATAAGATCCTTGGCCTACATTTCTACCCTGCTCTGCCTCTTTTCACCTTCTGGAATTCATAGTGTAAATTACTGTGAGTCAGTTTCCAGTCACTGCAACAAATCACCTGAGGCTGTGCAGTTTTGAGGAGGTTTACTTTGGCTCAGTTTCAGAGGTTGTAGCCCATGGTCACTCTGTCTGTTGCTTTGGGCCTGTGGCTGCACAAGATATCAGGATAGGAACATTGAGATGGAGCTGTGTCCCCCTAAGCTCTGTTCAACTTATGGTGACAGGGAAAAGGAGAGAGAGAGAGAGAGAGAGAGAGAGAGAGAGAGAGAGAGAAACACCAGGGTTCCAATGTCCCCTTCTAGGGCACACCCCAATGACCAAACTTCCTTCCATGAGGTCTTGCCCCCCTAAAGATTCCATGTCCAGCTGGCCGTGGTGGCGCACGCCTTTAATCCCAGCACTTGGGAGGCAGAGGCAGATGGATCTTTGTGAGTTCAAAGCAGCATGGTCTACATAGTGAGTTCCAGGACAGCTGGGGCTACAAGGAGACCCTGTCTCAAACACACACACACACACACACACACAAAAAAAAAATATTCCATGTATTGGAGATGAAGCCTTAATACTCAGGCCTTCGAAGGATGCTTATCCCAAATACAGTATGTGTCTGCTGGATTTTCCATTTTCTTTTTGGCTTTCTCTGCAGTATGACTTACTTTAAGTTATATTTTGAAATTAGCTTAGCTTACTAACTCGTAGGTTTCCTTAAGGCTTTCCCATGCATGCTCAGTTTTGGTTAACCCACCCACCCCCTTCTCTCCTCCATCCCCACTTAGACTTTTAACCCCCAGGATTTTCCCTTCCTGACATCACCTGTGTTCTACTAGCCCTCCAATTATGTTTTTAATTGGGTTGTGAGATAGTGGGCTTCCATATGGCTTTCTAGACACTGTATTTCCTCCACGTTCCCAAGCCCCTCCCTGCTTGAGCCTTTCAACCCTCAGAATGCTACATTTGCCCATCTACCATCCCCCTCCAAAAGGCCCCTTTCTGTTGGCCTGACTTCTACTTGTGCTCCAAGTTAAACACACAAATCAAGAAAGCTAAGCTAGATCTGCGTGGGAAAAAGAGCACGTGACGTTTGTCTTTGTGGACCCGAGTTACCTCACTTGGTCTACTGTTTTCTTTTGGTTACTTCTGACCAGCTCTCTCTGTACTAATCATTCAGTCTCAGCTCTTACTTGTGTTAGTATTCTATGCTCCAGAGCTAATTAGTCATTTTCAATCTACCATATCACTTTAAAACATTTTGCAACAGCATCCCATGTAGCCCAGACTGAACCCATTATGTAGCTGAGGGTGACCTTGAACTCGTGATCTTCCTGCCTCTACCTCCACAGTACTGGTGCTATAGGTATGGATCAACACACCTGGTTTATGAGGTGCTGGGGGTTGTTCCTGGGCCCCTATGCACACTAGGCAAGCGCTTTGCCAGCTGAGCCCCAGCCCTAGCCTCAGGTCTTCTATGGTCTGTAATCCCATGTCTACATTTCACTCCTGGGTTTTATTTCTTTGAAAGCCTTGAGCACAGTGGTTTTGTGGACCATTTGTGATGGGTCTCTCTCCTCAGCACAGTCTGTCTCCTTGCATCTTCACTGTATTGACTGCATACAGGACATTAGAATTAGAGAATGGTCTGCAGGTGTAACTGGAGGCCTTGAGTGATTTCTTACTCCCTCTGCCAGGCATGTGTGGGTGCTATCAGCCTGGGACCATCTTCATCTTCATTCCAGGCTGGAAGTTCCTGGACCAGCTCCAGGCAGGGGGCAGAACGAGCATGCACGGTGCCCTTGGCCTACAGAGGGAGGTGGCCAATCAGGGTGCCCTACTTTGGTGCACCCTATGCAAGTGCCTCACCTCCCTGGACCCTGGTCCTTTGGGGCTCTCTCCCGTGTCAAGCTCTTCCTAGGATCTGAGCTCTGTGCCCCCTCCTGGGAGCCTTCCTGCTTTCCTGGACTTGGCCTGGTCATCCCTCACTTCTTCCTCCTTTTTGATACTTTAGGAAGGTATGCCAGGTATCGTCTGTCGACTGATCCAATCCACTTGCTCACCTGTTCCCCCAAGCACAGCCCCTCAGATGTCCACACCTGCATCTTGGTCGTCTGTCACGAGCTCACAAGTCCCAGCAGCCACGAGTCTTCACTCGGGCTAAGTCCTCCTCCCACCATTGCTGCCATCCCTGTCCAGGCTGCACCTCTGCCCAGCAGGCCTGGGGCCAGACCCAAGGGCCTGTCATCATCTTCCACATTGTCTCTGCTCTGCAGACCCTGTGACCTCCTCTTCAGGCCACCTCAGCCTCCCCTTCAGAGTCATCCCACCAGGAAGCTCACCCAGGCCCCTGCCTACCCCAGGAGTCTCCTGTAGCTTATCTGCTGGCTTGTGTCCAGCTTTGCCTCAGCTAGGCCTTGTTCCAGCCTTGAGCTATGGAGGAACCCGCCAGGCTGGCCTGGGCAAGATGTCCCCTTCACTCTTCAAGGAGTCTAAGCAGGAGACCCTGAGTCATTGCAGGCTGTATGAAAGCCTGCAGTCAGGTAAGTGATTTGACTGTCCCCACTGGTGCCCCAGAAGCCTGGTGGGTCATGGTGTACCCACTCTCCACAGTGCTGCCAGACCCTGCTCTCCCACCACGTGGACCCCTTCCTTCGAGATGAAGATGGGTTCACAGCGATGGACCTGGCAGAGTACCATGGACACCAAGATTGCACCCAGTACCTGCGGGAAATGGCCCGGCCGGTAAAATCTCAGGGGCCCCATCTGTCCAGAGGCCCGGGAGGGTGGTTTGGGCTCTGCCCAGCTGGCTGCAATGCTTACTGCATACACCCTACCACCTCCCCCCTCAAATACCTGCCAGGAGCAACAGTCTGGGAGGACCCAGCTAGTGACACAGCCAGAGTAGCCAGGGGCCAGGCTGCAACAGAGACCAGGCTGGACTTGTCTGTTGTATTGACCATAGAAATCATATCCGTGTCTTGGAGATGTTATGTCCAACTGAGCATACCCAGGGGTGGGAGCAAGACCTAGTTCTGAGGTGTCCCTGAGGCAGTCTGTCACACCCCAATGGCAGCAGGTCTCACTTTACTCCAAGTGTGACCTCTCAGTCTCCCCACCTCTCAGAGGTAGAGACCTTGACTGTCCTACTGTCCCTGTTCCTAGCACAGGACAGGACCCAACAAGGATTTGCTGAGTGTTCAGGTGGGCAAAGAAATGAACAAGGGGGTTTGCAGATGAGGTATGAGCAGGTGGTCAGTGTGGGTGGGAAGAGGGGGGGGATGGAGGAGTTGGTTGCTGCTTGGTGCTCCAGTTAGGAGCTTGGACCCTGCTCCTCTCCAGTGTCCCCCACTGCCCTGCTCTTCCTCATTTAGCCCAAGGGGGAGGCTGTGATGAATCGGTCCTAGCCTACTGGTTTCCACCACTTCTCTATGGTGACACCCCTTCAGGAAGGTGACCATCCCCATCACAAGTTCACTGTGATGAGGGCACTTAAGCCCAGGCGGTGAGACCCCCCCCTCCCCAGGGCCTTGGGAACATCCCTTCAGAGTGCCTAGGATCAACTGTTCTCTGAGTCCTCACACAGGCACAGCCAAGAGCCCTGTTGTCACGCTTAAACCTGTACCAGGCCCGGGACAGCTCTGGGCAGCTTTAGTGGGCCACCTTCTGGGGTGGGAGTTTCAGAACCGAGGATTCAGCTGCTGTGGAAATGCATCTGTGGTGTAAAGCCAGGCTGTGTCTAGCTGGTTTCTGGGAAGTGGGCAGGGCTGCACATTCTGGGCTCTGGCATCCCCAGCCACTGGAGATGCCAGGCTCCTGTTCTTACCAGGCTCTGCTCCTCCCTCGATGGTGGCTAAGATCAGGAGGGGAAAAGAGGGGCTGCTCTACTGTGTCCCCATTCCACAAGCACCTACTGCCAAGGACCAGGTCCCACCTGGCCTCCTGGTGTCCCTAATCCATCCCCACCCCAGGCGTGCAGTGGAGCCCAAGGCCAGGGGTCTTTGTCGAAGCAAACTCTTGGCCTTCCATCCCCAGACCCTGGCACTTCCAGCCCCTCCTGGACTCTCCTCCATGCCTTTGGGGGAGGAGTTTTGCATGTCTCCCTGTCCCTGAGCATGAGGAACCAGCCCATCTTGGCTTCCTGGGGCTGTTCGGGCCCCAGCTGTGCCCTCAGGGTCATACAGGTCCCAAGGTTGCTCTTTTCTTTCCTGCCCATATTTGGGCACACCAGCCTAGGCCCTGCAAGCCTGAGCCCTTGCCTTGGGCCCAGGTACTGTGTAGCCAGGGAATCCTTTAGGGCCTCAGAGTTAGGGCTAGAGGTTGGTCGACATGTTTTCTGCCTTGGGAGTGCCTGGCGAGGGGGTGCCTGGCTCTGACACTGGCTGGAGCTGTCCCTGCAAGTCTCCTACCTCACAGCTGTGGTGCCATCTCTGCTTAGAGGGAGGGCAGGCTGTCAGCTGCAGGCTGGCAGCTGGGGGAGCACGCTTGATGCAATATTGATGGGAATGCAATATGTAGAGGTGGCCTGTACCAGCTCTCCCTGTGTGGGCCTGAGGAGGTGGTCAAATCCACCATTTCCCCTGACACCACTGCCTGATCTGCCCCCCAGGGTACTCACAGGCTCCAAGAGGGAGCCTGGATGCTAGCTGTGGATGTCAAGGCTGCTCCACAGAGGGTGCCCCTTCAGTGCCCACTTCATGCCCGGGATTCTGTGGGACCTTGGCAGCCCTCTTCTGGGTGTGGAGTCTGCATAGGGCTCTGGGGAACACCAGGCCTTGTGCCTTCCCTGGGTCTCGGTGCCCTCTGCACAGTAAAGGGCTGCCTTCCCTAGGTGGAGAGGAGCCCTGAGACTACTGAGGCAGGCTCTTGCTGCCCATTCCGATCAGTTGGCTGGTGGTCTGGCTCTCTGGTGTGGGAGTCTGAAGGCCATTCCACCAGTGCTGGTCAGCAGCAGCAGCCCTGGACAGCATGTCCTCTAAGCACAAGGAGTGTAGTCCTCATCCCACGGAGTCTGGCTTGCCCTGCCCGCCCTAGCAGTACTCACTCTCACCAGTGTGGCCCGACTCCTCTTGGACACATGGCACCAGCCTCAACGTCCTCATCCTTGAAGTTGATCTGAAGACCCTGTTTGTGGGCAGAAGCAGTGCTCCTCTCCTGTTCTGCCCTGATGGCCTCAGCCCAGTCCCCCTCCCGTCAGCGCAGAGAGCCCTAGGGTCCCTTCATTGACAGACTGGGGCCAGAGAAGCCTGGGGACTTCCCAGGCAGGGCGGAGCCAGCCACCCACAGTAACGGAATCTCAGCTGTGGTGATTGGTGTCCAGCACCTTCTGAGGCCATGATTCTCAGCCCGGGTGGCATTACAGGCCTGTAACCCAGCTCACCACAGCTGCCCTCCATGTATAATGCATGGCGGGCTCAGCAATGCTCAAATCTCACCAAAAACGGGAAGAGATGGCAGGCAACAGGGCCAGCATGACCACTACCCTTGGAGCAACTGTCCCTGGCAGTGCATGCCCACCTGTTAGGGCTAAAGGACAGAGCCTGGTACCTGCCCCCGCCCCCCATCCTGAGAGTTCTTTCAGGGTCTGAGTCTGAGAGGCAAGGATGTGGGGTTCCCACTTCCTAGGAAGCAGCACAGCTAGGCTTCCTCCCTGTCCAAGTTCAGAGGAGTCAGAGAACCAGTGGTGTCCTGTGTAGGTCCAGCCAAATGCTTTCCAGAGCACCTCACCTTCATCAACCCACTTGTAGGTGAGGACACGGGGCTCAGGATGACTTCCCTTTCTTGTGAGTACTGAGGACAGCAGGGCTCGGCCCAGGGACCTGAAGACCCCAGGCTGTGGGGCTGTTCTCAGGCCAACATCCAGGTTCTTCTGTCCCTCCCAGCCTGAGAAGGCCACTACCAGCCGAGCCCCTCACTCTTCCCAGGGTGAGGTAGGGAAGAGGCTTCTTGTCCCGCCTCTTGACAGTAGAGTTAATGGCAGAGAGGAGGCTGAGGCTCCCAGGTAAGGGTCTCCTTGCCCCCAGGTCACACCCCAGGGGGCTGCTATGCTTTCAGTGATTTTGTGTCTGAGCTTGTGAAGCCCCATTTCAGAGTGAGCATTACCCAGGCTCCACTGCTCACTGGGTCTCGCCTGCAAACAGTCCAAGAGGGTCAGGTTCAGCATTTGAGGTGGGAGGACATCAGCCATGGTCATACCCTGAGACCCACTACTGCCCCCTCTTCAACTACAGTGCCTTGGACTGGCCCTGAATGCTCCCAGAGGGACATTGAGAAAATCGCACCTTTGCACTGGGAGCTGTGTGGCAGGCGGGTCTCCTCCGAGTAGTCCCTCGGGAGTTCAGGGGCTCGGGTTCCCCATCTCCCACAGGGTCCACTCCCAGCTCTCCACTGTAGAGGGTTAAGGCTCCATGGTAAGGGATCCCACACCCAGCCCCAGCCTTCTAGCCATCTGACACCTTAGCCTTCAAATATTAATGTGACACCTCCCACTCTGGGGGTGCAGCTTCAACAGCCCCCGACTGCTGGAACCAGGAGGACCACAGCTCCTGCATTCCACCGTGCTTCTGGGATCCCCAGGCTGCCCTGGGTAGATGACCCAGCCTTCCAGCTCCGTGTGCCAGGCTCCTGGGTGCTGCGATTCCCGGGAGAAACAAGGTGCAGAGGGGCTTTGGTTTTTCCCTTCCATGCTGTCTTCCCTTCCCTGTGACCTGGCAAGCTGAGGGTCTTGGGTGGCACGGAACCGAGAGGGAGAACAGACCCTCCTTGGTCACAACTTCGGAATGGCTCAGAGAGGTCAAGAGTTTGTCTGGCAGTACAGGCTGTAATATCACAGGGTGCAGGCAGAAGGCCACTTCTGCAGAAGTGGGTAGGGATTTGAAGGCAGGCACAGCAGAGCTGCAGCGTGGGTCCCAGGTTTGTGTTATGGGCTCGGGCCACAGGCCACACATCCTGGATCAGGGCAGGTCTAAGCCAGGGCCTCTGCCCTCCTCAGGGCTCTCATCAGCACCATCCCAGGGCCTGACAGAGTGAGCTCCCACTGACCCCTGGAAGGAGAGGCTGGGGCTTAGGCATGACTGTGAGGTAGAATCTCACAGGGAATGCTATGCAGCCCTGTTAGCTAGAGGCAGGAGTTGGGTGTCTACATGCCAGGGGTCAAGCAGCCTTCCTCATCAGCTCTGAGCCAAAAGGCAGCAAGCCTCAAGAGAGCTCGGGAAGATATGCGAATGACCTCACGTCTCTTCTCCCCAGCCTGAACTGGTAGGAAGGAGAAGCTTCCACTGTCCTGGGTCAGGTGCCACAACTGAGACAGCAGGGCTGACCTGGGTGGCACGTCAAAGACTCTTTCTGGTCAGTGCCTGAGGGCAGTGGAAGTGACCAAGGCCAGGTAGGTGCCCCACCTTAACATGGGGGGAGCTGCCACTCCAGCCCTCAAGGCTCTTCCTGTGGTTCTGTTTTGGGGTGGCCTGGACACTGCATGTAGGCACTGGACATGACACCTTGCCTGAGGTAAGTCCTAGTCATGCAGCCCTTGCCTATGGGCTGAGAAGAGTTCTAAGTTTTCCCAGCTTGCCTCTCTGCCTGACTGAAACTGTTTTCTCTTAGGGACTGGGTGGGCCTACCAACATCTGGAAGTTTAGGGCAGGTGGGGTAGCTCGACTCTCCAAGGCCAGGCTCCCTGAGCTGGCAGCTGGGCCCTGGGCACAACCTGGAGGTTGTGCTCAGGCACCATGGGCCCTGTGTGGCCTGTGCTTCAAGCACTGGCATCTTCACATGAAAAGGGGCTGATGGGCTTTCGGGCACCCACCACTGCTTCCTTCTCCTCACCAACTCTCACTAGCCCACAACTCCAAGTCATCCTCAGACCCAGGTCATGAAGGGACCCAGGTGAGTCTCAGCAGAGGTTGAAAGGGGTGTGTGTATGTGTGTACAAGCTCCCATCTGTGTAGGGCCAAGAGAGGTTAGCACAGCTGGACCCAATCTCTAACCCAGAATCCAGGGGTTAAGCTGCTCTAGGGGCCCTGAGCCAGGCCCTAAAATGGGTGGAGGGCACAAGTGTGTTAGGAAGCCCAGACACTTGGCATAGGTGGGCAGGGAGACACTGGCGGGACAGGCTCCTCGTCTTTCTCCGTCAGGCTTCTCCAGGCCCTCTGAGCAGCACAGGGCCCAAGAGGCCCTCCATGTCTTCCAGGCAGAGCTGGGACAGACCCCAGTCCATAGCCATCTGAGCTGACTCTGATCAGGCCTGTCCATCCTCAGGTGCCGGTCCTGATGACACCTCCACCCCCACCATTCCCACCCCCTCCACTGTCAGCTGCGAGGCTCTCCCTGGAGGATGGAAGAAGAGGGGGCTCAGAACATGGGAGCCCTCCACGTGAGTGCTGGGCCTCAGTGGGACTGGCCTGGGCACAGTGTGGTGGGCACCATGACCCCATTGGGAAGCACTTCTGGGGGAGCTGGGCAAAGGCAGCCGAGCACATAGGGTTATCCCTTCCCATCACCCCCTCTCCCAGGTTTCTTTTTGAAGTCTCTTGCTTCTTAAAAGTGAGGTTGGCATTTTCTACCCTGGGCCATGATCTCAGTAACCTGAGCAGAGGTGAAACCAGGTAGTCTGGGGGGATGAGGGGAGGGGCAGGCTAGAGACCTCAGAGGGCGAGTCGGTGTCGCCAGGCAGCAGGAAATGGGCAGGCCCTCCAACTGGGGGTCACTGCCCGTGCTGACTATGTGTCTGTCTGTATGTATGGGTGTCTGCATGTGTATATCTCCGTGTGTCTATATTGTCTGTGTGCCTATTTGCATGTGTGTAAGTGTGTCTGCATGGGTGCAAGTATGTCTCCATGTGTCTGTGAATGAGTGTGCATTTATGTCTTCGTGTATTGACTGCATGTGTGTCTGAGTATATCTGTGTGTGACACATGTGTCTCTGTCTACGTGTGTGTGTGTGTGTGTGTGTGTGTATATACGTGTGTGTTTGGTCTCTGTGTGTGTCTATGAGTCTGTATGTCTGTGTCTTGCTCAGAGTTGTGGCACAGGTATCTGTTTGCAGCAAGGGCTGGGGCATTAAGAAGACAGGCTTTGGGGCCTCATGGGGCTGGGCGAGGTTCTGAACCTTTGGGCATCATGGGCTCCTGGCTCTGTCCAGGTTGCAGGGGAGCTGGGAGGGGCTCTGGGAAGCAGAGTGTGAAAAGCAAGCTGCTCAGGAGGCCAGGCTGGGGTTCCTGATCCTGAGAATGACAATCCTGGTGTTAATCATTCTGTCCCTGACTCCAGGGTGACTTTGTGGCAGGCCAGTGGGGTCTCTGGCTCCAAGCCCAGTGCTGGGGGTTTGAGGGGGGGGGTCTGTCCTGGGTCCAGGAGCTCCAGGCTTGGATTCTCCCTGTGCCCCTGCCTTTCTGATGCTCCTCTGACCCAGCTGTCCTCAGCAGCCATGACTCTCAGCCCAGCATGCCCTGGCCAGCCTGTCTCGAGGGAGCAGACAACCTACACGGATCCCCCAAGGGTCACCACCAGTGTCCCAGTGGCCCTTAAGGTGGGTCTCTGTTCTTCACTTCCCCGTTTCTCCTCCTGGAGGTTAACTCAGGAGCCCAGCCAGCCCCTCCCTGTGTTTTCTCAGCCTAAGCAGCTAGCTCTTGGAGATCCTGAATTCTGGGGAGACAAGAATTTCAGGGCAGCAGCAACTTGCCACCCATCATAGACTGTGAGATCATTCTATGTCACCCCAGCGTCCCAGACTCCAGGGTCTCTTGGCCTGACTTCTAAGCAGGGTCCACTGTGGCCACTTGGAAGCTGCAAGAGGCAGGCTCTGGAGTCTGATCCTCCTCAGGAACTGCCAACCAGTCCGTGCTGCTGCCCCACCCCTGCCACCTTCAGCCTTACCTTACCCTGGGTCCTGAAGGAGTCTGAAAATTGCCCAGAGTGCTGGTCCTCTCGGAAGGCAGAGTTCATTAAAGGCCCTGATAAGTCTACACTACAGACCTGGGGGTCAGGCTTTGTCCATGTTGCTGTGTGTAGCCTCCCACAGGGCATGCCCTGGGTAACCTCATCTAGGCCACAAAAGAGGGCAGGGGTGACCTCTGGTGGCTACTCCACTCATCACCCAGGCCCCTCCAGAGCAGGCCCTTGTCCTCAGGGCTAAGGACCCCTCGAGGCACATGACCTGCCTGTCTCCACAGGGGCGGGAGATGGAGGCAGGGGATGCCCCTGATGGCCTGGCCACTCTGCAGCTGGATGGGCTACCCTCAGGAGACCTCGACGGGCTGGTGCCCACCCAGGACGAGCATGGCCGGCCAATCCCCGAGTGGAAGCGCCAGGTGATGGTGCGGAAGCTTCAGGCACGCCTGGGGGCAGACCGCCCTCCAGAGGACCAGGTGTGGCAGGGCAGGAAAGGGGCAGAGCCAGAATAGGCGAACAGGGCTGGAGGGAAGGTTAGAGGGGGCTGAGGTCCTAGTGCTTGGCCAGAGGGAGAGGGTGGGGCTAGAGAGGGGCCAGGCCTGCAGGTAAGGAGGCCTTTCCTGGGACCTGGGATCCAAGACCCAGATGTGGCCTCCCTGCTGGGTGTCATCTCAGCTTTTGTTTTTGAGTCAGGGTCTCCCTGTAGCCCCAGTTGGCCTGGAACTCCCTGTGTAGACCAGGCTGGCCTTGATCTCATGGAGATCCACGTGCCTCTATTACCCAAGTGCTAGGATTAAAGGCCGTTGCCACCAGCTTCCTCTTCTGCCACACTGTGGTGCAGACCCCAATCACAGAGCTCTAACCAAGGTCTTTAAGGCTTCAGACGAGTGGGCCCCAGGGGCACTGTCATCTAGTGGGTGGGCTGGCCCCACTCTCCTGGTGTTTAGATCATTACAGTTACCAATGCAAAAGTAGTGGGGTGGGGCCGGCAAATCCTACCATGGGGAAGTGTGAAGTGGGGGCAGGGGCTGTAAGGGAATACTCCCGGAGTGCATCCTCTGGGAAGGTAACCTTGAGCAGGAGCTAGAAAGAAGTGAGGAGCCCATGGGAATTAGGGTCTGAAGCATTCTGCATTCTAGGCAGAGGAAGCAGCATGTGCAAAGGTCCTGAGATGTGGTGGGCTGACCCCAGGGTGGAAGGGGGTTGTGAGGTGTGATGTGGTGGTGGTGGTGGTGGTGGTGAGGGTGGGGGGTGCTGAAGTAGACTGGTTTGTGGGGAGAGTGAGACTTGAGGGGATGGTAGGTAGAATTAGCCCCCACCAGATGTCTGCAGAGCCCCTGGGACTGAGCAGGGAAGGGACAATGATTTGACCTGGGTTTTAACAGATTCTGCCTGCTGTGTGGACAAGTAGTTCTAGATCTTACTCTAAAGACTTGCGATTTGCATGGTTTATCCGATTTAGCGCTGAACTGTTCATACAGCGCTGTCAGCCATGGGCGAAGGAGTTAAAAGTCGGTGAAATCAGGATAGCTCTGTTTCACTGGTCCGGCCCCATGTCCCTTCCCCACCAGCCACAGGTGCTCAGGGCTCCTGCCTGCTCCAGCCTGTCTCTAGCCAATGTGTCTCCTGCTCTGTATGTTTTGAGGGTCTGCAGCAGATGCCCTTTGGAGTCTAAGAGGTGGACTCAAGGTTCTGTAGAAACAAGAGGCTCTGGGGAATGGTTGCCAAGAGGCTTGGAGCTATGCCTGGCACAATACTGGGGACTTTGTGCTGGCCGCTTGTGGGTTGGATGCTGTACAGGACATTGGGGTCCACCCCAAGGCTGGTGAGGAGGCAGGCAGAAGAAGCTCTCTGGCTGTCACTCAAACACAGAAGGTTCAGGGTTGAGTGAAGGCCCAGAGGGCCTTGACTGCCAGCACCAAGGGGTGTTAGGAGGACATGAGCAGAAACTGCCCCCAGCCTCCAACTCTGGACTGGGGCGCACACTTCACTTGGTAAAGCCAGGCCAGAGCCAGGGTGTCCAGGGGTTGCTGGGCTGTGGGGAAGGAGGCAGAGCCCACCCTGTCCGTGCCATCAGCGAGTGTGAGCTGCGGCCATCAGCGAGTGTGAGCTGCGGCCATCAGCAAGTGTGAGCTGCGGCCATCAGCGAGTGTGAGCTGCGGGCTGCTGACCTAGCTTTCCTGTGCCCAGGACCACGGCGGGAGCTCAGGCCGGGTCCCCGAAGAGCAGGCGACCTGGCGGTACTCACAGACCCACCAGGCCATCCTGGGACCCTTCGGGGAGCTGCTGACCGAGGACGACCTAGTCTACCTGGAGAAGCAGATCAACGACCTGCAGCTCCGGCGCCGCTGCCAGGAGTACGAGAGCGAGCTGGGCCGGCTGGCTGCGCAGCTACAGGCCCTGCTCCCGGAACCCCTGGTCAGCATCACCGTCAACAGCCACTTCTTGCCCCGGGGTCCCGGCCTGCAGGACGAGGAGGCCCAGACGCCCGAACTCGAGGGCCCCGCGGAGGCCGGGAAGGTGGAGGCGAGCGCGCAGCCCCTGCCCTTCTGGTGCAGCCACATCGGCCGCCTGGTGCGCAGCATGTCCCTGCTGCTGAAGGGCATGAACGGGCTGGCTCAGGGGGAGGAGAAGCCGGCCCCCCGCGGTCTCCAGGACCCAGGCAGGGAGGCTCCGGCCGGGCTGCCTCGCAGCGAGGCGCAGCGCGAGATCCGGGAGAGCGGGGTGTCGGTGCGGACGCTGCGGGGCAACTTCGAGGCCGCCCCGGGCCTGCCCTGCGCCCCGACCCCGGGCCCCTGCGATGGGGGCGCGCGGCCCCGCCAGGG
>NW_008337295.1:178460-185729 GCF_000622305.1 Nannospalax galili | reverse complement strand
GAGCCCCGGGCCGCCGCCCGGCGAGGGCCCCCGGCTCGGCCACCCGTGGCAGCAGCGCGGCATCGTCGCTCACCTGCTGGGCAGCTGGAAGGCCGTCCTGGCGCACGTGCCGGCCCGGCAGCTGCGAAGGCTGAGCCGCAGGGCGCGCGGGCCGCTGTCCCCGGAGCAGTTCCTGCCGCACGTGGACGGGGCGCCCGTACCCTACGGCAGCCTCTCCCTGGACCTCTTCATGCTCGGCTACTTCCAGCTCCTGGAGTGCGACCTGCCGACCGAGGAGCGCAAGATGCGCCACCTGCTGTGCTTCGAGGTCTTCGAGCACCTGGGTGCCCACGGCTGGGAGGCCGTACGCGCCTTCCACAAGGCGGTGACCGACGAGGTGGCCGCGGGCCGCCGGGCCTGGACCGACGGCTTCGAGGACATCAAAGCACGCTTCTTCGGCTGCAGCCAGGGCCCTGCCTGGAACGGCGAGCCGGGCCGCAAGTCAGGCCTGACCCCGCTAGGGCCGCTGCCCCTCGCCGCCCTCCCCGGCAGTGGCCCAGACCCCCAGCCTCCAGCCCGCAGGTTGGGGTCCCGCCCCCAGCGGGGCAGCTTCAACAGCGAGGACATCTGCGGCTACATCGACCGCAGCTTCGCCTTCTGGAAGGAAAAAGAGGCAGAGATGTTTAACTTTGGAGAGTAACGGGCAGAATGGTGCTCTGGAGGAGGTTTGGGGGCTCTTTTCTTTACTGGTTCTGCTCCCACTGGGCCAGGTGGACTGGGCACGGTGGCCGCTGGCTCCCTTCTGCCTCCGCTTCTCTGAGCTGCGGCTTGGCACCAGAATCATTCCCACTTGTGAACACAGCCCTAGGGCCGGCAGGTGGCCAGTTAGGGCCATCACAGCCTGGGGTACTCTACCAGTCTTTGTTCCCAGCAGTCATCTGGTATCCCACCCCCCATTTCCTGGTGTAGGTGGTCTCAGCCACACCTACAGCCTCCTTTGTTCCCTTCCTTTGGGCCTCAGCCCTGGACTTCAGGCTCTTCCACTGCTTGTGTTCCACATCAAGAGCTGAGTTTAGAGAGACCAGTGATTGGCAAGAGGACTTGCATCAGCAGAGACCCCTAACCGGTTTACCAGGTCAGGCAGGTGGTCTGACCCTGATTTTCCTGCTAGTCCTTCACAACAGCTCTCATGCCTGCCACCCCTCTCCCCCAACACTCCTGTTCCTCCAGGGGAGACTTCCAGTAATGCCCTTATCTTCCAGCTGACCGTCCACTCCCAGACCCAGAGCTGGAGACAGTGGCCAGGACACAGGAGGCCATAAAGCAGGGACACCAAGAACACCCACCAAGAGCTGAGGAGTCCTCTGAGCACAGAGGCTGGCACCCTCTGAAGATTAGCTGAATTGCTGGGCCTGGAGAGGGCGCACAGCAAGGGTGGGGCACAGCAGGGGTGTCGTGGGAAGTGGGTTCAGATCTTACAGTGGCCACCAGCTCAACTCCTTGGGGCAAAGGCAAGCACAAAGCTACAGGCCACCTCCAGGGGTCTCCTGTAGGGTCTTCACTTCAACACTGGGAGGCAGTGAGCCTTAACCCTGGGTTCTTAGATGGCTATAAAAGGGCTGTTGTCTGGAGCAGGGCCTGAACACACAACTGGGGGTCCCACGGGAGGGGACCTTCCACGAGATGCAACGTTGACGTGGGTGACGAGCATAGGTGCTAGCAGAGCCACAAAGGAAGTATCACAAGGCCTGGCTCCAAGTTGCCTCCAGCCCTGGACAATGCTGGGACCTGTTCTGGGAGGACCTGTTCTGGGGACACCAGTGTGTCACCTCCCACACCCTTGACTTCATCCTCTGCCAGAGACCCACACCTGGAGCTGAAGCTAGACCTATCTTTGCTAAATAAAGTTCTCCTTCCTGGTTGGTACTCACTCTTCTTATCAGCCCCCAGCCCCTGGGAGAGTCACCTGTGTCCAGAGAGCCTAGCCACTGGGCAGGCCCTGAGACCCCAGCTTCAATACCAGGACAGGACCCCAACTCCTCCCTTATCATGGGAGCAGGGATGTGGAACTGGTACTGGCCTGCCTATCCTAGCTCCTGGTGGATGGGGTGGAGGTGATTGGACGGTGGGGCTCTGCTCAGAGACTCGCTGTTGACTCAGATGCTCAATGACAGCATTAGTGCCAAGAGTAGGCACTGAGGGGCAGGGTAGTGGTGGTTGTCTCCCACGCACTTCTGGGTCTGTGAGGCCCTAGCTCTCAGCCCCTACACATGATGGACAACCATCGATAAGGCTGGTCTACTGCCATTCTGCCATTCTGCTGCCCAGGCTGGCAGGGGCAAGGTTGAGAGGATCTGGGGAATCGTGAGGAGAGGCGAAGTTTGGGCACTCTGGCATCTCCTGAGCCCCTATGACCACCAGCCAGCCAATGGTCTTTTGAAGTGTAACAGAGAAAGGCTGAGGGAGGAGAAGGAGGGAAGCAGACACATAGCCCAGCTTTGGGTCTCTGGGCAAGAAGTGGGCACACTCAGCCCTCATAGCCTTTGGGCCTCAGTTTCCCAGCTGAGAGGTTAGGCCCAGGCTCTCAGGGACACTCTGTGTGAGGTGGGGACCTGGAGCTAGGTGGGCTGCCAGGCAGGGAGGGCAGTGGGGACTGAAACCTAGGCTTGGTGCCCAAACGGAAGGCAACCTCTTCTGCAGACAGCTTGCTGGGTGGTTCTAATGCCTAACAGCCCAGGAGGCCTTGGCCCACTACCAGTTCACCCATGGGAGATGTCCCACAAGGGACACTCCTACACTTGCAGCTGGACACTTGCTGGATGCCTATAAAACTGTCCTTCTGGCAAAGCCCCATTGAGGACCCACGGCCCCTTCATATGCATCCTGGAGGTTGAAGAAGAAGGCTTCCCTGTGAGTCAGGGCCTTCCCCCAGTCTGTAATAAACAGGATAAAGATGCAAAGAAACAGAGGCCATACCAAGGGCAGTGAAAGAATGCTACCTTTCCTTGTGACCAGAGGTGTGTAAGATGTCAGCACACCCACAGCAGTGTGGACTTAATGCAAAGCTGAGCTTTATAAAAAGAGACCCTAAAGTCTGAACGAAGGAAGCCGAGTTTGTATGTGAACTTTCTCACATGTGTTTGAACACTTAGTCCTCAGTTATTGGAACTATTTTGATAGGACATGGACACTGGAAGAGGAAACAGGTCACTGGGTGAGGGCCTTGGGGTTTCATAGCCCAGCTCACTTCCTGTCCCCTTTCTGCTTCCTGGCTTCCAGCACCCACTGGTGGCTAGTAACCATCTATGACTCCAGTTTCAAGGGATCTCACTCCCTCTTCTGGCCTCTGTGGACATTGCACACACAGGTGCATTTACTTACATGCAGGCAAAACACCCATACACATTAAATAAAAATTTTTAAAAATTTTAAAAAGTGGCAGCCCAGCTTCTGCCTGCCAAGTGGTGGTGGTGGGGGTGGTCTGTGCTGTTGCCAGGGCAGGCCACCTCTCAAGGCTGGTCTTACAACCTGCATGTTAGTTACTTTTTCTGTTGTGACCAAAGACCTGACCAGAAGCAAAGGGGGAGGGTTTATT
The DNA here is from genome assembly GCF_000622305.1 of Nannospalax galili. Classification (NCBI taxonomy): domain Eukaryota; kingdom Metazoa; phylum Chordata; class Mammalia; order Rodentia; family Spalacidae; genus Nannospalax; species Nannospalax galili. The sequence goes on along the minus strand of NW_008337295.1, from coordinate 182,155 downwards.
TGGGCTCAAAATTTGAGGGGATACAGTCAATCATAGTGGGGAAGTTACCATCAGTAACTCCAGTTCCAGTTAAGCTGGTGCCCTCTTCTAGTCTCCATGGGTATTGCATGCACATGGTGCATTCAGGAAAAAAATAAATAAATAAATAAATAAATAAATAAATAAATAAATAAGAGAAAATTTTATTTTATTTTATTTTTGTATGTGTATGAGTATATTGCTTGCATGTATGTAAGTGCACCTTATTGTGCAATGCCTGCTGAGGTCAGAGGAGGGCATTGGATCCCCTGGAACTGGAGTTAGGACAGTTGTTAGCTGCCATGTGGGTGCTGGGAATTGAACCTGGGTCCTCTGAAAGAGCAGTCAGTGCTCTTAACTGCTGAGCCATCTCTCCAGCCCCATAAATAAATGAAATTTTTAAAAAGAATGAGTTCCTAGCACCCCATTCCCCAAATGCACCCAGAGACACTGTGAACTAGTGGAGCCGTAACACCTGAGTAGGAGCCAGTCTGACTTGCAGGACCCTGTCACTGCCTGCGGGTCAGTCCAGCTGTGGGAACAGCCCTACACCAACCAGCAAGAGCAAGCGTGCCTCAGCCAAGCAGGGGTCGTAGCGCCATCTTTAGAAGGTGATGACACATTTGAACTTGGTGAGCTCACACTCAGAATCTATTCCAGGGAAATAAGCACACAGCCGACATTCTTTTTGTTGTAGCAGTCCAAAATGGAAAACAGCCCAAACACCCACAAATAGGAGCCGGGCCTGCTGTCGCCTCCAGCCTTGGGAGTGAGGCATCTCTGTTGAGATGAAATTTAAACCCATGTTTTCAAACCAGTCTCCTCAGAAATGCTCGTGATTCTGCGTCATATCCAGACTCACAGCAGACGGGAGGGGAGGCACAGCCTGTGAAGGGATCACCATCTGCTGGGGGAGCTTTCTGCTTTGTAGTTTTCTGTTTTTCAAAATGAACACGTATTATTTTATCATCATAAAAAGAAAACTTTGACCTGCCTTAAAGCCTCATCTCTCAGAAGTGATCTGTCATTTTGAGCCCTTGGTGTTGAGTCTCTTGGCAGACCTGTCATCTAATGATAGGCTGGGTCTCTAATCCCCAAAGGTCTGCTGGGAGGCTGCTTACCTGGCACAGCCAGCTCCCTGTGACAGCAGCCTGGTGTCACAGACCCTGTTCCTCCTCCTCTCCAAGCCTAGCAGGCACTCTCTGACCCTTTGTGCTCACCCACAAACAGTAAGCAAAGCCAACACCTCCTTTCCCATCTAGTCTCTTCCCCTTGAACCTGGGCATTTGATAGATGGGAGAATCCATGAGGGTCCCCTATGCCACTTGAGGCTGAATACTAAGACCAGATGGAGAGTCTTACTGTCTGGGTCCTGGTGGGGAGGGCAGCACGGAGCCAGGGACCCTGTACCTGACAATTCGAGGAGTAGCAGGCTCTGCGGGACTCAGAGTTTTGTTTCTCCTAGGAGCGGGGCTGTGGCTCTGTTCACGTACTTTCCCAGCAGCTGTGCTGGCCAGGTAGGTGCCGTGTGTCCCCAGTCTCCCAAGAAATTACCTAACTGTGCCAGGAAGGCTGTCACTCAGGGCCATCTGAGTGCCTCTGACTGTGAGAGCACCCAGCTCATCCCTAGCAGCCTCCCAAAGTGGCCTGGTGATGGTCATATTTCTTTCTTTTTTAAAAAATTGTTTATTATTTTTGTTTTATGTGTATGAGTGTATTTGCCTGCATGTAGGTAGGTGCACCTGTGTTGTGCAATGCCTGAGGAGGTCAGGTCCCCTGGAACTGGAGTTATGGATGATTGTTAGCTACCATGTGGGTGATGGAAATTGAAGCTGGGTCCTCTGCAAGAGCAGTCAGTGCTCTTAACCACAGAGCCATCTCTCCAGCCCCAATAGTCATATTTCTAAGGCCCGTATGTGAGAATGAAGGAGGGGCTGAATGGTGAGGCCCATCCGAGTCATCCTAGGCTGGGCTGGGGCATCCCTCCTGCACATGGAAGCCTCTTACCTGGGAAGCTTGACTCTGACTCTTCCTCAGCTCCATGACTCAACCTGACCTCAGCCGATATCAGCCTCCTGGGCCTAGTCTGTGAGGTGCACTGTTCAAACCAAGCCTACGTGGGAGGCTGTGAGCCTTGGCTGCTGTATTTTTAGATGACCCCATTTTTTAGCTGCCTGAGGCACTCAGGATGGAGGGAAACACCAGGGCACTTCAAAGTCAAGACTATGGCATGGTGGGGAAGAATCTCCGTCTTTCCCATCCATGCACCTAGGCATCAGGCCCTGGGGAGCCTCCTTATTGGCCTGGGCCCCGCCTTTACCACTGAAGCCTCATGCACCACTGTGGACGCCAAGCTTTGAGAGACATGGCTGATCAATGGGCACTTATTCATGATGTGACTTGTCTCACTCCTGGCACCACCTGGGCAGTACAGTGATGAAATGGCTCTGGCAGGCACTCAGTGTCAGGCCTGAGCACCTTCCATATGCCCCACAGGCCCTATTCCCTGCTCCCCCAAATCAGCCTGGAATGAGTCCAAGCATTTGTTTGTCCAGGAAGCTCCCTACTTTTCCATCCTGGTCCTTGGGTCACCTAGAGGCTCTCCAGGGTGACGGCCAGTATGATCTTTCAGAGACAGTCTTGGAGGATCTGTCACCTCTCTCCTTACCCCACCAGCCCATCCCTTCCACCCTCCCTCCCATGCAAACTGAGGCTAAAAATACCCCCTAGTTCCCACGTGGTCAGCTAGCCCAGCCCAGCCCAGCCCAGCCCAGCAGGCCTCTGCGCCACAGCACCTCAGCTATAGTCCTGTCCTAGAGCCTGTGATCTCCACAACCAGCCCAAAAGAAGCCTATCAAGAGGTAGGCCTGGAGATTCTAGAGGGAGGTGGGCATGGGCTGGGAGAGGCAGAACTCTCCACAGGCCAAGGTGGCTCCTGGGGCAGATGGGCTTAGAGAGGGTGACTGGACTCTAGAAATGCAGCCAGAGCCACACCAGCCCATCCCCCGCCAGTCTGGGCTAAGGCCCTCTTCTGTCCTCCCCGATCACCCTCCCTCACTTTTGAGACCCCCTGGAATCCCCCAGCAGGGTAGCAGGTGTCAGCAGGCACTCCTGAGGCCCCTTGAGAGGTGCTGGGCTCACCAGTTTACCAACCATTGTAGCTGTAGTTGCTGACCAAAGGACCCAGCAATGACCGGAATTTTAAGCCTGTGGGCATTGGCTTGGGGACAGCCTTCCCTATGTGGGCCCCAGGCAATCTGTCCTCCCCCGAGCCAGAGACTTCCCTAAGGGGTCAGGCAGGAAGGATTCCTGGTGGGTGCAGGGGTCTAGAGGACACAGGTCTCCTGAACTGCCCTTTGTGGGCCTGAGTCAGGCTGTCCCTTGAAAGGCATTAGTGGGTCTGGGTAGGTACCAGCATGTAAGGAGGAGACAGCATCAGGGATCAGGGGAATGGGTCTGCCTCAAGCATCCCTGTCACAAACCCCTGTGGTTTGCCAGTTCCCTGGATGGGGCTTTGTCCTCTGATCCCCTCATTTCCTGACATTCACCCAGTTGGGGGTCCCCATTCCTCCTTCCCTGTGTGAGATGCCCCTGGAGTGCAGTACACCACCGTGCACAGCTTTCTGCTGTGAGGGAGGGTGGCTGTGTCTGTATAGACCCTCCCTCCCTCCCTCCTT
>NW_008337295.1:158510-178312 GCF_000622305.1 Nannospalax galili | reverse complement strand
TCCTTCCTTCCCTCCCTCCCTCCTTCCCTCCCTTCAAAGCCTTGGTACCCTCCCTCCCTCCTTCCCTTCCTCCCTCTCCCCTCCCTCCTCCCTCCACTCAGTCATTTCCCTTCCCACCCCTTTCTAATTCCCTCCCTTTTCTCCTTCCCTCTCTCCCTCCCTCCTTCCCTCCCTCCTTTCCTCCCTCCCTCCTTTCCTTTCTCCCTTCCTTCCCTCCTCCACTTTCCCTTCCTTCCTTCCTTTCTTTTCTTTTTTTTTTTTTTTTTTTTTTTTTTTTTGTCTTTTTGAGACAGAGTCTCCCTGTAGCCCCAGCTGTCCTGGAACTCACTATGTAGACCAGGCTGGCCTTGAACTCACAGAGATCCACCTGCCTTTGCCTCCGAAGTGCTGGGATTAAAGGCGTGCGCCACCACGCCTGGCCCTTTCTTTCTTTCTAAAAATGTTCTAATTATTATTTTCATTTTATGAGTGTTTTGCCTGCATGTATGTAAGTGTACACATGCATGCAATGCCCATGAAGGTCAGAAGAGGGCATTGGATGCCCTGGAACTGGTGTTGTGAATGGTCACAAGTCACCATGTGGTTCTGGAAACTGAATCCCAGTCCTCTACAAGAGCAACCAGTGCTCTTAACCACTGAGCCATCTCTCAGTGGTTATTTTTGACAGGGTCTTACTGTGCAGCCCAAGCAGGCCTTGAACTTATTTGCAGTCCCCTGCTTCAGCTTTCCAAGTACTGGGATTACACCAGGCATGCTCCACCATGGCCAGTGGCTGTTTCTTTCCTTGCAATGGTTTGCTTAGGGCAAAATACCAGAAGTGCATACATAAATGGGCATGCATGTCGTTAAGCCCAGATGTGGCCTGCTGACAGGCCATGTGTACCATAGGTTGTGTCTTGACCCTGGCTGCAAGTATGGCTCTGAGTTCAACTTCTACTCCCTCACTTCCCACTCTGGTCTTGAGTAGGTGACGTGAGCCTGTGTGTCCCTTTCTTGGGCTGTAAAATGATAGTGCTTACTTGACAGGACGTGTGTGTGACTGTCAGTGCAGGAGGAGGCCTGGGATGTGGTTGTGCACTTGGGGAGCATCTCGTGCACAGGAGCTGCCCGGGGCGGGGAGGAGCAGGGATGACTCCATCCTTTCTCCATCAGCAGAGGAAACAGACCCAGAGGAGGGTGTGGGTCAACCAAGATCACACTGGCAGGCAGTGAGAACCAGTGAGGCAGGACACCTGAAAACACCCCCAATGGCCTGTCCAGCAACATGGGAGCTGGGGCAGAGAACTGTCTTGGTAGCTTGAAGCCTGGGGGTCCCTTTGCCCTGGGGGTCTATGCTGTATAGCTGTGGAGGAGAGGAGGCCCAGAGCGTGTGATCTCTGTGTGGCCGTGCCTTGCCTTGACTCCCTGGCCACAGGTAGGTCTGCCCTGTAAAGTGGAGGCAGCTGTTAGCTTGCCCCAGAGGGCTTGGTGGGGGAGGGCAAGAGGGGGCAGGGCGTGGTGCGGGGTGGTCCTCACCCTGACCATGCTCAGTTAGGGCTTGTCAGGGTGGTGATCAGTCATACAGTGGGTCACAGGTGGAGACCACAGTCTTCGGGGTTGACCCGTCTTCCTCCTTAGGCGCTCTGGTGAGCCCCGGGTGCTTCTTCTCAGAGAGAGGGAAGTGACATCACACCATGGTGCGGAATGTGGATGACCTGGCCTTCCAGCTGCCCTCGCATGCCCAGGACATGCTAGATGGCCTGCAGCGGCTACGCTCCCTGCCCAAGCTGGCGGATGTCACGCTGCTGGTGGGTGACCAGGCGCTGCCCTGCCACCGTGGCCTCCTGGCGCTGAGCAGCCCCTACTTCCACGCCATGTTTGCTGGAGACTTTGCTGAAAGCTTCTCGGCACGTGTGGAGCTGCAGGACGTGGAGCCGGCGGCAGTGGGGCAGCTGGTGGACTTCGTGTACACGGGCCGGCTGACCATCACACAGACCAATGTGGAGACACTGACACGCACGGCCTCACGCCTCCATTTCCCCACAGTGCAGAAGGTCTGCGGCCGCTACCTCCAGCAGCAATTAGACGCCACCAACTGTTTGGGCATCTGTGAGTTTGGGGAGCAGCAGGGACTGCTGGGAGTGGCTGCCAAAGCCTGGGCCTTCTTTCGGGAAAACTTTGAGGCCGTGGCCCAAGAGGACGAGTTCCTGCAGCTATCAAGAGACCGGCTGGCCACCTGTCTGGCCAGTGACCTGCTGCAGGTGCAGCCGGAACAGAGCCGGTTGGAGGCTCTGCTACGCTGGGTGCGCCATGACCCTCAGGCCCGGGCTTCACACCTGCCTTCGCTGCTCAGCCTGGTGCACCTGGATGCGGTGCCCCGGCCCTGCATGCAGCAGTTGCTGGCCACAGAGCCGCTGATCCAGGAGTCAGAGGCCTGCCAGGAAGCCCTGTCCCAAGGCCACAGTGGGGTGAGTGAGGAACAGGGGACTTGGACCTGAGAAACAGCGGAGGAGCCCTGAGCCCTACCTACATGGAGAGGTAGAAAGAAGTAGGCACCCCCCCACCAAATGTCCCTCAACCTCCCTGCCACAAGCTGGTCCCCTGAGAGGGCATCAATCTGCCTCTCAAGTATGCTAACTAGGGTGCCAAGAGAGGGAACCTAGACATGTCCCTGTGTTGAAAGAGCCCACTGCTGAGTGAGGGCAAGCCTGGATGCAGATCTAAGGCACAGTGGAAAGGCCAGCATTAGAAGGACACCCACACAGCCTGCTAAGGGCATCATGCAAGGGCTGTCAATCAGGGAGGGCTCCCTGAAGGAGACAGCATTGGAACTGGGCCTTAGAGGAGGGATGGGAGCTGGACGGGGGGAGGATTAGGGAAAGCCATCCATGACAGTGGCACAGTTGCACAAGTGTGGCACAGTGGGGCCTGAAAGCTGCCCTACCTATGGATTCCATTCCTGCTTGGGCTGGCAGAAGCTGGCAGGTCCTGATGAAGTGACAGGCCGAGCTGTGGCTGATACCACGAGCCCACGGGGTCTAGTGGCCAGCAGCCTATTCAGTGCCTGCTGGGGATGAAGGTGAGGCTTAGCCCAATGGTCCCAGTCAAGAATGCAGTATATGGGAGCCAAGCCCTAACCTGGCCACCTCTTGGCACCAGTCAGTCACTGGGCTGGTCTTGCTCCTTGGAGTAGCCTGGGTCCTCACCCTATGGGCTGTCATCTGGTGGTGGGAGGCCTGAACATCCTGTCCTGAAAGGTCCTGAAAGCCCTGGGTAGTGGCCACTTAACCTCAGCTCTGTGTAGAGGTGTCCCAGCCTTTATTGTTGGGGGGAGTGCAACCAACAGGGTTTGCTGTAGGCCAGCTGGAGAGCAGGGGCTCCTCCAAGAGGCAGGGGCAGATATGGGGAACATTGGACAGCTATGGGATCCGCCCTATAGGTGTGGGAGTGCAGTCACCCTAAAGGTAATGCACAATACCTGGGAAAGTCCCTTGTAACTGCTCAGAGGCAGCAGCTCTGCATGGGGGCGGGGGTGCATAAACCTGGCCCCAAACAGCTACATCTGCCACCATCTCTAGCTCAGGCAAGCATGCGAGCACAGGTGTTTCTGGACGTGTGCACGCACACAGCCCAATACAGAGGCGCTGACACATTACAACACACATGGGCCCCTGGACTAGGGTGACAGTGCCCAGCCACTCTGACCTGGCTCTCACCCACAGGAGCTGCCCCGCTTCCCACAGAAGCTGCAGGAGGTGCTGGTGGTGGTAGGCGGGCGGGCCCTCGAGGAAGACGAGGCAGGTAGTGAGGAGCCTGCCCCCCACCCTGGGAACTTTGCCTTCTACAATACCAAGGCCAGTAAGTAGCTGCCATGCCTGACCTGGACATGAACCACAGTTCCACAATGGGGGTGGAGCCAGAGCAGTGCCCAGAGAACAGGGATCCTACCCAAGCCCCCACTCTGGGAGGCTTCTTGGGCCTCTCCAGGGCTACAGAGGAGCCCAGGGGCCATGGGGAGGTGGAAAGGCAGAGCAGAGCTCTAGGACACTTTCAATCCACTCTCCCTCTGGTGGAAACCCCATCTCTGGCCTTTATTAGGCTCTAGGAATCCATCTTAAAGGTCCCACAGTCCAGACAGTGCTACTCAGGGTGGGTATCCTTCTCCAAGCCTGCTGTCTTGTGCACCTAGTGTGGGAACTAAGGCTTCAGGAGCAAAATGGGAGCTAAAGGAGTGCAGGCAATCCAGAGGTGAGGGCTAAGGTTCTGGGTCAGTCCAAATGGGCCTCCAGTCTGGCCCTGGAGAGGTCACTTGACCTCCCTGGTCAGACCTCCATTTCCTCACCTGTGAAATGGGTTCCCAACGCTTCCTCCCATGGTTATTCAGAGGTGGGGCCTGGGGAAGGGGAAGTGGGGTGCCTCACAGACCATCTGCCTGGGGAAGCTCTTGGGAAAGTGCTGATGTGGGCTGTTTGGCCCCAGGACTGAGGCAGGCTGCCAGTGCCCACTGCGTCAGCACTGCGGGACTGGAAAAAGTCCGGGGCCAGCGGTCCAGGTCAGGGGTTGACGAGCGGGGATTTGGGGCTGACGTCAGGAGGGAGCAGCTGGCTGGCAACAATGACCTGCCAACGGCTGGACTGCCCCCACCCTGGGGTGACACAGACATGAATCGGGGACTCTCAGTCCCTGCCCATGTTGCCAGGCTCAGCTCACCATGAGCCCTGGAATTCCACATACCCTGAAAACTGCCATAAACAGTCAACAGTATTCCAGGGGACTTCCCACACTCACCCCCATGAGTCCATTCATAGGACCTTAACATTCCCATGCTATGGTCCCATGATGGTTTCATTTAAAGCACTTCCTCATCTCTTGCCTCAGTTTACCCTGCAGTCCATGAAGATAGTTCTGACTTGGCACATCACTGTGTCCCTCACAGAAGTGACAATGCTAACAGCCACCCCTGGCTGGCAGTTTTCATGTCTCACACCACACTTTTTTTATTTTATTTTTCTACATTTATTTATTTATTTATGAGGGCAGGGTGTGTGCCACAGTGTGCATGTGGAGGTCAGAGAACTTTTAGGAGTCGATTCTCTCCTTCTAACATGTGGGATCTGGAGATCAAACTCAGGTCATCAGGTTAGGTGACAAGTACCTTTACTCACTGAGCCAACTTTCTGGCCCAATTTACCCCTATTCTACAGACAGGGAAACCGAGGCTAGGCCTTGTCCACGGCTGCACAGTCGGTGCATGAGAGCCAGGACGTGAGCGTCTGATTCCCTGTGGTGTATCTTGGCTGCTTTGTGAACAAGGGAAGGGGTTTGGGATGAATGGATGAATGAATAGTATGTTATAATGTACTGATGACATGCACAGACAGATCAGGTTGCTTAGCCCATACACCATGTGACTGTGTAGACTAGGTCCATTCAAGGCCAGTGGGGTGAAAAGCAGGTCAGGGTGACACCAGCCTACAGAGCCTGGGCTACCTCTTATCACACTCTGGGTCCAGGCTCCAAAGGGTGCTGTGCAGTGGTGATGAGCTGGGTACCCCAGGCAGGTTCTGCCCTCCCACACTTCTACCCACTCTTCTCTTTGTCACTAGTGGGGGGAAATTTCAGGGGAGCGGAGGCCCCTGGGAGTCCAGCCACCCTGACCTGCCTCTCTCTTCCTGCCAGGGCAATGGATGGCACTCCCAGACTTCCCTGACTACCACAAGTGGGGCTTCTCTCTGGCAGCACTCAACAGTGATGTTTATGTCACAGGTGATTGGCACAGCACCGGCCCCTGAAACCAACTCTCTCCAGAAAGTGCAATCCCCCCAGGATCTAGCCAGGCTTTCCAGATCTTTCTGCACATGTGAAAGTGAGGCAATTTAAATCCAGGGTCCAGAGGTAGAGACAGGAGGATCAGAAACACGAGGTCATTCATCTTTCGCTACATAGCAAGTTTGAAGTCATCTGGCTCAAAAAAAAAAAAAATTAAAAGTAGACAAAGTAAATAAATAAAACTCCAGGATCCACTGGTGGGTGCTGGAAGTTCCCATATACACTGTCTGATGACCACCCCTCAGCAGCCAGGGTCTCCCCAGGAAGCACTGTGATGGGGGCACTCCATCCTCCATTATCTCAGGAGTCAGGGTTCCCTGGAATGTAAGTGTCCACTGATGTTAGGAACCTCGGTTCCGTCCTTTTGTTTGTTGGGATGGAAGTCCTAGATCTAGACTGTTGCCCACAGTCCCATCTCGGCCCAGAGTCTGGCAGAACATGGGTTCAGCATGTTTTTAGTCACAGCCTGACATGGCGCGGGGGGGGACATTGGGGCCTCAGGCTGGTAGCGCTCATGTGGGCAGAACCTCTTCCTGGCAGGTGGCTCACGGGGCACCAAGACGGACACCTGGTCGACCACCCAGGCCTGGTGCTTCCCACTGAAGGAGGCTGTCTGGAAGCCTGTGGCACCCATGCTGAAGGCTCGCACAAATCATGCCAGCACAGCACTGAATGGAGAGATCTATGCCATTGGTGGTGAGGCCTCCCTTCCTATCACCCGGCCCCTCACCCCCACAGCCGCAAGTCCCCACTCCAAGCCCTCTCTGGGTATGCTGCTACCCGTTGCTGCCCTGGGAAGCTCGCTGTCTTCTGGGGTCAGTGAGCCCCACTCCAAGGTTCCCAGGAGGTGGTCCTCAGAACACCTGGCCAAGACATCCTGGGTAGCCAAGACCCAGCCAGCCCCTAGTGCCCCTAATGCCCTTCAGGATAGAAGCAGGTAGACAAGACCTCAGGACCAGTAGGGATGACCACATACCCCAGAACTGGGGGCTCTGCCCTCAGCTCGGGGTCACTGGGAAGCCCCAGGGGTGAATGACACACAGTGACATCTGTGTTGCTGTAAGCCTGACATGGGCCACCTCATCACCCAGGCATCCCAGTGTCACCACAGGGAGTCTCCCTGGAGAGCTTACCAGTTAGATGAATGTTGGAGATCAGATCCAGGTGACTTCAGAGAGCCACAGCAGCAGTCTGGCCCTGAGGCCATGCCTTTCCGTCCTGGCTATTGTCTTTTCCTTCAGTATTGCTGTGTCCCTGGCCAGAGAGTAGATAGCACGCACAGTCTCTTGAATCCCAGACACTTTGGATTCCCCAGAGTCTCAAGCAGCCCGGGTCAGGAGAGCAAGACACTCATCCCCATGAGTCCCCACATCCATGTCACTGGGGTCTGGGGAGGGGGTTACCACCCTACAGTCGTATTTTACAACCTACCCTCCCAGGACTGGCCCTGGGACAAGTGGCCACCGCCTACACTACTTCCTGGTGTGGTCCAGTATGAGCTCTGTCTATAAGAAGGACATAAGTCTCTCCAGGCTCAGCCTCCTTCATTTACCCTCCCTTCCTGGGGCTCCAGAGCCATGCCTGCCACCTTTGAAAGCCCCAGACCCTGAGCTTGCAGGGTCCTCTCCTCCTCTCTAGCCCCCAATACCTGGCCCTCACGCAGCTAAGATATCGTCCCACAGGCACTGCCCTGGACGCAGTAGAGGTGGAGCGTTATGACCCCTACACAGACAGCTGGACGCCTGTCAGTCCGGCCCTCAAGTACGTCAGCAACTTCTCAGCTGCCAGCTGCCAGGGCCGCCTCTACCTGGTGGGCTCCAGTGCCTGCAAGTACAATGCGCTGGCTCTGCAGTGCTACAACCCTGTGACAGGTGGGCCAACCTGTATGTCAACAGAGACAGAGTGGTCCCCTGGTCTCCAGACCTGACAGGAGATAGTTGTATAGGGAGACAGGGGGTGGGACAGACACAGAGGCCCAGGGGCTCCCAGCAGCCCACGGGGATGGCGTGGGAGGGTGACCAGGCCACAGTTCCCCCCTGCCCTCATGGCTCAGTGAGAGGTAGGCACCCCACCTCACAGCACACCACCCCAGGCTTACCCCATTGGGGTATGCCTGGGGCTATGGGAGGTACCCTGCCTCCAGTCCCTCAGAGTGGGGTCCTTCACAACCCTCCCTGAGAAGGAGCCCTGCCCCCTCAGTGAAGGTGCCCATCCATGTGCCCTGCAGATGCATGGAGTGTGATCGCCTCACCCTTCTTGCCCAAGTACCTGTCCTCTCCACGCTGCGCCGCATTGCATGGAGCCCTCTACCTCATCGGTGACAACACAAAGAAGGTCTACGTGTACGACCCGGGGGCTAACCTGTGGCAGAAGGTAGGCCTCCTTATGCCCACCCCAGGGGGGGCCTTGCTGGACTCCTGACACCCCTCAGAGCAGCCTTCAGGCAGGATGGAGGGATGAAGGATTGCCCAAGAGGACCAACAGAGAAGTAGGCTGGGCTTTGGGACTCTCCTCAGAACCCAGAGTGGCCAGTGTGGACGACAACAGGAGCACAAACAGGGACTGCTGGTCACTGCCGGGTTGTCCCCTGAGCTCCCGTCTTCCTGAAGAGGGGTGACCTGTCTTCCTTGTTGGGGATCAAACCTGCGTTCACCAGTGGATGCCTCTTGGGCAGCCATAGACTGAAGGGAAAGGAAGATGTTCCATCCTCTAGCTAATGAAGAGATGAGGGAGATAAAACCAAGTAGGGAACTCCTGAGCTGACAGTGTGGAGGCCAACCAACACCCCCAGCCGTCCCACCTTGGCCCAGGGAGGGACACATCCAGACCCGAGCCTGGGGGCCTTTCTCCCGTCCCTGGTTGGATGAGCTGGGCCGGCTCACCCACTTCTCAAGTCTCAGTCTAGGAGTCTGATGGGGAAGTAACCCCCTTCCTGCAGCCACCAGCCAGCCCGATGACAGTGGGGCCGCTGTGCCCTGCTGCCCACAGCTGTCCTTTGGCATCCGTGTTCCACTGACCCCAGACCCCATTGCAGTGTAAAGCAGATGCAGGGTGAGTCCTGCTAGGGCCCTTCTCCCTGGGCCTCCAACTGGGCCCCAGCTGGGCTGAGCTCCCAGCACTGCGGCCTTCACTTTGACCTGACAAGCAGGGAAGATGCCTGCCCCCAGCTTCATGTGGAAGTCTCATAAGCCTTTCCTGACCTCCTCATGCTTTCCCGGAACTTGCCACATCTAGCCCGTGGGAGCCGCTACCCTCACCACCTGACTTCTCTACAGGACACTCCTGAGGCCACCGGCCAGGACATGGGGTGCAGGAATGGATAGAGGGGTCCCATGGTGAACTCAGTCCTTCCTGGATATATCTTGAGGCTAAAGTGAATCTATCCTGTCATCTCCTCCATGAGAGAAGCTGTGAGGTTAAGGCTCAGCCCAGGCCCCATGGGAGGCAGCTCTGGGGTTAGGCCTCAACATCCCTCTTCGATACTCTGACTCCAGGGCCCGTAAATTAATCCCGTGAGATGCAGGTTGGAGAGAGACCAGGGCCTCAACAGTAAAGCGAGTCTGAAATAGCCACAAGGGGCACTGGGTGAGCCCTGGGATACAGGGCCTTGTTTCTGCTCTCCAGTTGCCTGCTGGCCCCTGACAGTTGACCATCCACAGGTTCAGTCCCAGCACAGCCTGCACGAGAATGGAGCGCTGGTGTCGCTGGGTGATGCGCTGTATGTGACAGGCGGCCGCTGGCAGGGCATGGATGGTGATTACCATGTGGAGATGGAGGCCTATGACACTGTGAGGGATGCCTGGGCCCGTCGTGGCTCCCTGCCCCGCCTTTGGCTGTACCATGGGGCCTCCACCATCTTCCTGGATGTCTCCAAGTGGACACAGCCCTTCAACCCCGGTGTTGCCCAGGAGCGCTAAGAAGGGAGGGTTCTCAGGCAGCTCCTGGTTGCCTTTTATTTTGTCGTCTGTTCACTTGGAGCTGCTGCCCCCTCCAGAGCTTGGGCTGGGCTCAATAGCAGATGGTACACTTCAGGATACATCTGTGGTCTCTGGAACCACCAAACTCTGCAACCAGTGGCAAGAGCGGGGCCCTCATGGTAGGGAGGAGAGCTCTGCTACCCCTGAACCTGTCAAGACCTTGGGGAAAGAAGCTGAGGGGTCCGGGACTGCACCCTTAGAGCAAACAGACTCCCCCGTGTCAGCTTTTCCTGCCTCTCCCCACCCATGGCCTTTGGGAGAGATGCACAATTGAAGACTGAATAGGATTCCCAGGATGCTGACCTAGGGCCTCGGGCTCCAGTGCCCGCCACAGCTCTTTGGCCATGCCCAAAGCTCCCTCTCTCCCCTTTCCTCAGAGTCCACATTCACCCCATACGGGGTGGCTGGGTAGGTGCCAGGCTCTACCTCCTCACCTGGCATCTGCATGTTGGTGCTGTGTTTACAGATCCACTGCCAGGATGAAGGAGGCCCTGGCCCAGCCATGTCATGCCCCCACCACCAGGACAGCAGCCCCTGCAGAGACACTAGAAAAGAGGTGCAGGTCAGGAACAAGAGCCAGGTGGGGTCCTCAGGGACAAAACTTGCCTTCTTCTAGGGGAATCTTCCTATCAAGACTGGTTCTCAGAATGAAATTCCCAGTGTGAGACCCACCACCATCTGCAAGGACTTCTGAGTGATTCTTGGATGTGTTGGTGGCTTGTTCCCAGTGGCCTCCCAAAATTGGGTGGGGATGACATCTGAGTGGCACTCCTGCAGGCCAAGATATGACTAGGTGGCTCAGACCTGTCTTACTGGGTCCTCACTCTCTCTCTCTCTCTCTCTCTCTCTCTCTCTCCTTCCCTCCCTCTCTCCCCTCTCTCTTTCCTCCTTCTCCAAAACCAGGCACTGAGTTTGTAACTAAGGAAACAATAAAGGACTGTCACTATGTGTGAGTGGTGTGTCCCATTTGCCACAGGCTGTCAGAGGACCTAGGTCTGCAGACTGGGAGTTTGTCTGACCAACATCAACCCTGCTGCTGGCATGCTAAGGCCTTAAGTGGCTCACAGTTCCTGGGGTCTTCCTCTCCAGGGCCAGCCCTCCCTGGGTTCTGAGGACAGGGATCCCTGGCTCTCTCCTGCTTCTCCAGGTCAGGATCCACTTTGCTCCCAGATGTGACTTCATGCCCATATCTTGTGGGGCCACCGAGCTGACCTAGAGACCAAACAAAGCAGGGTGTCCAGGTGCCTGCTGCCAAAGGGACAGAACCTAAACTTGGGGAGTCCACCTGACTGGTGGGTTGATGAATGCAGGGGTTAGGGTTCTGCGCTCTGTAGGCAGGTCAGCACAGGACTGTTCACAGGTAAAGGCTCAAAGAGTAAAGCTGATTTTAATCAGAAATGGGGATCTGGTAGGGTGGTGTGCTGCTGGGTAAGTGGAAAGGGGCAGTGCTGCGTGGTGACACACGCCATCCAGGGCCTTGTCCTCAGCTCTGCTGAACTGTGCCTCATCTGACTAGTGGAGCTGCCCTGTTTGGGGGACAGCAGCATGCTCAGTGTCTGAATAGGAAGTAAAGGCTCTACAGCTAGGAAGCTGAGAGTCGAATAAAAGGGGGGGCTACAGGCTGGATGGAATCCAGATAGGGCTGTGGAAGTGCCCTGATTACCCACCCCCAACCTCCAGGGTCCAGGGAAGCAGCAGATGTATACCTAGAGATCACTGAGAGGGCTGCCAAGGAGCACAGCCATGACACAGTGCCTGTTGGGAGCATGTGGCAGAGTACATGACGCTCCTAACTCTCCTGCCTCCATCCCCTGCAAGTGCTGTCTACTGGCAGTCAGAACTCAGAGGGGAAGAGGGTACTGGCACAGTCCACTAAGGCCACCCTGAAGGCAGACTGTCGGGGGAAAGGGGTCAACCACCAGCACAGCACAGAGAGACTCAGTCACACATCTCAAACACTCAGAAAATAGACCCACGTGCATGCAGGGAAAAGCCATGAGAAAGCCCAAGAATCTTCCAATGTTAGAATCCCCAGGAAAACATGGACTCAGAAGTTGGAAGCTAATGAGGCTTCTAGAGAGGATACAGACCCCTAAGGAGCACTCACAGCCTTCGGGAGCATGCATACCATCAGAAGCACTCAGCCCTCAAGACGGAGACCTCAGGAGTACTCAGAGTCCCTAGGAATACTCACTCTCAGCCTTAGGGGTACTCAGAGCCCTCAGGAGTCCTGAAAGCCCCTAGTTAGAACAGAGTCCTTAGGAGCACTCAGTCATCAGGAGCCCTCAGAGCCCTCAGAGCCGCTGACTGCAAGATGTGGAGACCAGACCTGATTTTGCTTTTATTTGGTGTCTACCTGACGTTGGGCTACTTCCAAGATCTGTGCCTCATTTTCTTCTGAGCATTGATGGCCCCCGGGCAGAGTAGGCATGTGACACAGGTGCTCCAGAGGTCACACAGCTGGTCAGCCTTAGGCTCTCACTGTCTTCAAATGAAGAGAGCTTCCTTTCCCATGATCTCATCGACCAACGGCCTTCCTTTGGAGGCAGAGGGGCACTGGGCACAGCTTGGCACATTGGGCTGCTGGGGAGCCAGGCCGAAGCCATGACATGAGAGCCCAAGAATGAGAATTCGATTTCTGCCAGGCAGGACGCATGTAGGGAGGCCACGGCTAGCTTTGCCTGGTGGTTCCACAACCACTCATTCGGCACTTCCGTCCCATGCAAACTCCACCCTCAAGGGCCCCACTTCTAAATGGGGGGTTGCTGCTGCTGCAGGGCCTCATGCTGTGGACCCCATGCTCAGTGCTCTGTGAGCCACTGTTCCTCCAGGAACTTGTTTTCAGATAGGACCCTGTAAACATGAAGGGGCCCTTCCTGAAGGCCCAACTTAGTTCATGTGTCTGAGCTGGACTGCGTCATTACCTTGGGCTGGGGTTCCAGGAAGCCATGCCAACACCAGAACCAATTGGATCTGGTCCCTCTGGAAGAGCCCATGACATCATTAGGACAGTCCAGTGTTTGGGAAAATAACTACTTTCACATGGCAACAGCTCCTGTCCTGAACCCTACAGCTGCCCCCCCGCCCCCACACTGGGAAGGGAGTAATACTACTTGAGCTTCCCAAATCAAGGCCCCTCATCCCTGCCTGTCCCCTTGGGACAGATCCCAAGCCTCACCCTCTTGGGCAAACAACAACCACCATATACCACAGCCAGGTGCCCTTGAGGCGTCCTGACCCAGGGGAGATGGCTTCCTTGCAGGAAAGGACAGGGCCACATTTCCCGGGAAGACAGGCCTGCCTCCAGACTAGCCTGCCTCCTGCCCTCTGCCTGGCACTGTCTGTGGGCTGAGTGTCCCTGAGCAAGCCAGCCACCTCTCTGACCTAGTCCAGGGGGCCTGGAAAAGCTGAATGAGGTGTCAGCAGGCATGTTTATTCAGAGGTGAGAAGGTGCTGTGCACAGAGCTGCCTCTTGGGGGCAGGAGCTTCTGGGCACCAGCAGATTGCTGGTTTCATTGAGGACACCCCAACATGATAGGAACCATAGGAAACAGCAGAACTCACACTCAGGTCAGCCTCCTCAGCACACAGCCCAGTGGACTAAACGAAAACCTAGCAGGGGAGTGCTCAGCTCTCTTGGGCTGTGAGGCGTAAACCTCCTTCATGTGCAGACTTGATGACAAATGTCCTGGTATGGGATGAATCTGCTGAACTTTTCCGAATGAAATAAGTTCACATATTTTACTGAGCCTGTGCTCGTAAGCCAGTATTCCCCAGACCTGTTCCTAGAGAGCTGCAATTCCCGAATTCCTGGTTTTCATTTGTTTGGGGTTTTTGGAGACAGTGTTTTACACTGTGACTCAGACGGCCCTGGAACTCACTATGTAGCCCAGGCTGGCCTCAAACTTGCAACAATCGTCCTGCTTCAGTCAGTGCTGGGTTCCAGATGTGGGCCACCACAGCCAGCTGAGAGCTTTAGGAACTAATCACATGCCAGCTTGTTGTGTTGTTGTTGTTGTTTTGTTTTGTTTGGGGTTTTTTTGGTCTTTTTGAGACAGGGTCTCCCTGTAGCCCCAGCTGTCTTGGAACTCACTATGTAGACCAGGCTGGCCTCAAACTCACAGAGATCCACCTGCCTCTGCCTCCCAAGTGCTGGGACCAAAGGCATCACCACGCCTGGCACATGCCAGTTTTTAAAGACAGAAGTGGGGGCTGGAGAGATGGCTCAGCAGTTAAGAGCACTGGCTGCTCTTGAAGCAGACGGGGTTCCATTCCCAGCACCCACATCATGGCTAACAGCCTTCAGTACTCCAGTTCCAGGGGATCCAATGCCCTATTCTGGCCTCTTCAGGCATTGCACACATGTGGTGCACTTACATACATGCAGGCAGTACACATACACATTGAAAAAAAAACAAAGACAGAAGTCTCGTTTGTAATCCTAACTTGCCAATGTAAATCTGCAGGACTGAGGGGACCTTAGGGGGACAAATTCTCAGGAAGGGCAGAGTATTTTTTTTATATTTTTTTTTGCACATACACATGCCCAGCCTCCCACCATCTCTGTGGCCTACAGGAAAAGAACCTGAATCACTGGAAACAAGTAACAAGCAACACATCTTCCAAGTTGTGACTGCACAGTACCTCATTATCTTCATCCCTGCCCTAAGCCAGGCAGGCAGAATACACGTCTGAAGCTGAGGGCTCACCTGGGTTTCTTCCCCAAGGTTGGGCTGGCACTGCCTTACCTATTTCTGGGACTTGGTCCTCCTCCTCTCCCACATCCCCTAAGGGAGAAGTGGTCAATGAAAGCCTCCTCCTGCTTTAACTCCAGACCCTGTGCTCAACCGCTGCAGGGGCCACAGAGCTGGGACAAGAAAGACAGGTGTGATGCCTTCCTGGCTTTTTATCTCAAGTCAAATGGGAGGTAAGGAGCAGCCCAGACTGGGGTCGGGTGGAGACTGCCTCTGTGGGAGACAGCCCCCTCAGAGAGTGCCTTCTCCTGGATCAAGCCCTTGGGGTCTGCTACACTGTCCTAGTTGGTTGCCCTGTGCTGACTCACCCTCACTGCCTGGACTCCATCTGCCCCGACACCTGGCAAGGGCATCACCGCAGTTCTATCCTACCTCCAGGCAACTGACAGATTCACTCTGAGAGCCGCCAGCGCTGCAAGTGCATCCCGCGTGGGGAAAAGAGGGAACACCGCATGGGCGCTCAGAGGCCTCCAGCTTGGAAGGGAAGGGCCTCTGAGAAGGGGCCGTGAGGGTCTCACCGCTCCAAGTGCTCAACCTGTGTTGCCAAGGCCTAGAACTCGTGGGACATCTGGAGAACGGAAGGGCGTCCGGGCACCTCCAGAGGACGGTCAGAATACTGAGGTGGAGATGCTCCAGCCACCCTGGAGAAAAGGGGGTCCTGGGGCACAGAGCCAGCTGCGCCAGACCTCCAGGCGGAGGCCGCGCGGCGGGGTGGGGCGAGGCCTCCTCTCCATCCCCGGTCCCTGCAACGCGCGCGGTAGCCGCTAGGGGCGGCGGACGGTGACGGCGCGCTAGGCGGGGGATTCGAGCGCGTTATAAGGCGCGCAGTTTCCCGCGACGCCGCGCCCGGAGCCAACGCAGCCCGCATGGCCCGGCCCCGCCGTCCCTCCGGAGCGTGTCTGCTGCTCGCCTGCGCAGGCTTCCTGGCCGCCGCCGCGGGTCTCGAAGCCCCGGAGCCCCGCGCGCCCGCGGTGACCAGCGCGCACTCGCAGCCGCCTGGCACCGAACGGCCCGCTGGCCGCACCGCCCGCCCGCCGGTAAGACGCGGCCGCTCCCAAGAACGCGCGCCTCGGGATCCCCGGGGACCTGGCTGTGCGGACTGCAACCCCGGCTGCAACCCGGGCTGCAACTGGGCTGGGGGTCTCGGTCCAGTGAGACGCAGCGTTGTGCAGATGCGCCGTCTACACCAAGAGTCAGCGGTGACCTTGGGTCTGCGGACAGTTCTTTGGCTTAAAGCAGAATTCTAATAGACCAGGAAGACAGGTTAGGAAAGGTGTAAAATGATGACTTGACCCTCACTGTATTTGTAGAAGTGTAAACGAGTTGCGGATCCTTGGAGTCTGGAGAAGGGCAGGGTGCACAGGACCCAGAATGGCCCTGTTCTTTTTTGTTGTTGTTGTTGTTTTGAAACAGGGTTTCCCCGATGGCCTGGAACTCACTATGTAGGCAAGGTTGGCCTGGAACTCACAGAGATCTGCCTGCTCTGCCTCCCAAGTGCTGGGACTACAGGCCTGCGCCACCTCACCCTGCTAGGCCCTGTTCTTTTCGTTGACTGCTGGCTGGGAAAGGGGTGTTGTGTAGCAGGACTCTGCCCCTTCCGGCCCAGGATCTCTGCCTGAAATGCTGGGAGGTTAGGGAAGGTGTGGCCAGAGGCCTGGAGAGGGAGGTTGGCAGCCCTTAGAGGTGTGGGGCCATTCAGTCCTGGAGGCAGGACTCACAGGAGGGTTTCTGGGCCTAGTTGTTCTGACCATGCAGTGGGCCAGGCACAAAGAAGTCCAAGATTAGAGCTCTTCTGTTCTCAGCACCCACAGAGACCAAGAAGACATCCACTAAAGAGAGCTAGAGGAGGTTGCACCCTTGGGGTCCCTCTGTAAGGTATCCCCAGACCCCTTCCCCACCCCATCCCACCCTCACCCAGCCGCTTCCCTTGGACAGAGGGCAAACACACCCCCTCTTCCCCTCAGCTATCCGCCAAAGCCTTCACAAAGCCAAGACATGGTCACCAGGAATCAGAGACTGGGCTGGGGCTTTCAGGTGGGGCTTTGGCCTTGGACCCTCTTTGGAGGATCAGGGTGCCACCAGCTCCCTGATGGTTGAAACTTGGCTGACCAAGGTGGCTGCCCAACCCTCACCCCAACTCTTGGGACCCCAGACCAACATGGCTCCCTGCATTTCAGTGCCCCCCCCCCAAACCATCTGTGGTGTGAGTCCATCCACAGGCCATTGGTCTCAGCACACCTATCCTGGCCCGTTGGGAAGCATTGCACCATGTGGTTTTCACCAAGGACACCATGGGGCCGTGACATGGAATCGTCAGTCCTGGTATCTGTGGAACCAGCAAGAGGCACAGAAGCCTCCATCTTCCTAGTATAGAAGCCTGGCTTATGACCCAAAGGCAGGCCCTGGGTTGGACAGAACCCACAAGGCACAGGCCAGTTCTAAGATCCTGGGTCTTTCTATCTGTCAGTCACTAGAGTCTGTGCCCATGACTTCATCTCAAGCCTCTTGGGCCACTGCCTTCCCAGCTGGCAGCCTGGAGCCCAGACTGCCCGAGACCCACTGCCCCATGTGCCAGAGGTGCCAGAGGACTCTGCCAGGACAAAAGGCTTCTCTCAGGCTTGGTTCCTGGGGACCTGGCAGATGCACCTGTGATACACCTATGCAGAAATGGGTAGAAATGTAACTATCCTTGCTTGGGTCAGCGTTTTGGAAGTGCTGAGGAGGAAGAAGGTCCCAGGCGGTGGCCTTGAGCGATGACATCTTACCTAGTCCTCTGGCACACTGTGGCTTGTGATTGCAGAGGCTGTGAGGCTGGTCAGTCTGGCACTTCTGACTGTATGGAGGGACAAGAGAGCTCACTGGCTGCTGGGGTTCCAGATGTTCCAGATGTTCATAGTCACGTCCTGAGCACCTATGGGTGCCAGTGACTGTCAAGGATGGTAGGATTGTCCCAGTGCATCTCAAGTACAGGATGAAGCCTGCTATCCCAGCAGTGTGCTGTAGAGCTCCACCCCCCATCTTCCTCCTTTGGCCTGGGTCACCTTTCCCAGGAGTGCGAGTCAGATGCCATCTTCCATGGGCTGGGGGTGGGGGAGTGCTGCCTCTGAGACTACAGATAACAAGTCCAGTGTGCTGCCAAGTGGCAGCATGGGACAAAAAAAAAACTGTGGCTGGGTGTGTTCCAGGAGCCCACCACAGTGCATGCACATAGCGTGGATCCCCGGGATGCCTGGATGCTCTTCGTCAGGCAGAGTGACAAAGGTGTCAACAGTAAGAGGAGGAGCAGGACCAAGGCCAGGCGGCTTGAGGTGAGCAGCTTGTGCCCACTGCCCTGATTGGCTCCCAAGGATCCTTGGCTATGTCCAACAGCAAACACCCAGAGAGGGAACAGAATCAAGCACCAGGCTGGGACCTAGTGAGCCTGGAGTTAGGAGCCCGATTCTAGACATTTACCCCACACTTCTAGGATACCAGGTCTTCCCTTTCCTCTCTTCTCTGTCCAGAGAGGGAGGCCTGCACAGCACATGCTTGGGAGTAGGGGATGGCTCCAAGCTGCTGGAGTGATGGGGGAAGGGAAGGCACTCAGTGTGGGCCTTGCCTGTGTGAGGAGTTGACACTTGGTCCTGACACCTGACTCCTACTTTGAACTCCTCAGAGCGACTCTGGATCAGGGCTGGGCTACACTAGGTGTTGGGCCTCCCTGTCCATGGAGGTCAGCCTCACTTGACCCAGATCTGACTCACTGATGGAGTGCCAGCTCTAAGCCTGAGGTCAGTGGGCTGGCTGGGCCACACCATTGTCTTGTCACCATCATACCCTGTCAGCCTCCTGGCCTTGCCCACAGTTCTCTATGGGGCCTCCCTCACTTGTGTTGGATCTGACCCAGCCCTGTAAGCTCCTTCAGGGCCCAGAACCCAGTGCTAGGCCAGGTACAGTGGGGTCTTGCTGATGTGCTGCATGTCAGACCCATATGCAAGTCCCCAGAAGCAAGCCAAAGTCCTCCCTCCAGTAATCACAGTGGCAGGAGCAAGCTACAGCCCTCTTCTTCAGGTAGAGCCTGCCCTGCCTTGGGCCACCCCCAGCCAGTCTCATACGGACTCAGACCTGGCCTCACACTTACTCCAGGCCTGTGGCTTTCACTGCCTGCTTGATGGAAGAGAAGTCTGAGAGCCCAAGGGACCTCCCCCAAGGAGGGCAGAGTCCACAGCCACAGTGGGAAATCTGCCTGCCTGCCTCTCTATAGCAGGACCTGGCAGAGGGGTCACCCTCAAATGTCCTCACAAGCCAAGTTTTTTTTCCAGCTTGGCCTGCCAGGACCTCCAGGACCTCCAGGACCCCAGGGCCCCCCAGGCCCCTTCATCCCACCTGAGGCTCTGCTGAAGGAGTTCCAGCTACTGCTGAAAGGTAAGGGTGCTGCCCTTTGGATCACATGCTACCCAGGTTGTGGGTAAGCCAGCAAGAGAGGGCCGACCACAGCACCCAGTAAACACCTGCTGAGGTACCCTCCAGCTGTGGGTGGGCAAGCTGGTGGGGAAGCCTCATGGAGAAAGGCCTCTCACTGACCTTCCCTGGGGACCAGAACAGAACCCCATTCCTAGTCAGGAGTCCTGCCCAGGGCTGTTTGCTGCCCTGGGGCTGCCAACCATCTTCTGGAATTGACTGTACCATGGAGCCCCTGCCCACCCACCCCCTATTCTGTTCTAAATAAGCCTCCAGCCACTAAAGAACCTTCATGTTATTTACGGTGTAGCTGCAGTAGCTATTCACACACAGCTCTCCAGAGATACAGGTGTGACTGAGAGGTGGAGGACAGGGGTCCTGATGTGGTCGTGCTGCTGGAGCTTCCAGTAGGCTGTGTGAAGGGAAGCAGGCAGCAGCAGTGTCAGGGAGGAGCGTCCCCTGGGCACCTCCGGTGGGTCCTGGATGCGCCTCCCCTGCTCCTCACATTTCCTGGGCAGAGTGGGCCACAGATTGCTCTGTGCCAGGCGCGGTGCAGCAGCGGGAGCATGTGGAGCCCGAGCCCTGCACGGGTGGTCCCAGTGGACCAGCGGCGGGAAGCCCTTCTCCGGTCCCAGCCTCCTCGGGGCGCAAGGAGGACGAGGACCCGGGGGCCGTGTTGACGCTTCTGGCTCCACCCCTGGCCCCAGGCCCACCGGTGGCGCGCGTGGAGGCCGCGTTCCATTGCCGCCTGCGCCGGGACGCACCGGTGGGGCGGCGCGCACTGCACGAGATCGGCGTCTACTATCTGGTGAGTCGGGGCGCG
>NW_008337295.1:102128-158386 GCF_000622305.1 Nannospalax galili | reverse complement strand
GCGGGCTGGGCGGGCTGGGCGGGCTGGGCGGGGCCCACCCGGGGTGATTATCCCTGGGGTGACCCTCCGTGCACCCCGCAGCCCCACGCGGAGGGCGCCTTTCGCCGCGGCCCGGGACTGAACCTGACCAGCGGCCAGTACACCGCGCCGGTGGCCGGCTTCTATGCGCTCGCCGCCACGCTGCACGTGGGTGAGGCCCGAGGCCTGGGGGCGCTGCCTGCTGCCCGCTGCCCTGGCCCGACGCCCATCTCGGTGACCACGACCTGTCCTCTCCGCAGCCGTTGGGGAGCAGCCCAGGCGGGGGCCGCCGCGACCCCGGGACCGCCTGCGCCTGCTGATCTGCATCCAGTCCCTTTGCCAGCACAATGCGTGAGTGGGCCTCACAACCATGGCTGCCGCACCCAGACCCCTTCCAGCATAAAGACCCTTCCCCCTCGATTCCCGTCGCCCCTAGGACGTGAGGGACCCTGGCACCATCCTGCCCCAACTCCTTCCCAGGACCTAGGTTCCCTGGCCCTTCCCTGTTCTGCTTCCGTCCTGTCTCCTGATTCTAGGACTCTCAGAGGACAATTGGAACACCACAAGCCCCTCTTTTCGGTCACTCTGCCAAACCCTCACCTATGAATTTCCCCCAGTGACTTAAGTTCTAGTGTCTCATGAGGACAGGGACTGCCCACACCTGCTGTTCCCCCCCACCCGCACCTAGAATAGGGGCTAGGCACAGAGCTCTCTGCACAGGTGGAGGAGAATGTCTGCCTTCTTAGTTTGGCTTTGATTTCCTGGAGCTGTTGGCTTTCTGTGTCACCTGCTGTCACACTCCCATCTTACCCCGCACCTGTTTCCCGTCAGGGCAAGGACACTGCTGCCCCTTCTATGGTCCCAGCTGGAAGTACGCCTTACGTTCTCTTTCCTCTGAGGACCCAGTTCAAACACCACCTCCTAGGGTTGATGGGCCTGGGCCAGGCACTTGGCTAGGTGTAGTGTTGGTCATCTGACGATTGCTGCTGAGGGCAGTGAGTGAAGCTGATGGTGTCTGGGGATGGGCTGACCCTCTTTCTATCTTGGGTACAGCTCCCTGGAGACCGTCCTGGGGATGGAGAACAGCAGTGAGCTCTTCACCATTTCAGTCAACGGTGTCCTGTATCTGCAGGTGTGTGGGGCTGTGGTGGTTGTGCAGGGGTCGGGGGTGGTGGCAGGTGCTTAGGGTTGGGCACTGCACCCTCAGACGCCCAAGTGCTGGTGCTGGCTTGGAAAGAGCCAGGTTTCGGGTTCCATTCTCCCTCCAATGCCTGCCCTTCCCTAGGCCAATCTCTAAGCAGCTCTACCACTTTCAGACCTTGCAAGCACCCGGTGCTACTGCGGTGGTGCCTCCAACCATCCAGGCTCTCCATGGGGCCGGGCAGAACAGTGTGATGACCATGTCCTCTGAGACTGAGATGCCCAATTCATAGTAATTTTCTGCATGAAACCTAAATGAGTTTTATTTTGCTAGTGACAGAAGTGGATTTACTAAAAGATCAGAGTGGGAAATGTTGAGTGTCCACGCGGTCTCAGCTCTGAGGTGAACTCTGCCATTGCTCCTAACCTGCCTCAACTCCAGGCCGGGTGGTTTGGCTCAAGCCAGACGTGGTGCTGGGAGCATGAGGTCTATTGAACTCAAATGTACATGCTCTGCCTGGGTCTTCAGATGCAGGTTCCCTGGGTAGGTCCCCAGTCCTCATTCTGGGAGTTTGTAGGGAATGTGATGCTAATGGTGTGTGGACCACACTGGGGCAGACAGGCCAGACCAACACTCTCAAGATGGCTTTGCTTGACCAGGGTAAACCTGTGAGGCAAGCCCTGCAGCAGAGGAAGCTTCTGGTCTCTTGGACCCCACCCTGGCCAACCAGGGGCTTGCTCCCACACACTCAGCTGTGGAACACTGGAAAGTACTAGAATAAGAGCCAGGGGTGCTGGGTCTGGGTGCAAGACCCACAGAGCACTTGCTCTGGACCTAGGTCTGGTCCCTTTCCATGTGTGGACACTGGTCTGTAGGGCACACTGCAGGCTGTTGAGGGCCTCTACTACAGGGCAGGCCTGATGCCTGACAGGTACCCTTCCTTGCAGACAGGGCAGTACACCTCAGTCTTTTTGGACAATGCCAGCGGCTCCTCCATCACGGTGCGCAGTGGCTCCCACTTCAGTGCTGTCCTTCTGGGTGTGTGAGCAGTTGTTGCAGGTTCTTACCCCCACCAGGCAAACCGAGCAGAGGTCCTGATTTCTACAGTGTCAAGTGACAGTGGCCCTGTGCAGAAGGAAGCCCACTTGGACCTCTGTGGATGACTCCCAGCATGGCCACCTCTGGCATTTCTGCAGAGGTGATGGAAGTAGGCTGTCCCAGAACCAGCAGCAACTTCTCAATGTCCTGAGCCCTGCTTGGCTATCCTGGAACTGTCCCCAGCTGCAGGGCTAGGGCCTCTTGTGCTCCTTTGTGGCCCCATACAGCCCCAAATCCCTTTCCCAGCCTCTCCAGCACTCTGCAGAGTTCTAGTAGGGCCACTGCCTGAAAGAGGGTCAGCCTGCATGCAGCTAGGCCAAGGGGAGTGACTGCATCACCTTAGTCCTCAGAGGAAAGCCAAGGTCATCTTGGCCATGCACACTGCCCATTTGGGTTCCTGGGCATGCCCTGCCTGTCCTGCAGCCTCAGGAACCTAGGGTTGCTGAAGAGAGACCTCGAGGGGCCAGTTTCTACTTCTGGTGCAACCAGGATGAACTACAGGTCCCCTGATGGGCACTCTAGCAAATGGGCATTATACTCCCCTCCGTCCCTTTCAGATATAGCCACCCTCAAGCTCCATAGAGGCTGCCAGCCACTAGACCCCTTTCCCAACCCCTCTGAGGTTCTGGCTCATTGCTAAGACCCACCACCAAGCACAGGTCAGAGCACAATTATGCACACTGGAGATGCCTACCTGCTCATGAGCTTCCCTGAGAGGCCAGCTCCTAATGCGAGGGTGGAGAGGGTGCTACCCAAGAGAAGCAGGGCTGGCCCCCAATAAGCAGTGGAGAGGGACAGGCCTTCCGCAGTGACCTCCAAGGCCCCCACTGCCTGAGAAAGAGTTGATAGCCTACCCACATCCATACCCTTGGGCTACGTGGAACCTAGTGCTTCGGGATCTCAGGCACCAACCTGCCTAGCAGGAGTACCCCAGTGTGGGAGAGGAGACAGCAGCCACAGTCATTATTCTTTCAGCTGGCCTCAGAATGAGGTGGCCAGAGGCAGCCAATGAGACAGCTTCCTTGCCCACTTCACAATCACACCTCTTCCCCAGCCAGGCTGCTGACGCCCGGCAACAGGTAAACCAAGGGCTAGCCTGACCCAATTCTCAGTAGGGCTTGTACCCACCCTACCAGGAAGCAGCAGGCTGGCCTGGGTCCTGACTCCCTGGCATTTTGATAAGGACATGGGGTGGCCACGCCCTTCTCTGGATTTCACTTTGTATCCAGCACGCACAGACATTTTAGAGAAGTTATCTTTTGCTCTTCAAAAAGCCACATACGCACATATCTCACCTTTTCAACATAACTGTGTTATGCAGCAATTTAAAGTATTTATAATATTGCCAGGAAGACAGTTTTTATGTAACTGAGGTGTTATGGGATCAAAGCTGTAACAGAAGGCATACCTGACCTTCAGGACTTTCACCTTTCAGCTCAGGCTCACCAAGGACCATGAGGGGTGAGCTCTGGAAGGCGAGGGAGATGCCTGCAGTCTTGGGGCTCTCCTCGGAGGTGGCAGAGAGGACCTTGCTAGCCAAGGAGACCATAGTGCCAAGCCTCTCTCAGAAGGAACAGTGGCACCTGAGGGTACAAGCCACAGCACAGCCTTTGGGGCACTGAACGCCCCCCCAATGTGCTGCAGGAAGAATGTGTTAAATTGTTATGACCAGGCGTGGCGAGGCGGCATCGTGGCCAGCCTTTAATCCCACCATTTGGGATGCAGATGCAGGTGGTTCTGTGAGATTGAGGCCAGCCTGGTCTACTGAGTTCTAAGCCACCTGGGGCTACAGGGAATAGTCTGTCAACAAATAAAAACTATGCTTTCTGATAAGGCACTGAAGTCCTTATTTACTGTTGTCTAGTCTCCAAGCAAGAACAGATTCCTGGCTTACTCCCTAGGGAAGGAGGCAGCACTGACATTTTTTTTTTTTTTTTAATGTGTATGAATGTTTTGCCTACAATGTATGTTAAGTGCACCATGTTCATAGAATGTCCACAGAGGCCAGAAGAGGGCATCAGATTCCCTTGAACTATTTACCACTATTGTGAGCTGCCATGTGGGTATTGGGAACCAAACCTGTATCCTCCGCAAAAGCAGCCAGTGCTCTTAACCTCTGAGCCATCTTTCCAGCCCCTCTTTAAGTTACTTTTTAGTTTATTTTTGTCTTTTTGAGACAAGGTCTTCCCTGTAGCCCCAGCTGACCTGGAACTCCCTGTGTAGACCAGGCTGGCCTTGAACTCACAGAGCTCTGCCTCCCAAGCGCTGGGATTAAAGACATGCGCCACCAAGTCCAGCTGACAACCTTTGGGAGTTGGCGCTCTCCTTCCATCATGAGGGTCCCAGAGATCAAGCTCAGGCCCTCAGACTGGCAGTAAGTGCCTTTATCAGCTGAGCCATCTCACCAGCCCATTAGTTTTTTTAAAAAGCTTTTTTGTACATAGTAGATATGGGTATGTATGTGTTCACATGCATGTGGAGGCCAGAGGTCAACATTAGTGCTCCTCAGGAGCTATCCACCTTGTTCTGTGGAGAAAGAATTTTCACTAGGACTTGAGTGCAAGTCCAAGGGACCCTCCTGTCCCAGCCTCCCCTGTGCCGGGATTACGTGTGCCCCCACACCTGGCTTTTTATGTGGGTGCTAGGGATCAAACTCAGTCCTCATGCTTACGTGGCAGGCACTTTCACCAACTGAGCTCTCTCCCCAGCTCCCCATGCTTTTTTTGATGCAGGGCCTCATGGAACCTGGCTATATAGCTGCAGATGGCCTTCAATTTCTGATCCTCCAGCTTCCACCTCCCAAGTGCTGGGATCACAGGTGTGTACTACCAGGCCTGGTTGTACAGCACTGGGGACGGAACCCAGAGTTTGTGCCTACTGGGAAAGTACTCTGCCAACAGCTACATCCTTTCAGTTTTGGAGACAGTCTTGCTATGTATCGTAGGCTGGCCTACAGCATACATGGGATCCTCCTATCTGCCTCCTGAGTGCCATCACCAATACGGTACACCTTAGGCCAGCAGAGCCAACCCCTTGACTGTCCTGCGATGTGGCAGTAGGTCTGAGGGTGTGGTGGGTAGTGGTGTGATGGCTCAACACACCATGGCTACTTGACACTGAGGTGAAACCCAGGGCTACATAGTCCTTACCCAGGGTTCATGTCTTCAAGGGAATAGGCATAAGCTGGATTCAGCCATTTCTGGGAACCTGGCAACCTTGCACTCCATCTGGAAAACTCCTGCATGGGCCCAGGTCCTGCCAAGCCTGGGCTCCTGCTCTCAATGTTCACACATTCTCTGTGTGGGAAACAGTACAGCCTGAGGCTCTGGTCCTGGCTTTGTTCAGAAGTCCTACTTCCTGAAAGGGATCATTAAGAGGGTGAGAGCATGTGGACTAGGTAACAGGCCATCATGGGCCTGTCCAAGAAGTCCACAAGAGAGTTCTGATAAGACCCAGAGCACATTCCAAAGCAAGCCCAGTTAACTCAAGGCCAGTCGCTCAAAGCACAATAAGGGAACTAAAAAGACTAGGAAAAAAGGAACCTTTATTTACAACCATGGAAGTCCCACAGGAGTACACAAACAGTGCACACACAAAATGAACCTGTCGGTTAAGACCGTCCGTGCCAGCCCTCAGTGTCCTATCCGCACCACCATCACCGTGACGTTGTCTGCTGAACCCCGCTGCACCGCCTTGTTGGCTAGCCTGTTGCATGCAGCTTCATAGCGGGCATCAACAGCAGGTTTCCCTTCTCGGGTCTGGATCTTTTCATCCTACCAGAGGGGTGGGGTCTGAGTGAGCAGGGCATCAGCCCGTCATTCTCCAAGACAACAGCCAAGGGAAGACCCGCTATCCCTGATGAAGGCTGGCAGGACAAAGCGACACATGAGCCCCTGGACCGAGTTCAAGGGCTATACCCAACACGGAATGTGGGGGTCACACAGATTGGGGGTTTTGGAAAGTGAAGAGCACTTGGGACAAGCAGCACTCCCTATAAGTTATCTTACCTCCAGGCAGGATAAGATGAAGTTCACAGCTTCATCTGGGGTAAAGACCTTGAAGAGCCCATCACAAGCCAGCAAAATGAACCTACAATGTCAGGAAGAAACATAGACCGGTTCAGCTGCAAGCTTTTAAACAGAATGGAATTCTGGGGGTGTAGCTCAGTGTAGAGCAGCTGCCTAGGATAAGCACAGAAGGCCCCAGGTTCCGTATACAACATCTTAAAAAAAAAACTAAAAAGCAGGCTTGTGGAGGTACAGACAGGAGGATCAGGGGTTGATGATTATCCTCGACTAACAGCAACTTCCAGGCCAGCTGGACTACATGAGACCTTGTCTCACAGAACCTAAACCAGGACAAGAACCTAGAGGTAATGGCTGTTCAACAGCTCAGGGGCAAAAGCCACAGAGTTTGAATAAGGAAGTTAAAATTACTTAAAAATCAGCTGTGGGAGGACCACGTCTAGCACAAGTGAGACAGCATTCTCTCCACCCATAAAACCCCAGAGATCTCAACACTAGGAGTCTCTGGCACCTCAGGACAACTGTGACAGCTGCAAGGTGATGGGGACGCACCTGAGCTGCATCACCACAGGCCCAAAGGCAGGCAGCTGGAGGCAAGCTCAGAGCTTGTCACTTGAGTGGGCCCAAGACTGCAGAGGGGACACCCCCACATTCTGTTCTGAATGCACCACTTTCCTCTGAGGCGACCCAAAGAAGCCTCTGACCACCCATGTTTTCTGGGGATCTTTAGGGTAGCCCCGTCCTCTCCTATCATGCTCACGCTGTTTCCCTCTTTTGACAGAGCATTCAGCCAATGTTTTCTGAGCACACAGCCTGTGCTTGGGACACTGCAGGGACAAGTCTAAGCAGGTTCCTGCTCTTTCAGTGAGCACTGTCAGAGTGAGATCTAGAATAATTCATCACATAGATGTGTGGTTATAACGTAGTAAGGGCCTCTCTGAAAGCAAAATGGAGCTCTAGGCAGCTAGCCTAGAAAACCGAGATGGAGCTTTCACAAACATGTCCCAAGAGCCTAGGGTGGCTTACAATATGGCACAGAAAGGCAGGTGTGGAGGGTGGGTAGAGATGAAAAGGCCAGGCAGGCATGCCGGAATCAAAGCTGAGGCCTGGCAGCTGCACATGGCCACCATGCTCTCTGCTCACCCTTCAGTCCAGTCCTCTGAGTCCTGTTTCCTAGCTGCCTCCACTCACCTTCTTCAGGCCTCACTATCCTGCCAGGCCCACTCCATCCTCCTGGTGGACTCCCTGGCTCGACAGCCCAATCTATGGCCATTGCTTGTTGCAGGGTACCCTCAGCAAGCATGGGCCTTGTCTTTAGGTCCTGGGACAGCAGACACCCAGCAGGAAACTGCTTTCAGCCTATCAGTCTCTTTTAAAATCTCCTATGACTTTATGAATTAAAATTCAAATGTCTGAGCAGAACTAAGGCCCCTACTGATCTGTCTCCAGAACACCTGCCCTAATTCTTCCACACCCTCTTCTACTCCTGCAAGTCCCTTGTTGCCATTACTGGCACTCGCCTGGCTGTTTCACACTCACTTGAATGAGCTGATGTGGGGGATATTTCTTCTGCCAGAAAACCTCGTTTTCCTCCAACAGGGATGCCCCACCCCCACTGCTAAAGCCGTCCAGAGCACCTCATATTCTTGAGATACTGCCCCTCCCCATGTGTGCTCCCTGATCACTGCAGATCCAACAGTGTGGACCCCGTGACACCAAAAAGCATATTCTATACATCTGGGCACACTGGGGTCAGGCACAGTGCCTAAGCCTCCCCCCACCACCCGTCCCCAACACTTCCCCCAGCAAAGACTGGAGGCAAATTTGGAGAAAACTCAGGAAGAGAAACAAGTCCATGCATGCACACCCCTACCTTTGGTGACCAGATGATTTTACCTGTCATTGGGGGTCAGCTGGCAGCGTCTGATATCAGGCACAGACGTGACCCCACAACGTTTGTACTGCCCATCTCCAATGGAACGAGACACCTCCAGCACGCCCAAGACACGTCCATCTCTAAAATGAGGGGGAAACAATGTCAGACTCTCGCCTATCAAGTCATGGGTCCCTGGTACTTACAAGCTGACCCCGAAAGCAGAAACTGAGAGTAAAAGATCCAGACCATGGAATCCTCATTAGCCGCGCTGACATGTCTTAATCGCACACAATCCAGATGCATTCCAAATCATTCTAATTCCTGCTCCCCTGGGGCTGGGGGCTCACACTGCTGCACACTGGTGGGAACCGCCCAGTGGGTTCTCTCACATAATGCCAAGCCAATCCCTGACCCTCACTCATGAACTCTACAGGTCCACTGTTAAGAACAATCCTGGGGGCTGAAGAGATAGCGCAGCAGTTAAGAACACTAACTGTTCTTGCAGAAGACCTGGGTTCGAATCCCAGCACCCACATGGCAACTAACAACTGTCCGTAACTCCAGTTCCAGGGGATCTGACAGCCTCTTCTGTCCTCAGGCATTGCACAACACGGGTGCACTTACCTAATGCAGGCAATACACGCATACACATTTTAAAACAACAACAATTCAGGCCTGGACTCTCACTTCATGGCCTCCTAAGCCCTTAGACCATCATTCCTAAGACCGAGCTGAAGCGTGCACTCAGTAGATGCTGAACCTGTGGGTGGTGGTTCAGTGTCACCACAAGGCTCCCAAGTCACAAACAAGTTCTGGGGACCATGGAAGATGGACAGATTTGGCAGGAAGTTCTTTCTAGGCTGGAGCTGCTGTCCTGGAGCGAGAATTCAGCCCAGCCTTGGGCCCCTCAGAGTCCCAGCCACCCTCAGTGACTCACATTTCAGCCTTCCTGAACACATGGCTTTTTTTATTCCCTGGAGATTTCCACTGACATTTGTGAAAAGCTGAGCAATGTTTTAACACAAAGTGCACATGCACACGAGCTACATATGGTAAAGGGAGAGCTCAGGGCCTCGCTGCCTATGGGCACCAGTACAAGAAGCAACCACAAGAGCCACAAGAAGCCAGCCAGGTGCCTCTTCTGTGGCTGGGGCGGCCCTCAGAGCTCAGCTGTGTGAGGAAGCCTCTCTATTCCAGCTGTTCACAATGAGAAACTGGCTGAGACTTCCCGTTCTTTGTGGATCTGGGCTCACTGGCTGCTGCTGGACTTCTCTAGTGTGCAGGAAAAGGAGGCACGCTCCATCTCAATAAAGCCTATCCGTGCAGCCAGGCTAGAGGTAGGAGCTCCATCCTGGGCCACCTGAAGGGCAGTAGATACTCAAAACCAGTGTGCGAACACAAAGATACTACAGAAGTACAGACCAGACCAAATGCTCCAGTCCCCAGGACCACGAGAGCAGTTCCTAACCCAGGTCCAGGTGCTGACAGACTGAAAGCTTTTCCTCATCTGGTCAGACCTCTTCTCCCCAAGAGTCCCCAGCTGCACACTACCTTCAAGATACTGAGGCAAGAAGGAAACTCACACTTGAAAATCCACTTATTTTTTAAAGAAGTGCCAGAAAAATACAGGGAATCAGGAGAGAGATGAAAGCACGATGTCCTGAGCACCTCCCTCAGTTCATGTCTGAGCCACATTTTCATTGTGCGGATATAGACGTGAACTATATTTGTATTTTAAGTGCAGTGATGACTTTATGCACATTCACACTGGCAGCGTCACCAGCACCCATCCCTACAATGTTTTCATCTTCGCAATGAAAATTTTAATAAAATCTGGAGGAAGTCCTGGCCTTAAGCAGGAAAGCAGGTCACAGCAGGCCAGTAAGGCAGCTCTACAGTGTTCTGATTAAATCGGGGCTGGGAAGCTATGCTTTTAGCCAGAGACTGGCAATTTCAACATATTCTCTGGGAGCTTAGCTAAAAGCCGATTTTTAATTTTTATTTATTTATTTTTTTTTAAAGATTTGTCTTATCTCCAACAGAAGACAAAAACTTAAAGACCAAATTGTAGAAGGAACCAGAAAATATTTCTGGTCACATTCAGAAGGCAATGTCCTTGTAGTGGAATTCTTCTACAAGTAAGCACTGATGTCCTTCTTAAGCCTCCTGGGAGACGTGGCAGATGATGATACACCAGGAGCACTCACCTGGTTCAAAGACAGAGGTAAAATGGCATTGCTGAAGAGACCAGGTAAGACACTTTGCTCTGTGCCAGAGATTCGATCTCAGGACTCCAACGTGACCACTCAGAAAATGTCCGTTCATTTATTTACTTATTTTTGAGACAGGATTTCACATTGCCCAGGCTGGTCTTGAACTCCAGAACTCAAACCACCCTCCTGTCTCAGTCTCCCAAGTACTTGGGACTAAGTACCACCAGATCTACCTCTGAATTTGTCCTAATCACTTAAGATTTTTCTCTCTGGAAACTTTAATTTATGCAGTCAACAAAGAACAGCATTTAAGCTGTATGGGGAATGCCTGAAATCCCAGCACTTAGGAGGCAGAGGCAGGAAGATTAGGAAGGAATTCAAGGTCCTCCTTAGCTACGCATCGAGCTTGGGACCAGCCTGGGCTACATGAACCTGTCTCAAAAAAACACAAAACTAACCAACCAAAGAAAGGATAGTATTTAAGCATCCTAAGCATAGAGAAAATGTCCAGGGTAAGCATCAACCTGAGTTCTTCTCTTTGCCTATGTGTTGCACACATTTTGCTTTCTACCACTGTTGGGCCGCTCAGACCCAGGCTTCCCTGGCGCCCCTCTGGTCCCTTGGTACCTGACGTTTCCTCCAGCCTTCTGTATTCGCATGCGTTCTTCATATTGCGTTGGGTTATGCTCTTTGCTGAGGCTCAAGGCAGCATGTTTTTGACTCTCCTCATTAAATCGACACAGGATTGCCTGGGAAGATGGAAACCACAAGTCATCAAATCCAGCATCTACAGCCATCAGCTGGAGGGAAAGGCTCACAATGAACTTTATTTGGTCACCTGTTGACACACAGAAGTTCAGAAAATTCAGCACCGAGAAATATCAAATAGCAAAGTGGCTGAAACGTAGTCAGGGTGAGAGGCCTCTGGCTCAGCTCTATCACAGACTGCTGGATGACCATAACCAACCACTCACCAGGGCAGTCGTCATATCAGCGACACCAAAGGAGGCATTTAACAAATATTCAAGGTCAAAGTCCCAAGTCTGAGTATATGAGGTGAGGATGTGGGCAGGCAAGCACATTGCACCTCTACACGTGCAGCCCCAACAGGGTTACTGTGCCAGTTTCACAGAGGATGCTGAAGCCCAACAGATAACGCTTTTTCTTTGGTCTGTCTGAGACAGGGTCATAGCTGGCCCAAACTCACTATGTAGACAAGGCTGGCTTGAACTCAGAGATCTGCCTGCCTCTACCTCTTGAGTGCTGGGATCAAAGGCATGAGCCACAATGCCCAGCAATTAATGCATCTTAAGTCTCAAACTGGGTCTGGGAGGGTTAGCAACTTTTTGTGGAGTCACTTGTTCTACACACATACATACTACAGCTAGTCTACCCAAGGATCATAAGAACATGAAGTCAGCGAGGGTAGGCCGTCACTTGCAGTTCATGGCTGCACCCCAGTGATGAATGACCAGCCTGAGCATCAGGTGAGGAGCTGAAGAGGCTTCTCACCCTGAGCAGTCACCCGCAGTAACTGAAGGGCCACAGGGGCTGGATGGAAAGGTGACAATGACATTGAACATGAGGTCATTTCCTATACCTGTCACCTGCAAGAAACACCATCACCCTGGACTTTCTCCCTGGGCCAGACAGGCTTTCCCCTGTACTTTCCTAGATAACTTTCAAACTCCTCTGAAGTCACAGTGATGTTGCAAAGGAAGTGCTTTATTTTTATTCAATCCACCTAAGGTCAGAGAAACAAGTACCTAGGCTACTTGCATACTGAATTCATCCCCAACCACAGAATCAATTCAGAGTATGCACACAAAGAAAACCCTAGTGGAGAAGAGAGGATCTGGGTGTTAAAGCAGACGGCTGCAGGGTCTTCCCAGAGAAGAAAGAGCCTCTAACTCAGCTGCTGACCTGTTCCCAGGGGTCATACTGCACAAGAACTCCTTACAACAACCCACTGGACAGTCCACCTAGCCATGAGCACTTTAACTTGCTACTGTTCTCCTCTTAAGCAGGTGGCTCAGAGCCACATACCCGACTGTCTCCGAGGTTGGCGATGTACAGGATGTTGTCCACAGCTAGAACACATGTGGCAGTGGACCCATCTTTCCAGGCAGGCTTCCTGGGGAAACACATTAGAAATGTAGTCACCACCACTGGTGAGTGCCCAGAGACCAAGAGTTAGAGCAGAGAGGGACATCTGAGGGCTAAAATGGAGTGTCCTCAATATTTACCGCATGGTTAGAGTATGTGTGGTGTTCCCAACTGGCTCCATGTCAAAGGCCTGGACCCCAGGGCAGCGTCACAAGGACTGCTGCGAACCTTTAAGAGGCAGGCCCTGAGAGAGGTCTTAAGGGTCACCACGGTAGTTCCCTCAAAGGGAGCTGGGGGACCCACTGCAGGCACGCCCTTTGGGGGGACTCTGGGCAGTTCCTTGTCCCACCTTCCTGGCTCAGACCCGAGCACTCACTCTGATAGTCACTCCACCATGTTGGGCCACTCTAGCCAATGTGGCTGCCTGTCTTGAAGTCCAGAACAGTGAGCCAAAACAAAGCTCTTTATTTCAGGCTGATGTGGTGGCACCACGTGGGTGCTAGGAACCTGGGTCCTCTCCAAGAGCAGCCTGTGCTCTTAGCCACTGAGCCATCTCTTCTAGCCCTGTTCTTTCTGTTCATTTTTTAGACAAAGTCTCACCGTGTAGCCTTGGCTGACCTGGAAATCACTATGTAGACCAGGCTAGTCTTACTCAGAGATCTGCCTGCCTCTGTTTCTCTTTTTGTTTTTAAATTACTACAGCTGGGTGTGGTGACACATACCTTTAATGCCAGCATTTGGGAGGCAGAGGCACATGGATCTCTGTGAGACTGAAGACAATCTGGTCGACTGAGTTCCAGCTAGCTAGTTACAGAGCGTGCATATTTGTGTACACAGTATGTATGTGGGCACACATGACAGGGCGTGTGTGGAGCTCAAGGACATGTACATACATATATATATATATAATATTATTTATATATAATTATTACAGAGTGTGCATATTTGTAGACACAGTATGTATGTAGGTGGGCACACATGACAGGGCATGTGTGGAGCTCAAGGACAATTTGTGGGGTTGTCTGTCCTACCATGTGGGTTCTAGGGACTGAACTCAAAGTAGCGATTGGCAGCAAGTACCTTCATCGGCCGAGCCATCTAGCTAGCCCAACATCCTTTTTATGTATTGGTTTAAGAGCTTACTTGGTGCTGGATATTTTTGAGACATTAGTAGTAAACAGTATCAGAAGACTGAAAGACATTCAGGAAAACTCAGGCACTTGCTGCTCTAAACAGTTATACTCACTGGCTTGAAGCCTGTTTCAGGAACTCTTCATCGGTGTGCTTGAACGTATCCAAGAGGCATCTCTTCACAGTTTTCTCCACACTAATCACATCTCCTATTAGAGAAGGACAAAGAAAGCCAGCTCTCAGGGAGAACTGTTGTCCCACTGTGGGTCTGTTTCATAATTCTGCACATGAACTGATTTCTAAGCATGACCACAATCCCCATTTCCTCGCCCATAAGAGACAATGAGGACTGGACTGGACTGGTTTCTCCAGTATGGAAGCAGACAAGACACTAACCATACCTCAGACCACCAGAAAGAAGCTGTGAAGTCCTGCTCTAGGCCACACAGCCCCTCCCACTCTGCCCCCCAGAATCTACTTGCTATTAGCTCAAGGATTTGTTTTGAGCCTGGAACTCACTGTGTAGCTGAGGATGACCCTGAACTTCTAATTTCTAGAGAGATATGCCCTACCACAGCTGGTTTATGTGGTGCTACAGACTGAACCCAGGGCGTCATACATGCTAAGCAAGCACACAACAACTAAGTTACATCCCCAGCCCCATCAGGGACTCTTTGCCAAAGCAAAACAACATATCCAACTGACTCAGCCACCCAAACAGCAAAGCTGAATCAGATTCTAACTGGGTTCCCAGTCTCACCTTTAGGGAATTTCCTGATTAAGTTCTGGTGCAAATTCTGTGCAGCAAATTTTGAGGCTCGGATTCCTCCATGTCCATCAAAAACAGCAAAATATGAAACACGAGCACTGGAAAGATGAATTAAAAATCTATGAAGTGCTCTTCACTGAACCTAGTTTTGTTAAGATTTGAGGAGGGTTCTATGTTTAGCCCAGCCTGAGCGCTAGGGTCACAAGCAGGCAGCACACTTAGCTTCGTGAAAGCTTCTAAGCCTTATCTCAAGCAGTGACCATTAAGACACCAGTCACACTGACATAAGATAAGGGGAAAAGGTTGCAGTCTTTAGGAGACAAGCAATTAAGTAACATTCGTGGTATTTTCAATGGTTACAAATTCCAATCCTGGCCCAGTGTGGTAGTTCACACCAGCAATCCCAGCACACAGGAGGTGGAGGTTAGAGGGCTGCTTTGAGTCTGAAGTCAAGCCTGGCCAGAGAACGAGACCTGTCTCAAAATACAAATTAAAAAAAACACGTTTCCAAAAAACTAAGATGCTACAATGATTTTTCCGGACAGTAAAATTTAAAATCCTAACTTTTATTCTACTTAAATCAGACTTAGTTTAACAAATTTAAAAAAAATTTACTGATTGGAAGCCGGCGTGGCAGCACAGGCCTTTAATCTCAGCACTTAGGAGAGGCAGAGGCAGGTGATCTCTGCGTTCAAGGCCAGGCTGGACTACATAGCGAGTTCCAGGCCAGCTGGAACCAAAAAAGATTACTGACCCAAGACCACCAAATGTATCTGTAAGAACAAAGGAGAGATTCCAGAATTCTTACTCAGATTTTTATTATTATCTAAGTTTATTATTATTATTATTGGTCTTTTTGAGACAGGGTCTCCCTGTAGCCACAGCTATCCTGGAACTCACTACGTAGACCAGGCTGGCCTTGAACTCACAGAGATCTGCCTGCCTCTGCCTCCCAA
Organism: Nannospalax galili; assembly: GCF_000622305.1. Classification (NCBI taxonomy): domain Eukaryota; kingdom Metazoa; phylum Chordata; class Mammalia; order Rodentia; family Spalacidae; genus Nannospalax; species Nannospalax galili. The sequence continues at coordinate 143,053 of NW_008337295.1, read as the reverse complement.
ATGTTGGGACTACAGGCGTACGCCACCACGCCCGCCTTCTCTTTCAACTTTTATCAGAAAACCCACATATATGGAATAAAAGTCATCAAAGAATTGCTTGAAAGTCAGGCATGGTGGCACACACCTTTAATCCCAGCACTCAAGAGGTAGAGAGGTAGGTGGAGGACTCTGTGAGCTCCATACCAGCTTGATCTACATAGTGAGTTCCAGTTCAGCACTCAGGAGGCAGAGACAGGCGAATCTCTGTGAGTTCAAGGCCAGCCTGGTCTACGTAGTGTGTTCCAGGACAGCTGGGGCTACAGGGAGACACTGTCTCAAAAAGACCAAAAAAATCAACAAAAAACAACTTCAGGGCTAGCCAGATGGCTCACAGGCAAAGTACTTGTCATGCAGGCCCAACAACCTTGTGAGAATCCACTCTACAAAGTTGTCCTCTGACCTCCACACTGCACCACGGCATGCATGCGCGCGCGCACACACACACACACACACACACACACACACACACTCATCATAAACATACTAATAATAATAAGTAAAATTTATTTTTAAAGAACTGCTTCAGACAGAAGAATTGTCACGTGCAATCTGGTACTTTCTGGGGATACCTCCCCAAGGCCCTTCCTAGCTTTGAAGCCACCAGCTACACCCTTCCCTCTGTCATGATTAGTGGCTCTGCTGCAGTGGTCACCTCCCAGCTAGACACTGTGGTAATGACTGACCAGTGTCAGTCATGGTGCATGGTGTGCACATTGTGCGATTCTGGGTCATGTTACTAGAGATGAAAATATCATCACATGATTAGTCAGTACTTATTATGCATATCCAACAGACTGCTAGCAGCCGTGCAGCGCGGACTGCCTCCCTGTTCTTCCCTCTGATTTTAGGAAGGCCCCCCTTCCATCTGTACAGTACAGCACACACAGCCTTCTCCTCTGCCAGGACACTTGGCTTTCGGGTCCTTCCGCCCTGATTACCTGTACTGCCTCTCCCAGTGCCTCCTCACTTCACTGGTTTTGGTTTCTCTTCTGCAGGTAGAGCTCCACTCTGCAGCTCGAGGCTGGCCAGGAACTCAAGATCCCAAGTGCTGGGATCTCAGGCTAGGATTACAAGTATATGCCACCTCACCCAGCTTTCTGCAGTCTTGATGCAGTGACTCTTAACTCCACCCGCCAGGACACAGAATGAACTGTCTGCCAAGAGCTGCTCAGTCACTGGTCGGAGTCCATGGTGGGGGAGTCACTTTCCACTCAGCAGCTGCAGTTCTGCTGACGTTTCTGTGACTCTGTTGAGGAGCTGTCCCACATTTAACAAAGCTCTGGTCTCTACCCACCAGATGCCAAGAGCAACCACCCGACCCAATATAACAACAAAAGTGTCCTCAGATGCTGACAAATGTCTCCAGGGGTCAAAAACTATCCACTGATAAAAAAGGTAAGCAACACATCACATCAGTCTTTCTAGTACAAACATCCATCACAGTCCGGAACTCCAGTAGAACAGAGAATTTAACATCAACCAGGCATGCTGGAGCAGCAACACTCACATGAGGGATGACGGGGGCCTACACTCCTCAGTGATGTCATTCAGGATGACGTGGGCATCCTGCATCTCCTCTCTCTCACCCTTCCGCTCCGCTACATAGCCTTTCAGACCAAAGATCACCGAAGAGGCTAAGGAAAGAAAACAGAAAGCCAATACCAAACTGTGCCCTGCCCCAAGAAGCCCTAGTCCCAGAGCAAATGAGAAGAAACTGTGCTGCGGCCTGATGGCGAAAATAAGCTCCATCCCTACAGGCATCTCCCTAGCTGCAAGTCTGTGCACAATGGGGTTCAGCCTACTAGGCTGACAGGACGGAACTGCAGAGATGAGCACAGGTCAGTGAGCACAGAAGAGTTCCACCTAGGGAGGTGAGGGTGAAAGACATTCTGCCTTGCAGAGGTGGGACTTGGGATCAGGGGAAGAGATCCCGGAAATCTAATCTTGTGACAATTTAACAAGGACAGAAAAACTCCCACTCTTGAGAAATTCAAATCAGTAGAGCTGCCAAATGCCTTGTTAGAAGCCCTGAAAGATGTATTTACATGTTCCAGGATGTCAACTGCTGGTTAACGGTTACTTTTACTTCAGTTACAAAATGAAGGAGTAAGGAGTCTGCTGTGGCAGACTATGGAAACATTTCAAGGTTGGCCAGTTTGACACCTGAGGCCATAGAAATAATAAAAAGCCGCTTTCAAAGAAATATCCTTTGAGCACATCTCCCCAGTTGGGCTGTAAAGCCTCTCTTCATACCTCCGCACATTCCCACAGCTTTCCTTGAGAATTTGTGATGGACAAAGGAGTGGGGAATGAAAATCTATAGCCAGCCCTCTTAGTCAAAGCTAATCAAGAGTTTGTAACAAAGACTGGGAGTCAGAGAGGGGATCCTCAAATCAGCCATTTTCTGCAGAAGGCTAAGAAAAAACTACCTGCCTCAATTCTTGAGGACCAAAGAGTTTCCTGCCACACCTAAAGTAAGGTCAGGAAATTTCCGTACACGAAAAGTCAAAGGAAGTAAGGCAAAGACAGCTTAGAAATCATCTGCAAAAGAGGAACCATACCCATGTCTGAAATGCAGGCATAAAAGCATTACAGTTAGGAAGCTGGGGTCGCTTTTGCTCTGGGATGTTTTAAAATACGAAAGCTAATACATGTGTTTTCAAACTGTCTGAAAACCTTTACAAACTTTCTTTTCCACAAGCTCTTCACTGCCGTTCTCCTCCTCCTCGAGGACTTTCCTCTTTGCTGCTTTCCCTTCATGCTTCACCACCTGGGAGATCGACGTGGCAAGAGAACCTAGAGATAAAGTCAAAGCCAAACAGAAATGCAGCTGCAGACTGTCAGAAAGTCACCAGCAGATCAGGCTCCATCTAGTTCAGCCTGAGAGACACATTTCAGGCAAGGACAGGCACATAAAGTGGTTATAGGGATACATCATCTGATTTGGGGGTGGGGGGGGGTTGCAGGACTCCAGGCCCTGAGTCTACTGACCCTGAAAGTCTGTATCCAAGACTTCTCAATAGCAGAATTTTGTATACAAATTTAATCTGTTACCTGTAGCATATTCATGATGCATTTTGTCCACAGACCCTTACTGATAAACAGGGAGTTTCCAAACTGCAAACAACTGACATATACTGAACAAGTTCAAAAAGGAAAAGGCTCCAAAAAGGCTCAGAATAAGGTAAAAGGCAAAATATCACTGCGGGAGCGTCCCTACTTGCAGAGGGACAGATCTGTACTCAAAGCCATACCTAACAGGCCCAGTAGCACTTGTGTTTGGAATGTGTGAGGCCTGGCTTGAGAAGTATCTCCTTAAGGCAAGTTTTTAACCTTCTAGCCTGTTTCTTCATCCATAACATGGTAAGTAGAATCACCTGCTTGAATGCTGCTTGAATGTTGATGGGGACAAGGTGCAGGAACCACCTGTCACACCACACGTTCAGGAAATGTCCCTAAGTGCTTTCTGCACTTAGGTGGGAAAGCATGCATTCATCAGCCTGCTCTCCTGAGAAAATGGAACACCTCTGTGCCAAGCTTCAACGAGCTGCAAGGGAGCCTGCTTCTGCAATGGTGTTACATGTCACCATGCTAGTAATAAAGCAACATAGTGACAAAATGTCAAAAGCCTCTCCAGGATCTCCCTGCCAGTCTCCTGATGCTGTTAGCATTCCACTTTCCCCAACCTGCATGTGAAATGATATTGCTTTTTTTTGAAATTTCAAAACAGAAAGTACAGATTTGCTACTGACTTTTAAGCAAGTTACACTAGGGGCATAGCACACAGCCTGTATGTGAAACAGACTCTTCGTCGGGACTTTACAGCTTATTACGTGGCCAATTCTCATAAGTAGTTCTTGCCTAATTGAGAAGAATGTGCTATCTTCTAAGAAAGCCAGATACTGAAAACAAGAATTAATACATCTTCTTTTATGTATCTCAAGCTTAATGGTCCTGTGTAAGTCCTACAAATCATTACTATTTGCCCTATGAAAACTAAGAAAGAGCTAAGCTGAATCTTCATTTTTTTTAAAATTTTATTTATTTATTTTTGTTTTATGCGTATGCCCGTATTGCCTGCATGTAGGCAAGTGCACCCATGTCATGCAATGCCCAAGGTCAGAAGAGGCTGTTGGAACCCCTGGGACTGGAGTTATGGACAGTTGTTAACTTCCACATGGGTGCTGGGATTCAAACCTGGATCTTCTGCAAGAACAACCAGTGTTCTTAACCACTGAGCCATCTCTCCAGCCCTGAATCTTCATTTTTTTAAACTAAATCCATAAAGCCTTATTTGCACAAACTTACCCAAAATAACTACGAACATTGTCTTTGTTTGTTTTGAAAAAGGGTCTATAAAGCCTGGGCTGGCCTTGAACTCAGAAATCTGCCTGCTTCTGCTTCCCAAGTGCTGTGGGACTACAGGTATGTGTCAGGCTAAGAGCACCGTCTTTATTGGGGAAGCTTTAAAGGTTAAATGATATGAGCCCACAGCCCAGAAAACTTGAGAAATCTTTTTCTTAATCCCCTGGAACTGGAATTATGGATGATTGTTAGCCACCATGTGGGTGGTGGGATTTGAACCCAGGTCCTCTGTAGGAGAGCCAGAGCCAGTGCTCTTAACCACTGAGCCATCTCTCCAGCCCTGAGAATTCTTATAAGATACTGTAACACTTTTTCTAAGTGAGCCCACTGATCTCATGGCAATAATACAAAAACTTATTTGGAAAGGAGCAACAACAGAGAACTTTTAACAGAGAGTAACTGCACAAGGCGGGACCGCCTACCTCCCCAGGCCCCAGCAGAGGAACTACAAGCAGGAGGCTATCAGTGAGATGGAACAGTCACATTGTGGCTAACAACCTGACAGAACACGTACCATTCTTCCCTCCCACCAACAGAACACAACAGAAAACCGTCCTATGTCCGTGCCTTTCGGAACACAAGACAAATCTGAGAAACAGGCTGACTTGTTTTTTAAAGGCTAATATCAAAGATCAATGTGAACTGAACTCACAAATTATTATCAGTGTGATTATTTTGAGACAAGTCTCATGATGTAGCCCAGGCTAGTTTAGAACTCAAGATCTTCCTGCATCAGCCTCCTTAGTGCTAGGATTAGACAGGTGACACCATGCCTGGCTCCTAAGTCTTAACAGTCTGCCAGGCAGATGAACTCAAAGAAGATAAACCACAAGGCCAGTTGTGGTGGCACACGCCTTTAATCCCAGTACTCGGGAGGCAGAGGCAGGTGGATCTCTGTGAGTTCAAGGCCAGCCCTGTCTACATAGTGAGTTCTAGGACAGCTGGGGCTACGGGGAGACCCTTTCTCAAAAAGACCAAAAAAAGGGGCTGGAGAGATGGCTCAGAGGTTAAGAGCACTGGTTGTTCTTGCAGAAGACCCGGGTTTGAATCCCAGCACCCACATGGCAGCTAACAACTGTCCATAACTCCAGTCCCAGGGGATCCAACAGCCTCTTCTGACCTCCGTGGGCATTGCACGACACGATTGCACTTACCTATAGGCAGGCAATACACACGTACACGTAAAATAAAAATAATAAATAAAAAAAGATAAACAAAATGGTGATGTAGTGTTCAAGTGTCTAACCTTTCTGCTTATACCCGATGGGTGCCGATTCAATTTCAATAAACCTATGCTGTGCAGTAATTTAATGTCATTCCAAATCCTGTTAAAACCGACACAAGCGTTTTACAGAGGAACAAGGTATGGATTACTTCCATCAGCACCTTGAAATTTGCTTGCATACCTGGATCACCACTGCCAGCAGGTGGAAGGTCATCGAAGAGTAAAGGCCCCCCAGATCCTGAAACACAGAAGAACACTGAGTGAGCCCACAAAGAACAACCAGGCCTCAGTTCATTCATCCCACCAGGACACCTACATAACAGGTTATCGAGACAAACTCAGACTCCTGTCAATCCAGTGGCAACTCATACTGCAAGTGAGTAATATATGGAACCTATTTTAAAGTCCTATGATTGCAAAAGAAACCAAAGTTCTGTCTTAAAAGTAGAATTTATTTTGGCTAGTACGATACTGAAAGGAACGAGAGGAAACTGCTGGCTGTGCTATGCAGCACTCCTCAGGCTAGCCACTAGCAGGTCTTTCTGCCTTACCTGAGGCCATGGATTCAAAACTTAAGACAGCCAACAACACCTAAAACATCTGCATGTTGAAAATGGGGGAAAGGGAGAGAGATTGAGACAACTCCAATCCCAGGAGGGGTAGAGACGTTGACACACACCTGGGAGAGCCTGAAGACTGTACCTGAGTCAGTACTGCTGGCAGGGGGGAGGTCATCAAAGAGCAGGGATCCTTTCTGAGTGTCCTTCCCTAAAACACAGAACACCTGTTTAGAGACAGATGGTCACCCAGGACAGCCTTCCACAGGGGACACAGCTGTGGGGCCCTTCTTTGAGACAAGTTTGCTGTAGATTCAAATTTTCTTCTTTTTGTTAGACAAAGCTTATTTTAAAAAAACAAAAAACAAAACAAAACCCCTTCCTGACCATCTCTCTAAACTGGACAGACTTTGTTCCCAGCAGTTGTGGTACCATAAAAGCAAAGAATGACAACAGGCACCAAAGTTTTAAAGTCTTTTTTTCCCCAGTGCTGGGGATGGAATGCGTGCTAAGTGCATGCTCTACCACTAAGGTACACAAGCACATACCCTGTTCCTAAAATCTTTCTTTAAAATCTTTAAAATCTTTCTTCTTTGAAGAAAAAATATTTGTTTTAGACAAAGAAAATATTAATTTGTACCTCAAGACAGACTTGAGAAACAGAGGGACTCTTCAAAGGCAACAGGCACTAAAACCTATTTCTATGACATTCTGCAATGGGAGAGAATCTGTTGTAACTTGATGTCACCAGCACAGCAGACTCAACCACAGAGAAAAAGAGGAGTTTCAGGTGGTTAAAGATGGACAGGGCTCAGGAAAGAGCCAAAGAATGTTGGGGTGGGGGTGTTTGTTTAGGGAGGAGCTTAAATCTGAAAATCTTGAGATTTAAACTCCAAAATTAATGTTTTACATTTTTTATGTCCCATTATCCTTTAAAAATATTTTATTATTTTTTATTTTATTTTTATTTTATGTGTATGTGTGTATTGCCTGCATGTAGGTAAGTGCACCTGTGTTGTGCAATGGTAGAGGAGGACAAAAGAGGCTACTGGATCCCCTGGAACTGGAGTTACGGACAGTTGTTAGCTGCCATGTGGGTGCTGGGATTCGAACCCAGGTCTTCTGCAAGAACAGCCAGTGTTCTTAACTATTGAGCCATCTCTCCAGCCAAAAAAAAAATTTATTATTTCTATCTTACATGTATGAGTGTATTCCCTGCATGTATGTAAGTGTACCCATGTCATGCAATGCCCACGGAGGTCAGAAGAGGGAGTGGGATCCCCTAGAACTGGAGTTACAGACAGTTGTTAGCCGCCATATGGGTGCTGGGAACTGAACCAGGTCTTCTGCAAGAGCAGTCAGTGCTCTTAACAGCTGAGCCATCTCTCTAGCTCCCATTACCATTTTTCATATAACTTTAACCACTGCTCCTTAGTCTGCAGCTTTTCTCCAAAAGTCTATCTAAACTATTAACTATATGAACCAACTCAGGAATCTGGAGACAATGAAATGCTTCAGCCTTCCCATCTTCAGATGCGAGTGGAGGAAGCAGCCCCACTTACTCTGGCCTGTCACCTCAAGGGGAGGGGCAAGTAGCGCAGCGCCCTGACCTACGGCCTCTCTGATGGAGCAGTGAGTAGATCAGCACCTCCCCCTTCCTACAGTCTCTTTCCAGTTTCAGCTTCCCACTGTCAGTGGCACTTCAAACGTATTCAACAGAAAATTACCTAAATAAACAACCCTTGATTTCGGCCACACACCATCTGAGCTAGTACGATGGAACTGTGCCAGTCCGCTCCACCTCACCCCACAATTTATCCCTTTATCCACAGACCCTTGCTGTATATGCTACATTAATCACTCAGAAGCCATTTTTGTGGTCATTTTGGTTATCAAATGGGACTGTCATAGTATTACAGTGCCTGTATTCAAGCAACCTTTTATTTTTATTTATTTGGCCTTTTTGAGACAGGGTCCTCCCGTAGCCCTAGCTGGCCTAGAACTCACTATGTAGACCAGGCTGGCCCTGAACTCAAGAGATCTGCCTGCCTCTGCCTCCCAAATGCTGGGGCTACCTTTATTTCATTTAAGAATGTCCCCAAAGCACACTTTTATTATGTTACACTGCTGTATTATTCCATTTTATTATTGGTCATGGTTAATCTCTTACTGTGCCCAGTTTATAAATTCAACCTTATCAAAGGCACAAGTGTGAAGGGAAGAGCCTAGCATAGGTAAGTTCCAAGCATCTTCGGGGTTTCGTGGGATGTGTACCTTGGGTAGGGAGGACTACTACACAGCACATTTATTTCCTATGAGGTCAACATACAGGTTCGTTGTATTTCTTGTTCCTCAGAGATAAGTGTAAAAAACATGCTTATTTAAACATCAATTCATAGGCTGGAGAGATGGCTCATGGTTAAGAGCACAGCTGCTCTTGTAGAGGATCTGTGGTTCTCAGTACGCACATGCCAGCTAACAGTTGTCTTTAACTCTAGTTCCAAAAGAATCTGACACACTGACACATGCATGCAAAACACTCACACATAAAATTAAGTAATTTTAAAAAATAAAAATCAATTTGTGGGGGCTGGAGAGATGGCTCAGAGTTAAAGCATCTACTGCTCTTGAAGAGCTCTGGAGTTGTTTCTCACATCCACAGCAGGTGACTCATGATTTATTAACCACAACTTCATTAAAACACAAAGTACTTACTGCCTGGAAGGCACTATACTAAGGGCTCTAAATATTTTAACTCACTTAATTCTTGTAAGGTGGGCCTGCTATTCACTAATCAGGAAGCTGAGGCGCTGAGCTCAAACACCTGCCCAAGAGGGTGAGCCCTGAACGGTGGACATTTATACCCAGACAGGGGCCTGCCTAGAAACTTACTAAGACTTGTCTCACACCCTTACTACACTCATACAATGATACTCCCAAGGCTCAATATCACTTAAATTTAAACAATACAAACACTACATGGATCTCATTCAAAACTCCAAGAGCCGGGTGTGGTGACGCATGCCATTAATCCTAGCACTGCAGAGGCAGAGGCAGGCAGATCTCTGTGAGTTCAAGGCCAGCCTGGTTTACATAGTTAGTGAGTTCCAGGCCAGCTGGGGCTTCAGGGAGACCCTATCTCAAAAAGACAAAATAAAAATAAAAAACTTCCAAGAAGTGATGCAGCTAAGCAATACGATATGAGAGGACATCTCATCAGCCAAATCGTACATTCTATTTTGGATAAACAGAAATTCAAAGTATGCTAACTAACCACAGGAGTCACCTATCATGGGACAAGGTGCGACTCTGACCCAAACCTGAGAAGAGCCTCCCTCACCCAGTTCCAAATGTTAACACCAATGAAAAATGAACTACGCAAGACTAAGAACTTTATCATGGTTCATTTCAGCTAGTGCCCCCCTTCCCCCATTACCTATAACCTAACACTTGTCTACTGGACATTATGTATGATGGTGAGAAAAATACTCTTGGGTTGATCCCAAGTTGGCTACAGGTGGGGGCTGGCCCCACCCCAATTCCTAATCACAGTATATCCTGTGTTCCACTGTATGTTTATGTACACGTGTACTCTGTTTCTTTTTGCAGTGCTGGAGACAGCCTGTGGCCCCAAGCTAGGTGAGCTGTCCAGTCTACACATCCTGCCCCATACAGCACTCCTTCCCATCATGTGTGAGTCTACACGTCCTGCCCCATACAGCACTCCTTTCCATCATGTGTGAGTCTACACGTCCTGCCCCATACAGCACTCCTTTCCATCATGTGTGAGTCTACACGTCCTGCCCCATACAGCACTCCTTCCCATCATGTGTGAGTCTACACGTCCTGCCCCATACAGCACTCCTTCCCATCATGTGTGAGTCTACACGTCCTGCCCCATACAGCACTCCTTTCCATCATGTGTGCTTCAGGCACCGACATCCAATTCACTTTCAGGCTGCTTCCAGCTGTCCAGACAAGTACCTCCACAGTAAAGTCATATACGTGTACGTTCTTATTTAATTCGCTCGACCACTGGGGATAGGGTGTGTTTATAGCTGGCAGAACCTGAAAAGCAGTTTCCCTAAAAGCTCAACCTCCACATTCTTCATGGGAAAGCCTCTTTTTACCGAGGTTACCAATTCTTCCTGCTCTACAGCTAGAAAAATCAAGTGTGCCAGTGACACAACACTCCTTTTCCCCAAGGCCTAGGAAACTCCACTCCTTCGTAAACAGTCAAGACGTTTCTTATAAAAGACAGGCTGCTGAGTAGCCCAGGCTGGCTTTTAGTGCAGGATGACCTTGAACTCTTGATCCTATCTTTACCTCCCCAGTGCTGGAATTACAGGTGTGCACCACCATACCTGGTTTAGAATACATCCTTTTGACCAGTTTTCTAATGGCTGTTTATTGTGTGACTCTCTGTTTTAGGTATTAATATTTAATCATAATTAATCATCACATACACTGTAATTATCTTCTCATTTTCTTTTGCCTTTGTGCAAAGTTTAACTTTCTATGTTGTGACTTGCATTTTCGCTTGCTTACGCCCCAAGTTTTAGTAGTATGTTTTTTATTTCAACCTTTATTATGTTTTTATCATCAGTATTTTAAAAATTATCTTATGTATATGAGTGTATTACCTGCATGTGTGTAAATGCACCTGTGTCATGAAATGCCTGAGATCTGAAAAGGACATCAAATTCCCCTAGAACTGGAGTTACAGATGGTTGTTAGCTACCACATGGGTGCTGGGAATCAAACCCAGGTCTTCTGTAAGAACAGTCAGTGCTCTTAACCACTGAGCTATCTCTCCAGCCCCGATCTTCAATATTTTTAAGACAAATACTGGAGGGAGGGGCTCAGTATATATGTTTGTATGGGTGTGTGTAGATGCCAAAAGTCAATGATGGGTCTTCCTTGATTTCTATCTTATTTTTTTAAGACTTATTTTTATTATATGTGTATGTATGTGCGGGGCCCACAAAGGCCAGAAGAGGGCATCTGGATCCCCTGGACCTGGAGTTACAGGTGGTTGTTGGCTACCTAAATGTGGGTGCTGGGAACTGAATTCAGTTCCTTTGCAAAAGCAGCAAGTGCTCTTAACCCCTGAGCCATCTGTCCAGCCTTTCTATCTTGTTTTTCACGAGTTCTCACTGAACCTGGAGCTCACGTATTTGGCTAGGATGGCAATGAGCCCCAGGGATCTGCCTGTCTCTGCTTCCTCAGTGCTGGGGTCACAGGCTTGCATCTTCACACCAGCCCCTAAAATAAAGTCTTTTTTTTTTTTGTCTTTTTGAGACAGGGTCTCCCTGTAGCCCCAGCTGTCCTGGAACTCATTATGTAGACCAGGCTGGCCTTGAATTCACAGAGATCTGCCTGCCTCTGCCTCCCAGTGCTGGGATTAAAGGCCTGTGCCACCATGCCCAGCTTTAAAATAAAGTCTTTTTAAGTCAGTCTGTCAAGCAAATATTCCTTGACAATCAAACATCAATTTGATTTGAAGTGTTGTGGATTAAACCCAAGACTTCTCATGTTAAATGTGTGTTCTATCCACGGAACAATGCCCCTGGCTGACCATCAGGTGTTTTAATCCTGGGACTCTACCCAGGCAGGGCTTCATGCACACTAGGCAAGTGCTCACCAGTGAGCTCTAGCTCCAGCCTGACCATCAGCTTTAAACGTACTGGTATAGCACCTGCACAAGTGAACCACCTACATATCCAAAACCAAGACACTTACAAAGCAGCCCAAGTCAGCATTTTTATGGGTATAACAGAAAAGTTCCACTACTGACATAAACATAATACATTTACACAAAAGATTGATCTTTTTAAAGAAATTGATTACTCAGAACTCAAAATATTTTAGGTTAGGACTGGAGCGATGGCTCATCAGTTAAGAACACTGGCTGTTCTCACAGAGGACCCAGGGTTCAGTTCCCAGCACCTACAGGGCTGTGTAACTCCAGTTCCAGGGGAATCTTTCACACTCTCTGGCCTCCATAGGCACTGCACACACAGAAACACTTACATGCTGGCAAAACATTCATACACATAAAATAGAAATAATTTTAAAATAATTTTTAAATCTCTTAAGTCCTGGGATGAAGCCTACTAATTTGGTACAGTACCTGAAAGCACTTCACACATCCTTTCCACATTCCTTTTCCAGTTCATAAAAATTTAAGTCTTCTGGTATGAGCATTAGATGTGATAGTAAAAAACAAAATCAAAAGCACTAAACAGAATATGCTCAATGTACTTCTGTACATTTAGTACTTTTACAAAATCCATTGTTTGCCCTTTTAAACAACTGTTAGTACACAGATATTAACAGCTAACCTCTACAAAGCACCATGTGCTCTACTGGTGTGTAGGTACTCTAACCTACACAGTATGGGCAAGGAGGCACAGCTCGTTGTACACATGTGGCAACAGCCCCTGAAGGGCTAGGAACAGAGAAGCCAGACCTGAAACCAAGCAGCCTCTATGTCTTGTACAGAACTCTTTTTGAGAAATGTGAAAATGGCTAGATTTAAAAAAATTTTATGTGTACGAGTGCTTTGCCTGCCTGCCTGCCTGCAAGTACACCCATGCTGTGCAAAGCTTGCAGAGACTAGAAGGGGGTGTCGGATCCCCTGAAACTGGAGTTATGGTCATTAGCCATCATGTGGGTGCTGAACCCAGGTCCTCTGCAAGAGCAGCCAGTGTTCTTAACCACAAGCCATCTCTCCAGTTCTATGACTAGATCTTTTATTCTTCCCAGTATTAAGAAATTTGTCCCACCAGTCCACCATGTGTGAGGACAGATGTAATCTAACCTCACCCTCCATCTGCTTTAGCAATCAATATGATTTCCTAAAGCAAAGTATGGCATTAAAATGAATTTTTTAGGGTTTTTTTTTTTTTTTTCTTTTTTAAAGACAGGTGTCTCTGTAGACCTAGGTGACCTGGAACTCGCTAGGTAGATCAGAATGGCCTCCATCTCAGAGATCCGTCTTCTCTGCCTCCCAAGTACTGGAATTAAAGGTGTGTGCCACTATGACCAGCTGAAAATTGACTTTCTAAATCATAGTATTTTGACAGGAATGTGAAATTTGATTCTGTTCTCTTTCAAACTATTTTTTTCATAAAAAAAAAAAAACATTGTCTTGTCGGGGGTTTTTTGTTGTTGTTGTTGCTATTTTGTTTGGTACTATTGCTGTTTTTTGAGACAGTCTATATGGTCCAGACCAGCCTGAAACTTGGACTCAGGAGTGTTGGGATTACAGGTAACACTGGGCTAGGCTCACCTGGTGGGCTTTAACTGCCTGCTACAATAACTCTGGATCCCAATTCTGCCAGTCAGTTTGGTATTTAACCCTCTCAGCCTCCTGTCCTCTACAACTTCTGAAAGCAGGTCTTCTTTAATGCACTGTAACAGTGTCAGCATCCTCCTGGCAAGCAAAGAGCAGTTCACCAAGGCATTCTTAGGGGCAGAGAAGCTTAAACACTATGCAGGCCCTCTACCAGGCCAGCCTGGGCTATAAGTTGAGGCTTGAAGTGGGGAGACAGGGACACAAAGGGCCCTCCCTCCATATCTGCTAAGCACCAACTTTTAATACTGAGTTGCCCGATTTTATTGTCAAGTGAGCCTTGCCCTCAGAGACGGCCCGAATTAATTTCAGGTAAAAAGGACGAAAATAATAGACTTCCAGGCACATCTGGGAATTCAAGCTCTGTCCCAAGCACTTAGGATACAACTTAGACTCCAATGACAGATAAAAGACTGCCCAGCCTTTAGCCAAAACTAACAGTGGTTATCTTCAAAAAGGATGGCTGCGTCAAAACAGACTGACGGTTTTATAGAGGTGGCTGGTGGAAGTGAGTAAAGGTGCCATTACCAGGAGCAAAGGCAAAAAAATAAAATAAAATTTAAAAAAAGACACTTCAAAGCACCATGGTAAGCTGGCGGTGTGCGGTGAAAGCCTAAATGCAGGTGCTGGAGAGGAGCGAACAAGGGCTTCTCAGGGCCCCGAGCCCCAGCACGCCTCCGAACTGGCAGGTCCCGCTCCGGCACGCGGGAGACCTGAGCCTTCCACTTCCGAGCACTGTATCCTTGCCTCGAACCTCTGCAAACCGTCGGGCTCTCCAGCTGGAGAAGCCCGCAGCGCACGTCGCCTCCTCGCCCTGAATGTCTCTGGGAGGTCGGGGGTTCCCCACGATGCTCAACTCTGCCTCGGTTAACTCTAATAAGCACTTGCCATCAGAACCGAGCGCTCCGAAAGCAGAGGCTGCGGCTTTGCCACCGTGGGCCGATGGCACGCATGGCCCGTGCACCAGGGCTGCAAACTCTCGGGCTCCCCAGCACGCAACTAGGCTCGGCCCGGGGCTGCAGCACCCCGCTGGGCGTCCCGCGTGGGCCCGGGCCTTCGGGCGTGCGGTCAGGCGGGGCGCACAGGCCCGGCAGCTCCCCGCCTTCCCCAGGCCCTCCGCAGGGGGCGGCCGGGCGCGGAGGCCCAAGCGTAGGGCCTCCGCCCGGCTGACGCGGCGAACATGGCGGAGGCCGCGCACCGAAGCGCCGCCCGGCCGGCCGCCCTCCTCCCCGCGCCGCTTACCCGCAGGCGGGCATGGCCCGCGCTCGGGCTCAGGCAGGTCCCCGAACAGGTCCATGGCGGAGACCGGCGGCGGACGCGCAGCCCAGCCGCAGCTCCGCGCTACCCCGGGAGGCGGCAGCGCCGTCAGTCACCCGCGCGGGACGTGGCCAATCGCGCGCCGCGCAGCCGCTGCCCCAGAGTTCTGCGCGCCGGGTCGGGACGGGACTGCGCAGGCGCACTGACGTCGCAGTGTCCCGGGGCCGGAGTCCGAGTCCTTCCGGGTTTGTAGGGACTGTGGAGTGCAGTGGGCCGCCCTGGGGTTGGGCCCTAACCCTGACGTCCGCGTGGCCCCTAGTCCTCACACCCTGGTGGCTCCGGACGTCAGGACCCAAACTCCGGAAGACGTCGGCGAGGGCGGAGGCTCTGCACCTGCCGGCACTTGTCTGCTTCCATTGAGTGTTCCCGGGCGGCGAGGAGGGAGAGCAGCTGGTGGAGAGCACCCAGCCCTCTGACGGCCACAGCACCCGGCGAGGTCCGGCGCTGTCAGACCCATAGATTACAGAAAACACCATCACTGGCCAAGCCACAAAAGCCCTCATCTCAGCAAGACGACTCTTGTTTTACCAGTTACTCCCTGGTCTCAAACATCAGCCCAGGACTTGCCTCCTCTTCCTGCCATTACAACCCACAAATGTGGTACACAAGCAAGACCTTAACGGGAGTTTCCAGTACTGTGTGGCCATCCTGGGTGCAGCGGTGCCAGGCTACATTGCGTAACTGCAGATGCGGTCCTCCGGTTCAGTGGTGGCAGTAGCTGGACTCTGCCCAGCAGGCCTATAGGCCACTGTTTGAAGTCTCAGCTGCTCCTAGCCTGACCTGCCTCCTCTCTTACAGCTGTAGGATTCTGAAATAACAGCACCGTCTGGTGTCCTTACCTCTCACCTGCTCCTCGGCCCAACCCAATTTACCATCATCCCATCTTGTCCCCAATGCAGCTTAGTCCCTGGGGACGTCCCATTCCTGCAGACAGACATTTCAGCCACCACCCCACCCGAACTCTCCCTTGGTAATCTCATCAACATCTAACTTGAATTGCTGCCCATTTGGATGTGACTTATTAAGTGATTTTTCCTACCATCGTGGACCTAGAGGTTCCAGTTAAGTCCCTTGGGTAGCTAGTTGGTGATCACAGACCCTCAACATGTCAAGGACAGACCCTCAAGTTTTTGACAGATCCCATTCTCTATTACCTGCTCTTCCCTTCAGTCTGTTCCACTTCTAGGGATGACATCTATGTCCCAACTTCAGACACTCCATGGAAGACTTCAGACTTCAGCTAGTAGTTGAGTCTTGTGCTGCTGTTGTGCCCAGTTGTGAGACCCCAAAGATCACCAAGGAACCGACCGATGCAAATACACAAGGGTTCTTTTATTGTTACAAGCTTAAGCTTGGGCCCACTCTGTCACTGGCCTAGTGGATCTCAGAAGTGAGACAGACCCCTTGCTTTGGGAGACAGAGGTTTTTATAGATTTATTTCAGCAAGTTCAGCAAGTAGGGAGGGTAGGGAGTCTCCAACCTGGCAAGCTTCTGATTGGTTGCTGGCTTCAGGAACTCTGAAAAGACATTTGGGCTTTTAGTACTTTCCTGTCCCTGGTTAATTGACCATTGGCGGGGGAGTTGTTCTCTATCCGTTCCAAGTACTGTGGTTTTTCTTGGAACAGGGCCCAGGGCTGGGTCAGTCCTATGGAGGTTTTATCCAAGACAGAGTCACTCGGGTCTCTCTGTCCTCCCTCTGACTAGTACCTCGGGGGCCCAATCGTGGGCGCTCCCTCATCTCATGTTTTTTATCACCCACACTCTGGAGGGACTGATAGTGGGTAGCTGTATAGCTCCCAGCCGCTCTTTTATAAAAGCTATCAATTTATTTAAAATGCAAAGTCCCAAAGTCAAGAGCATAATCAGAATAAGGAGGGGTCCGAGTAAGGTTGAAATCAAAGTGGTCAACCAAGGGGAGCTATTGAACCAGGATTCAAACCTAAGATAATGTCATCTGATGTTAGCAGAGTAGGCATTCAGGGAATATTCCTTTCCTTTCATTCCATAATACAAGCAAAAACACCCTCACTGGACCACAGCTTCTCTGTCTGAATGTAAAATATCTAAGCATTAGCTGTTGGGATGTTGAGTCATGCTTCTTTATCCTTGTTTAGCCCTATATTCGTTCTCTCTTCGAGCCAGACTTTCTCTAACCTTGGCCAGGGATTCTTTGACCCCAGAGTGATCTACATAAAAACAACACTCTTTGTGGGCATCACAGAGGCCTCCCTGCTGCAAGAACAACAGGTCTAGGCCTCTCCTTTTCTGCAGAACCATTTCTGCCAAGGAGGTTAGGGATAATGGGAGGGGTCACTCCAAACATGATCACAAAGGGGGTTAATCCCATCTGGTAAGGGGAGTTACGCACTCAATAGAGTATGAACAGAAGGAGCGTCACCCAGTCAGCACCAGTCTGTAAGGTCAATTTAGTTAAGGTCTATTCATCCTCTCTACCTGTCCTGAACTCTGGGGTCTATAAGCACAATGTAGTTTTCAAATGGCCCCCAGTGCAGTGGCTATTCCCTGACTTACCTGAGAGACAAGGGCTGGCCCATTATCTGACCCGATTGTAGTTGGGAAACCATACCTGGGTAGGATCTCTTCCATTAGCTTCTTTGAGCCGTTTTATGTTTAATAGGGAAGGCTCCAGTCCATCCTGAAAAAGTATCTACAAAGACTAGCAAATAACGATATCCGTACCTGCCAGGTTTTACCTCAGTGAAATCTGTTTCCCAATAGGCTCCAGGTTTTCTCCCTTGAAAT
This sequence comes from Nannospalax galili, assembly GCF_000622305.1. Lineage (NCBI taxonomy): Eukaryota > Metazoa > Chordata > Mammalia > Rodentia > Spalacidae > Nannospalax > Nannospalax galili. The sequence goes on along the minus strand of NW_008337295.1, from coordinate 125,430 downwards.
CTGATTTCTGGGTTTCTAATATTTGACACCGCATTAGTGAATTGGCAAGCTTTACAGCCATTGACAATATCTTTAATATTTAAATTAGCACCCTTGATTTTTACTTCGGCATGTCGAATTAAGTCCTGCATCCTCTTGATGCCCATGTGGGAAGAATGGTGTATTTTTGCCAACATTTGTTTCCTAATTTTTCTGGATCAGCTTCCCTTCTGCTGGCCTCCACCATTCTTCCAGGCATTGGGTCCTCGGCAGTCCCTTTATCCATTTCAGGTCCTCCCTGGTGAATTTGGGCTTTTCAGGGAGGTTTGGGTCACCTGGGTCAATTACTGTGGTGACCAAGATTGAGTCAATTTGGAGGGTAGCCTATTTAGCCGCCTGATCCGCTTGATTGTTTCCTTGGGAAATCGGATCGTCCCCTTTTTGATGACCTGGGCAGTGGATAATTGCCAATTTCTTTGGCAGCCAGAGAGCCCTCAGCAATGTTAGGATTTCTTATTTTTGACAGTCTTTCCCTCTGCCATTAATAAGCCCCGTTCCTGATATATTGCCCCATGAACGGGCACGGTGGCAAAGGCATATCGGTTGTCCGTATACACATTAAGCTTTTTGTCCTTTCCCAATACCAGCGCCTTAGTTAGGGCAATAAGTTCAGCCTTTTGGTCCGAAGTGCCAGTGGGCAGAGGTTCTGCCCAAATGATGCCGGTTAATGATACTACAACCGCCCCTGCATACCTCTTGCCAGTCCTGGACAAAGCTGCTCCCATCAGTGAACCAGGTTACTTCAGCATCAAGTAACGGGGTATCTCTCAAGTCTGATCGGGTACTGTGGACATGGGCCAGGATTCTGGCACATTTGTGCAGGGGGGCATCCAAGTCTGGGTCCGGCAAGAGTGTGGCTGGATTCAGGGCAACTGGTACCTGGAAGGTGATTCTAACAGGATTAAGAAGTAATGCCTGATAATGAGTTATACAGGCGTTACTTAGCCATCCATCCAGGGGCTGCTTTAAAACTCCTTCAATTACATGTACGGTCAAGTTCTGGCCCAAAGTCAGTTTGTCAGCATCTTTTACCAGGAGTGCTTCTTTGAGTATATATCCCAAGTATTGGACCTATTTGCATAGTTGGGCCTTTTTAGCAGAGGCCCAATAGCCCAGGCTTCCCAACGTCTGCAACAGGCATTCTGTGCCGTCCATGCAAGCCTCTTGGCTATCTGCCGCCACAAGTAGGTCATCCACATACTGCAGGAGACTCCTTTCCCTGACACTATCTGTCTCAGATGTCTCCGCCGGTCCTCTGGATCGGCAGTGGCAGCCAGCAGGATCCTTGCCAGGTCCTTGTTCTGCCTCCTTTCTGCCTTTATCTGTTTTTTCCTCTGTACTGTCCCTATTGTTGTACACTTTCTTGGCCACAGTTATTAAATCCCTTAAGCTCTTTTTACCCAGTCTCTCTACTCTTTGAAGCTTTATCTTTATATCTGAAGTCGACTGGTTAACAAAAGCCATGGCCACTGCCGCTAAATTATCTTTGGCCTCTGGGACTAATGGAATGTACCTGCAGAAGGCATCCATTATTCACTCTAAGAATGCAGCTGGGCTTTCATTTAGTTCCTAATATCGTATACCTTTGCCAAATTAGTTGGCCTATGAGCAGCTGCTTTGAGACCTGCCAACAGAGCCTGGCAGAAAACCAGAAGCCTCCCCTTACCTTCTGCAGTATTATAACCCCAATCAGGCTGGGTCAGTGGATAGGCAGCATCAATCAGTGTCGGGTCAGTAGTAGGGACACCAGTATTGCCAGGAATTAACTTCCTGGCTTCTGTTTGGATACATTCCCTTTCCTCTGTGGTAAACAGGACCTGTAATAATTGATGACAATCATCCCAAGTGGGTTGGTGTGTGAATAAGGCAGTTTCTAATAAATTAATAAGCTCCTTAGGATTTTCAGAAAAGGGAGCATTCTGGGTTCTCCAGTTGTAAAGGTCACTAGTGGCGAATGACCAATAGTGATGGGGCTGGTTGCTGGCCTCATCCGTGGGGCTGGCGACTCTGAGGGGTAAAACAGTAGAGTCTGGACCCTCCGGTGATGCTGCCCTTCTACTCCTAGTCCCCTGAGCCGGGCCCCCCGTGCCTGTGAAGAACCTGGTACCAGGGGTGCCAGTTCCGGAGCAGGTACCTCCTGTGGAGGAGGTGGGTAAGGAGGGGGAGGAAAAATTAGATCTTCTGTGCTGCCCTGTAAGAGAGGATACAGTGATGGTACTGATGGTTTGGTTTCAGGCTTAGGTGCTTTCTGGGTTGTTCTGCAGCTGTCAGCACCTCAGTTTTCTGTAAAGGAAGAAAAGACTTGACCCAAGGAGGGGGGTTATTAACTAAATCTCCCCAGACCACTATGTATGATATTTGATCCAAGTGTCCCACACATGGTTGAAGAATAATTTTCTCAACTGCGTTAATGACAGTGGGATCAAAGGTCCCCTCTGAGGGCCATCCCACGTTGAAAGTGGGTCATTCAGACTTGCAAAAAGTGGTTAGTTTATCCTTCCTGACAACAACAGAGAGGTTATGGGCTTGAGTCTTAACCTCTCCAAAATGTGCAAGAACCAGGTCCAGGTGTGTAGAGGGAGTCTGTCCCATTGCGTCCATCTCAGTCAGAGAAAAACAGACAACCAAAGACAAAACAGAGAGCCAGAAAGGCACGCAGAAGGCCAAGTAACAAATTCCCTCACTTGTACAGAAGAAAAACTGTAAGTAGGACGGTGGCAAACTGCCACAGGAGCGACCCGCCTTGTCCTTTCACAGGAATCAACAGAGTCTGGGGCCCTCCGTCCCCTCTGCCAAGGTCTGGAATGTCTTCCAGACCTTTGGGGTCATGGTCATCCAGCGTGTCCCCTCCAACTGCTCCTGACCACACTGTTCACAAATTTGCCTCAAGGCTCAGAACAAAAGCTAGGACAGACACAGACAGGCACGACTAGGAGCAAACAGACACTTACCGGCCGATCAGGAACCCTCTGGTTTGGGGGGGCGGGTCTTGGGGATCCCAGACGAGCCCCCAAGATGTTGTGCCCAGTTTGCGAGACCCCAAAGACCACCAGGGAGCCGAACAATGCAAATACACAAGGGTTCTTTTATTGTTACAAGCTTAAGCTTGGGCCCACTCTGTCACCGACCTAGAGGATCTCAGAAGTGAGACAGACCCCTTGCTTTGGGAGACAGAGTTTTTTATAGGTTTATTTCAGCAAGTTCAGCAAGTAGGGGGGTAGGGGGTCTCCAGCCTGGCAAGCATCTGATTGGTTGCAGCCCAGTGCCAAGCCATAAACTGCTGGCTTCAGGAACTCTGAAAAGACATTTGGACTTTTAGTACTTTCCTGTTCCTGGTTAATTGACCATTGGCGGAAGAGTTGCTCTCTATCCATTCCAAGTATTGTGGTTTTTCTTGGAACATGGCCCAGGGCTGGGTCAGTCCTATGGAGGTTTTATCCAAGATGGAGTCACTTAGGTCTCTCACTGCTCCATTTGAATGTAGGCAGACTTGTGACTTGCTCTGGCACATAGAATCCAACAAAACTGATGGGATGTCTATGCGGGGGTGCATCTATTTCTTTTACACAGGGCTGTGATGGCACCCATGAAGACTCTTCCCCTAATTGGCAATGAAGAAACAAGTTCCCATGTTACAGGATGCAGTATAAAGACACCCCATGACTCCCACCCAGCAAGAAACTAAGGCCAGGCTAGGGATGTAGCTCAGTGATAAGACTGCTTACCTAGCTTGGGCAGGACCCTAGGTTCAATCTCAAGAACTAGGTGGGGGGAGGAGGCTTTCAGTGACTGAGGCATTCAATCTAAGCTAGAAGGGGCAGGATTTTGCTAGCATGTACGTGAAATTGGAAATGGGTCCTTCCATATGAACCTCAGATGAGGCTCCCTCACCTGATACCTTATTGCAGCCTGGCAGAGGCAACTCTTTAAAAAAAAAATACTATTTTTATTTTATGTGTATTAGTATGTATTGCCTGCTTGTGTGTAAGTGCTCCCATATTGTGCAATACCCTCGGAGGTCAAAAGACAGTGTCTGATCATCTGGAACTGCAGTAACGGACGGTTGTTAGCCACCATGTGGATGCTGGGATTCAAACCTGGGTCCTCTGCAAGAGCAGTCAGTGCTCTCAACCACTGAGTCATCTCTCCAGCCCCCAGAGGCCTCTGTTATGTCTGCCATCCTGATGTGTGGAAATGGGGAGATAACAAATGAATGTGGTTAAGGCACTGTTTCTGTACTGCTTTATGTAGCAATGGACAGTGAACACACCATCACCAAATTCCATATGTTTTATCCCTTCCTGTCTTCTGAACTGATCCCCTCTAAGCCTATCCCTTCCAACTCTGTCACCAAGTTGCACCCTCCTTTCAGGCTCCTCCCTCACTGCCATGGCTGTGTTTGAAATATCTCCCAGAGGCTCCTATGTTGAAGGCTTGCCACCATTGCAGCCCTGTTCAGAGATGGGGCAGAGGAAGTGAGTGGATCACGAGGGCTCAGACTTCATTAATAGCTTAATCCATTGATGGGTCCATAATTGGCTCCTGGGAGGTGATGGTAACTTGGGAGGTGGTACTTGGTTTAAGGAATTGGGTCTGTCAGAGTGTGTCACTGGGGAATGAATCTTGCTGCTGGCCCTTCCCTTGCTCTAGTTCTGCTTCCTGGATGCCATGATACCAGCAGCTTTGCTCCACCATGTACATTTCACCATGAGTTTATGCCCTGAAGTAGGGGTTTTTTTGGGTTGTTTTTTTTTTTTTTTAGTTTTGGTTTTACGGGTTGTTTGTTTGTTTGTTTTGAGACAAGGTCTCAGTATGTAGCCCTTACTGGCCTACAACTTGCCATGTAGACCAGGATGGCCTCAATCTCACAGAGATCCGCTGCTTCTGCCTCCCTAGTGCTAGGATTAAAGGTGTGCCCCACCATACCTAGCATACACTGGGTCTCCCTGTAGCCCCAGATGACCTGTAACTCACTACATAGACCAGGCTGGCCTCATTCTCACAGAGATCCACCTGCCTCTGCCTCCTGAGTGCTGGAATGAAAGGCATGTGCCACCATGCCCACCAGGCTTCATTTCTTTTTAGCACTAAATACAGTGTTACCTGGATGCACCACACCTTTCCATCCATTCATGTACTAAATGACATATAGATTACAAGTTTGAGCAGTCACAAGTCAAGGCACCTATACATCTGTATTCTTGGATCCTTTTGTGTAGCTGTGACCAAAATACCTGACGGAATAGCTTGAAAGAGACAGACTTTATTTTGGCTTATGCTTTGGGAAGGTCCAGTATGTGGCTGCTTGGCCCACTGTGCTTAAGCAGAAAATCGTGGCAGTGGGAGTGTGTGGTAGGAGAGTTTCTTCACTTCACAGTGAACAGGAAGCAGAGTGAAACCACAACCAGAAGCCAGATCTAATCCCAAAGGCAAGCCAGGTGTGGTGGTGCATGCCTCTCATCCCAGCACTTGGGAGGCAGAGGCAGGTGGATCTTTGTGAGAGCAAGCCAGCCTGGTCTATGTGGTGAGTTCCAGGCCAGCTGGGACTACAGGGAGACCCTGTCTCAACAAAACCAATAATAATAATCATCATCATAACAATAATAATCCCAAAGACAAGCCCCTAGTGACCTACTTCCTCCAACTGGTTTCTACTTTCTACCACATCCCAATAATCAAATTTTAAATCTGCCAAGTGGGTTAAACCATTCCTTTGATCAGAGCCTCATGATTTGTCTCTGAAAACACTCTCACAGACACACCCCAAAATGTGTTTTCCTAATTCCCAGCTATTTCCCAATCCAGTCAGGCTGAGAGTCAAGACCAACCATCACAATGTCCATGTGTGGGCATTTATGTGGATGAAAGTTTTGTGCAAGGAGCACATCTGTTGTGTTGTACAGTGAAAGTATATTTGGGTTTGAAAGAATTACCAAACGTGCATTCCAGTGTGGCTGCCATTCTGCACTGCCACCAGCAGTGAACGAGGGCTCCTGCTCTCCATATCTGCCCATTTAGCATCCTCAGTCTTCTGAATTTTGGCCATTCTAACAGGTATGTTAGCAGACTTTGAAACCAAGTTCTAATTACAGAAACATGCATGAATCACAAACATAACACCGAGTAACTTTCACAAGGCAAACATGCATAACAAGGATCCAGGAAAGATATCAGGACACCGTGTGTACCCCAGAAGTCACTTCAGTCATGACCTCCTGAAGAGATCACAGTTAGCACTCCGCCACAGAACCTGCCTGACCACTCATATGAGTGGAATCATATGGAGAACATACAGCATGTCCTTTCAACTTACTTCTTCCTTCAATAATATCTTGGTGAAGTCCATCCACATTAAGAGCTACAGACCATTCCCCCTCATTTATTTAGACATACTACTTATCCACAGTCAACACGTAAGCTATGGCCAGTCTGGGTCTACTACCCACAGTGCTGCTATGAACCTTCCTACCCATGTCCTCTGGTGAACACAGATACTCATTTCTGTTGGGTTCTATCCTGGAATGGGATCACTGGTGAAAAGGTATCTATGACCATGTTCAGCTTAAGTCAACACTCTCCTTAGTTGACTTTTGTTGAAACAGAGTCTTGCTGTATAGCCATTATTTACCTAAATTCATCATGAAGACAAAGCTGGCCTCAAACTGGCAGCAATCCTCCTGCCTCAGCCTTCTGAGCACTAGGATGAGATATGCTACCATCTCAATTCTTTTCTGTGTGGCCAATTGTGCATAATAGAAAATTTACAAGTTCAGACATGTTCATGTGATTCAATGGTATTAAGTACATTTGTAATGTTGCATAACCATCACCATTTACAGAACTTTTTCATTTTTAAAAAATATTTTTATGGGGGCTGGAGAGATGCCTCAGTGGCTAAGAGCACTGACTGCTCTTGCAAAGGTCCCGGGTTTGAGTCCCAGCACTCACATGGTGGCTACAAACCCTCTTTTAACTCAAGTTCCAGGGGAATCTGAAGCCCTCCTCTGACCTCTGTGGCAATGCAGGACACAGGTGCACTCACATACATGCAGGCAATACATTCATACACATAAAAAAATAAAAAATATTTATATGAATTCTAGCTGGGCATGGTGGCACATGCCTTTAATCCCAGCACTCGGGAGGCAGAGGCAGGTGGATCTCTGTGAGTTCAAGGCCAGTTGGAGCTACAGGAAGACCTTTTCTCAAAAAGACCAAAAAGACCCCATATATATTTAATGAATTGAGAATTTCATACATGCATACAGTATACTTTGGTCATGCGTTCTACTCTAACTTCTCCTGGACCTGCCTCCTTTTTTCTTTTTAAAAAGCATTTATTTTATGCATATGAGTGTTTTGTCTGCATGTATGTAAGTGTACCCATGTCATGCAGTGCCTGCAAAGGCCAGAAGAGGGCGTCAGATCCCCTGGAACTCTATTCTATCTTTTCTCCATGAATTTGTCTATTTGGTGGTACTTTATATAAGTGGAATCTTGCACTATTTGTTCTTTTGTGCTACATTAATTTCACCTAGTGTTTTCAAGATTCATTCACGTGTAGCATATCTGAACTTTGCTCCCTCCATGGCTGACTAATATCCCATTATATGGACAGATCATCTGTTTGAATGTTCACTTGTTCATGAACCAGCTGTCTCCATCCTTTGGGTATTGTGGGCACTCCTGCTATGAACATGGGCATTGCAGGATCCGAGTCACTGCTTTCATAGATACCTAGGACTGGCGTTGCTGGGTCACATGATAATTCTATGTGTAGAATTTAAGAAATCACTGAATTTCTTTCCACATTTCCACAGTGACTATCTTTCTTTTTTTTTTTTTTTTTTGAAACAGGGACTCCCTTTAGCTCCAGCGGGCCGGGAACTCTCTATGTAGACCAGGCTGGCCTTGAACTCACAGAGATCCACCTGCCTCTGCCTCCGGAATGCTGGGATTAAAGGTGTGCGCCACCACGCCTGGATCCTACATTTCCTGCAACAAGTGATTACCATATTTTTTCAATACTGGGAATTGAACCTTAAAGCCTCTCAAATGTTGTGAACCTTCTCAACCACTGGGCTACATTGCTAGCCAATTCCTATGTTTTTGATGTAAAATCTTATACCTTCTCACTAAAGATTATAATTCATGGGGCCAGAGAGATGGCTTAGCAGTTAAAGAGAACTTGCTGTTCTTGTAGAAGATCTGGATTAGAATCCCAGCCTCCACATGGTAGCTAACAACCATCTATAACTCCAGTTCCAGGGGATCCAACACCCTCTTCTGTCTGCTGAGAGCATTGCATGACATAGGTGTATGTGCATACGTGCACATACACACATACACATATAAAATAAAGCAAAGTTTTTTGAAGGAGAGCACTTAGATTTTATTCAGTAATTTTTACATGTACATGGGACTCCAGAGAGAAGTGAACACCCACAGAAGCAGTTAGAGCCCACTATTACTGGATTGGATAAGAAGAGTAAATTGTGGAAACATGGCAAGACAGGGTGTGGGGCTAGGAAGGTGCAGAAGTGATAAGGGAGAAAAGGATTAGTTTAACAAAGTTTGTGCACATTTCTCCTAATTTCGACTCCCCAATCTCTGGTAAAATATCTTTCTGCTGGTGTAGGAAGGGTACTTTTTTTTTTGCAAAACAATTTTTAAAAAAGATTATAATTCATACTAATGCAAATCAATGTTCTATTTTGTATCATTAAATATATATTTTAATGTATATTTTAATTTTATGTGTATGAGTGTATTGCCTGCATGCATCTAAGTGCACCTGTGTTGTGCAATGCCCTCAGAGGTCAGAAGAGGGCTTCGGATTTCCCTGGAACTGGAGTTAAGGATGGTTCGTAACCACCATGTGGGTGCTGTGAATCCAACCCAGGTCCTCTGCAAGAGCAGTCAGTGCTCTTAACCACTGAGCCATCTCTCCAGCCAACAATTTTGATTTTTTTTAAGACAGTGTGTATGTGCAGGAGGGTGCATGTACACCACAGAGCACATGCGGAGGTCAGAGGGCAGCTTTTAGGAGTCTGTTCCTGGCTTTCCCATTGCTGAGGGCAGGATCTTGTTTCTGCTGCACTGCATGCTCCAGGCTAGCTGGCCCACAAGCTTCCGATGACTCTCTTCTCTCCCTATCTACCCGTGCAGTGGTTTGAAGGAGAATGTCTCCCACAGGCTCCAGATATCTGAACGCTTGGTCAGTTGGTGGCACTGTTTTGGGAGGGTCATAGAATCTTTAGGAGGCGAGGCCAAGCTGGAGGAAGCACATCACTGGGGGTGGGCTTTGAGTTCATAGCCTGCCAGGCCAGCACTTGCGAAGCAGAGGCAGGTGGATCTCTGTGAGTTCGAGGCCAGCCTGGTCTACATAGCGAGGTCTGGGGCAGCTGGGGCTACAGAGACCCTCTCGAAAAGACAGAAAAAAAAAAAGTTCCTAGCCTTGCCCCATTTCCAGTTTGTCTCTTTTCTGCTTCCTGTGTGTACTTGAAAATGGGAACATTCAGCTATCTGCTCTGGCTGCCTCCCACCATGCCTCCCCCACCAGGATGAACTCCTCTCCCTCTGGAACCATAACCAAGTAAACTCTTCCTTCTATAAGTTGCCTTGGTCATGGTTTTTTATCACAGCAACTGAAAAGTAACTACTGCATGTGAACAGTTGCTGGGCCTGCAGATACATGCCATGCACCTACATGCAGCTTGTACATGGGTTCCAGGGATGGAACTCAGGTCGGTTCTGTGTTAGCTGCCACTTTTGCCCACCTAGCCATCGCCCCAGCCCCTATTTTGAGTTTTAATACATTTACTTCCAATTTTCCTAATGGTTTTTAACTACTTCAAGGAGAAAAAAAAGTATTAAAAATATATTTCACCAGGCATGGTGACTCATGTTTGTAATCTTAGTGTTTGAGACTTTTCACAAGTTGAAGTCCAGCCTGGACTACATAGTGAGTTCCAGGCTAGCCTGGGCTATAGTATGAAACCATCTGAAAAAAACAAAAAACTTCCCTTTACTTTAGGCTCCATCGCTCAGCAGGAAGTCGCTCAGCCCAGGAAGCTTGATCCGAAGGAGCCTAATGGAACCTCCTGTATTGCTAGAAAAGCTGTGGATCTTGAAGTCATTTGAGTCACAAAGAAACTCTTGTGAAACTCAGCAAACAAGTAGGCATTTCACTATAAACTTCATATCAAAAAATTAAAAACTTCAAACAGCAAATTCTAGTTGATGTGCATGACACTGTCTTTAAGGGAAAGCATAAGTAAGTCTTTCATTTATAGTACATCTAAAATAGATTTGGGACTGGAGATGCAGTTCAGTTGGTAGAAGGCTTGCCTAGCATGCACAAGGTCCTGGGTTCTATCCTTAGTACCAGATGATGAAGTGACTGTCTCATAAGTGTGGAATGGTACATTCAAAAGGTGTATATAGTTATGAGTCCAACTTTGCTACATGCTTACAGAGACATTGGCTCCAGGACTGGATTCAAATCCTGGTCCATCTGTGAGCTGGCCAGGTCCATGATGTGTCCCCTCCAACTCACTGAGTTTATTTGAGATGGTCAGAGTCTAAATGGTTCAAATATCCTAAGGAGCAAACATTGGAGGACAGAAAGGCAGAAAAGAATTTTGCATTGGGCAAGGGGAAGTATGGAGGTGTTATAGAAAATCAGGCAGCCAAGAAATCAAGCACTCACCCAGAAAGTCAGAGAACTCACTCTTTTATTGTGCTAGTGGACCCAGACAAGCTAACACTCTGAGGTTTTGGGCCTTGATCACAAAAATCCATAGGCCTTTGGACTGTAACCTACATGATTTTCAACTACAAATGTCTATGTGTATGTAAGCCATTACAGGAAATTCCTTAAACAGCTTGCTTACAGAAACAGATATTGCAGGCAAGGGTTAAGACATCCTTAATTGTAGAATTTGCTGTTTACACCAATACAACGGTTAACAGACATTTCACCAAACTGGGATTTTCTTCTGGTCCCTTTGTGTTTTCTATATCCATAGAGTTAAGTGTTTAATAGGAAGGCATTACAGAGATCAGAGTAACTTCTAGTTCTCCTAAAGCATAGTAAAGAAAATACAAGATCAGCCACAGATTGCAGACACACAAAAAGCAACATTAAATGCATGGGCGTATTTCCTTTCCTCTTTGGGGTATGCTCTAAAGCCCAGGAGGACCTGGGCCCTTTGTCATTCCTCTAGGCTCTCCCTTTTTTCCTTCCAGAGATGAGATTCACCAGTAAAAATGGACCCAGGGCAGGGGTGTAACTTAGAGACAGTGTTTCTCATGTGCAATGACCTGGGTTTTATTTTCAGTTTTAAAAAACAAAACAACAACAACAAAAAAAAACCCTAAGTCCTTCATAGATTCAATTGATTACTTCCTTGAGCAGAGACACACTAAAGCGACCAGAGACGGCCATAAGATGGTAGAACACCTAGTTATAGAGCTAATGGCTCTAGAGCAGGTAAGAGGAAAGGTGGACCTCAGCAGAGCCTTGGGAAACCTTGAGGGTTCTTGAGGATGTAAACAGACCTGGCCTTGTCTAGGAGGTTCTGAGAGGTGTTCTACCAAGATATGGACTCTGCTGTGCTTCAAGCATCTGTGTGGCCCATGCGGATACAAGCAAGGGGACCGGGGAGCTGCTCTCTCCCATGCTCACCCATTATTTTCTGAGTTCTACACCCACCAGCACTAGACTGTCAGGAGCCTCTAAAGTGACAGCTGAGGGCACGAACTTGCTCTGAGGGACAGACTGCGAACTCAGAAGCTTAAGATGCTCTATTGGTCATGCTGGAGAATTCAAGAGCATCAGCTGCCTTAGAAAGAGGTCCACAGGGCCCTGACAGTTTTCTCAACAAGGACATACTCTATGACTCCCTTGGATACATCTACCTCAGAATGTACCAATTAGGGCTTCAATTTTTTTTTAAATCAAAACACAAGGGGCAACAAGCTACTGAATATTGGGCCCTGGTGAGACGCACCCCTGGAGCCCCAAGGACACAAGAAGAGCAGTCATAGGTGGAGACCTAGCAAGCTGCAGCAAGACAACCCATACGGTGGCCCTCAATGTCCCTTCCTGGTAGCACATTCCAGTGCATCCCCTTCGATAAGAGCTAAAACCCACAAAAATAGGGAAAATCCCAGGATGTCCCTTGTGAAGTCGGATTGTGAAAGACACTCCCTCCTCATTTGCCCTCTCTTGCTTGCCCAATTAGGTGGGAGCAGTGTGCACGTACATGAACAGGCCCATGCAGGGAAGGGAGGAAGGCCTCCAGCCAGAAGTAAGCAGCACGAGCCCTTTATTGATCTGCTGGTGAGGAACTGGATCCTGCAAACTACAGCATTCGCTCTGTGTGAGTGTGAGGTACCTCCTCTCACCCAACCCTTCATGAGACCACAGCCTCCAAACACAGACTGTAGCCTGTAAGAAGCCTCCAGGAAGAGACCCCACTAACTACTTGAATTCCTAAGTCACAGAACCTGTGGACTGTTTTAAGCTGCTAAATTGTGGGGTAGTTTGTTACACAGCAAGAGATGCCTCTCTCATTCCTCATTTTCTTCCACAGGGTTAGGTGATCCCTCTCCCCTTCCCTCTGCTGCTGTCCCCTGCTCCACCCAAGGACAGGAGGGAGTGTGGCTGGCTGGATGGGCTGGAGTCTGCTCAGCCTTCCAGTTCTAAACACAGGAAACAGCCACCAGGAAGCCAGACGGTTGAGAGATCCGGATCTCAGAGGCTCTGCATACAGCAGGAGAGGAAGAAGGGAGCAAGTGCAGCCACAGAAGGTGAGCACGGGCTGGGCATCGGCATCAGGCAAGGCTGAGCATCGACAGTCCAACCCCCTCTCCCAGGAGAAGCTTTATGTTTCGTTATGCCTCCTCCCATCTCTCCCTTTCCCTTCTGTGTTTGGTGGACAGGAGCTTTATCTCAGGGATCAAATCCCATAGGAAATTACTGTGGCGATCAGAGAGATCCCTGGGGTCTGAAAAGCAAGTTCTCTCCTCTATCTTCCAGCATCCACATCATGCAGGGCTCATGACCACCTCCTCCAGGCAGCCTTCTTTAGAGTCTGCCGATCAGAAGTCATCTCAGCTTTTCCTCAACAGTCTCACTGGGCTCACACCTCTGTCCTGGCCTTGTGTCCTGGCCACTTGTTCTCATGACTGGGAAGCAATGCCCTCTGAAACTACATATTGTCCTTAAGGCAGAGGCCCTGTCCCCTAGGACTAGGCTAAATTTCCTGCTGAAACTCCTCCAGTCATAAGGGACACAAGCTGCCTCCAGTGATTTGTTTGCAGTGTCCCTAAGTTGTGGGTGCAGCCTCTAAGCGCCTTCTTCATTCTGAGGCCTAGGGCCTGTTTGGGACCCCGCAACGCCCGCATCTTGTCTGCTCTTGCAGAGCACAGGGACAGCCAGGCATTCAGCCTGGGGCCCAAAGTATAGGTGCAGATGGGTCTTGAGCCAAGGCATAGCTACAGGAAAAAACCAAGTATGGTGATGGCAGGACCTGTTGCGTTTCTGGGTGAGGTGCCAGCTGGCAGCCAGGATGCTCTCTCAGTCTCTGGGTTTGGAGTTCACCACTTCATTAACTAGAAAACAAACAGGAGTTTGGGCTCAAGGCCAGCCCTGAAGCTCTTACACTGCATCCCATGAGCCAGTCCTTACAGCAATGGTACCTTTCTCCCTAGTGTCTCTCCCTTCTAGCTTTCCCATGTCCCTTTATGTCTATACACACAAATCAGTGGTGCTCCAAACCTTGGTCAGAGAGGCTTCTTTTTGCAGTGGGCATCAGTTAATGCAGAGACTTAGAACTGGCCAAAGTACTGAGTAACTCAGCCCTAAATGCGACATCTCTATCACTGTCTCCCATAAGGCTCAGAGAACATTGTGCAAGATGGGACAGAAGTATGCAAGAGCCTTTTATAGAGTGTGTATCATGTGGGAAAAAAAATCATAGGGATGGGGCTGGAGAAACAGCTCAGCACTGTTAGGAGCACTGGCTGCTCTTGCAGAGGACCTGGGTTTGATTCCCAGTATCCACATACATAAAATAAAAAGAACTAAAATGCGGGCTGGAGAGATGGCTCAGCGGTTAAGAACACTGGTTCTTCTTGTAGAAGACCTGGGTTCGAATCCCAGTACCCACATGACAGCTAACAACTGTCCGTAACTCCAGTTCCAAGGGACCCGACAGCCTCTTCGGTCTTCCGAGAGCACTGCAGGGCATGGGCACACTTACCTACATGGAGGCAATACACATATACACATAAAATAAAATTTAAAAAAAGAACCAAAATGCTTCCTTCTATTAAAAAAGAAAGGATTCTTCAGTAGGAATGGGATAAGAGAGGGACATGGTGACGATTCTGATCAACACACATTATATTATACATGTGAAACTGTCAAAGGAAAAATTAAAAAGTATATATATATATATTTTTTTTTAATTTTTTTTTTTATTTTTGTCTTTTTGAGACAGGGTCTCCCTGTAGCTCCAGCTGTCCAGGCTGGCCTTGAACTCACAGAGATCCACCTGCCTCTGCCTCCCAAGTGCTGGAACTAAAAGTGTGCGCCACCACGCCCAGCAAAAAGTATATTTTTCAAAAAGTCTCAACTCCCAGGGGCTGAAGAGATGGCTCAGTAGGTAAGAACACTTGCTGTTCCTTCAGGGGACTGGAGTTTGGTCTCCAGCACCCTCATCAGGTGGCTTACAATCACCTGAAAGTTCAGCTCCAGGAGATCTGAAGCCTTCCTCTGGCCTCCTCACAAGCACATGCACATACATACATGTAAATACACACATAACAAGTCTTAAAAAAAAAGTCTCATGTAACATTAAAGAGCCCTGCCCAGCCCTGGCTTGCAGCTATGTGGACTGGGTGGGCCCCTTTTCAACTACCAGAGTCCAAGACCAGCAGAAGCTGTCTAGGAGCACTGGAGGGAAAAAAGGAAGGAGGGGCACCAAGCCTCCCAATTCCCAAGTTCTCCAGCCTGGTTCTATACCACCTCACCCTCAACCCATCACTCACCTTATTGAGGTGGACGTACTTTTGTAGGCATCCTGCTTCTCTGGGCAGGTGTCCACAGATCCCCTCAGCATGGTGAATACCGTTGCTAACTAAGGTTCTGTCCAGGGAGAGCTCTGATCCTGCAGCAGAAGGAACAAGGGAAGTCACCTGCCCTAAGACCACTAACACTGCTGCTTCTGTCTCCACTGTCAGGGAGCTGGCTTGCTCTCCTGGGAGGCTAGATGGCTTGAGGACAGAGTCAGGGAAAGGTAGAAGCAGTAGGGCCAGAAACCAAGCTTCCCAGATAAGGTGGACAGGAAGTAAACTTGGCTTCAGGCCTCCACTTTCAGTGAAGGCTCATGGTGTGGCTAGCTAAGGGCAGAGTTGAGATTTTCAGGTGTTAAGGTGGGCAGGACCTAGACAGGAGAGGCTCACCACCAGCGGGCAAATGGCTGGCAGAGCAACAGCCAGAGTAGCACAGCAAGGGAACTCCGATGCTTTTCCAGGAGGATGCAAACCCCTTGGCAGCTTCCAAGAGCCAAAAGGCACTCAGGACACCGGCTAACCCCAATCCCTCCTCCTGTGCCACCTTCAACCCCAAATCTTGCTGATGTGGCTAAAAGGAATGTTTAACATACGGACTTAATTCTTTTCTCCCTCTGTCTCTGCCTGCAAATTTCAGCTGACAAGTCTGTGGTCAAAACGCTAACACAGCTAGCTAGACCCACTGGCCTTGTGTCCTGATAAAACTTGAATTGTCTCAGACCCAGATTTCTACAATGATTTTCAGACTTTTTTTTTTTTTTAACATTTGTTTTCTTTCTCAACTTATAATCATTTGCCTCCTTTTGGGTCGCACCATAAGTCACTCCCTAAAGTATGAAAGATGAGTGCTTCCTCCTCTGGGGTCCAGGCTTGGAGACCAAGTCCTCTGGACTAGGCTGCGTCCTGCATCTCCGGCGACCTACCTGGCCCCTGACTCTGTTGCTTATCCCGGGTGGACCCGGATCCCCGCGGCTCCGACGCCAGCGATGACCCGGCCGGCTCCAGCCGCCCGCGGATGTGTTCACAGGCGGAGACCCGAGAGCTGTCGGTGTCGTTAGCACCGTTGGCGCCGTTGGCACCGTAGGCGCACGCCCGCGCACAGGCTTCTGGGAGTGACCAGAACTACATCTCCCAGGAGGCCCCGCGGCTCCCCTCAGGAGGGCGGGGCCAAGGCCTGGGCGTCCGGGAGCGAATTCCTCAGAGAGTCTCCGGAGGGCTTCCGAGTCTCTCCGAGTTGAGTCCCAGCCCCCGGCTCCACCGGCTTTCCGCTCTCCCCCTCCCCGCCAGGCTCTGGCTCTCCCAAGGCCGGTCCAGCCATCGGGAAGGACCCGAAGGCTGATGCGGGGCTACCGAGGCGGGCTACCCTCGGCTTCCAGCGGCTTCACGCCGGCCTGCAGCCCGGAGTGCACTGCAGGGAGGGCCAGAGGCCGGCGGGGGCTTCCATGTTAGAGCCAGGGTGCTTGGTGTCAGCGCGGGATGACAGGAAAAGAAATAGAGGAAGCTTCAAGTTTTTTTTTTGTTTTGTTTAATTTTATCATCATTATCATTGTGCTGGATAGCTTTAGTGTCAACTTGACACACCTGGGTCGAGGGAGCCTCCATTGGGGAATTGCCTCCATCAGACTGGCCTGTGGCCATGTCTGAGGGGCATCTTCTTGATGAGTGATGTGGGAGGGCCCAGCCCACTGTGGGTGGTGCCACCCCTGGGCAGGTGGGTCTGTGTTGCATAAGAAAGCAGGCTGAGCAGCGTTCCTCCATGGCCCTTGTTCCAGGTTCCTGCCCTGAGTTCCTACCTTGGGCTCCCTGATGAACAGTGACCAGGGAGATGTAAGATAAACCCTTTCCTCCCCAAGTTGATAGTGGTCAAAGTGTTTTGTCACAGCAATGAAGAATAAACTAGGGCAGTCATCATTGGGGGGGTGCGTGTGCTACGGTGCACTTGTGGGGGTCAGAAGAGACTGCAGAATTGGATCTGCCCTCCACCTGCACATAGGTCCTGGGGATCGAACTCATATCCGTAGGCTTGAGGCGGCAAGCACCTTTACCATGGAGCCAGCTTACCAGTCCCAGGGTTTTTTCAAGGAATCAATGGGGTGCTGGGGAAGTGACCGTGCATTTGGGGCAACAGTCAGTGGTGTTGGCAGTAGTAAGCTTGTGGTGATGCCCTTTTGATATAGTAGTGGGTGGATAAGATGGGGAGAGCCTGCAGGTTAGAGAGAGGATGGACCAGATTGTCAGATGGGGGTCCTAGGGGGTAGTAGGTGACACGAGCATGGTGGATCTGGAGGTTGAAGGAGATTCTGGTTGAGGGAAAGATAACCAGGAGAGTTAAGTTGCAAGTGGTGATAGGGCTACTGTGGGCGGAGGGTGTGCTGGGTGCTGTCAGTGAAGGGGTGGGGCAGTACTGAGACATGAAGACTGATGGGGGCAGAAGTGGAGAAATACTTTCAGGGAAGCTTGCTTGTGAGCTGAGGCCTACGGGGTTCAAGTCTAGCAATTTTTACCTTCCCTTCTTCCAGAAGGCAGTATTAGAACTTTATGGAGGTTGACAAGAATGATCCAGAAAGGAGAAATGTTGCAGTGCAGAGAGTATATGTAAGAGGGGGGTGAGACCAGTGTTCCTGTGAGAAGCTGGGATCATGGTGCGCCTCGGGGTGGAAGGAAGAGCCCAGCGCCAAGGTGCAGTGATGAGGTAGCCAAGTCATGCCCCTCCTCATCCCTAGAACTTAGGAATGTGTTACTTTTCATGGAAAAAGAGACTGTGCAAGGGCTAGGGCTGTAGCTCTGAGGCAGAGCACTCATGTAGCGTGTCCAAGGCCCCGGGTTACATCCCCTTCACTGAACAAAGGAAGAGGGAGAGGAAGAGGAAAGAAGGTGATTATGGATAACGTTATGATTTGGATATTAGGGAGATTACCCAGACTGTCCCAGTGCAATTACAAGGGTCCTTCAAAGCAGAAGGGGGTAGGGAACTCAGAAGTTTTGATGGTGAAAGGTCTGATAGGTGCAGCATGTTACTGGCTCTGAAGGTAAAGGGGCCATGAGCCCAGGATTGCGGGTGGTTTCTCAATGGACAAAAACACAACAAAGAATCAGAGTACCCTCAAGCTTCCAGAGAGGAGCAGAGCCCTGCCTATTGAAACCTTGATTTGAGCCGAGTGAATCCTGTGTTCCACAGAGAAGGAAGAAACCATCACAGATCTTGGCAGGAGGCCTGTGCGGAAGTCTGGGGCTGCAGAGAGAGAAGGCAGGGTGAAATGGCTGAAAGGGAAACTGCGGTCCCAGACTGTGCCTTCCATAAGAGCAGCTCTCACCTGAGGCCAACAGTGGTGGCTGCTCTGGACACCACATCCATTCCTGAGAAAGAGACTGTGCTTGTGGATTACAGAGCCTGGCCCTGGATGGAAGGGCACAGGGCTAGAGCTTGGAGTCAGTGGCTTCCGACCTTGAGCAGGTCCTGGTTCCAGTGGCACATTTACTCCAGGTCAGCCTCCTGCACCTTGCAAAGGGAGTAAGGCTCCCCCTTGACCAGGGGCCTCAGGAAAGATGCAAGAGTTGATGTCAGAGCAGAGCTGTTCCTTCAAGCAGTCCCTGGCTATTGCTCCCCAGATAGGCTCAGAACTCATTGCTTTGGACTGTGGTTGATGAAAGGAGCCACACAGGACTCCCAGGAGGACTCATTATCCTGCCCCTATGGAACTTTGCACTAATTTGAGGTGATGAAAATAACCCCAGGAATAACATTTCCATTCCTCCAGCCCTCTCTTGTGGATCTGTCCCCCACAGCTCAGCCCCTGATTGCCTTGATTCTAGTCTGGCACAGGGATGAACCTCAAATGCTCTGGGGACCAGAAGCTGCTATTGTGCTTTTGAGAAAGATAATCTTAAATTTTATTTATTTTTATATTCTATGTATGAGTGTTTTGCCTGCATGTATGCAAGTGGACTGATGTGTGCAATGCCTGTGGAGGTCAGAAGAGGGTGTCAGATCTCCTAGAACTGGAGTTATGGACAGTTGTTAGCTGCCATGTGGGTGCTGGGAACTAAACCTGGGTCCTCTGAGAGAGCAGACAATGCTCTTAACCGCTGAGCCTTCTCTCCAGTCCTGAGAACCATACTCTGAAAGACACATGACCCAAGACCCTAGATACCAATCCTGAATCTCCACATCTCAGCCTGCCTGAGCACTCACAACCCTGTGAGGACAATCTGCTTTGGAGTCTTGGAGAGGAGGGGGCTACCTGTGGCAGTGATTGCTGCCAATTGACTATGTATATCTGCAGGCATGGTAGCTGCCCATCCCATCAACCTCCTCCTGCACTTCCTCCTGCCTGAGGGTTCCAACCTCAGGGCCCCAGCTGCTTGGGCCTTTGGCACTTTCTCTTCAAGCCAACACTTGGGTGGCTTTCCTTGTCTTTGAAGTCAGTGGTACCATGGGAAGCTCCTACTGTCAAGAAAAATGGTAACTTGAGCTAAAGACATGGCTCAGTAGATAGACTTGTTGGATAAGCCTGATGAGTTTGATCCCTGAAAACCATGGTGGAAGGAGAAAGCTGACTCCCAAAAGTTGCTCTCTGACTTCTACACACATGCCTATAATCTCAGTCTCTCTCTCTCAATAATAATAATAGCAAACAAAATGAAATTGATGCCCTAACACAGGAGAGTGACACTGACCTCATGCTCATGGATCCCAAACTGATCTTTGAAAGTCTTCCAGGGCGAAGGACTGGCAGCTAGTCACTAGTGTTTCCTCAAAGCTCATGGGAGAGAGAATGATACAGGGACAGGTCATATCCTTAAGGCTTAGTTACCCTGGAGACAAGCCCCATGCCAGAGGCATCCTCTAGGACACACAACTCCCAGGGAGAGCAGGCCAGGCTAGAGGACCTGCCCAGCAACTGGGGCATCTCCACCAGCACCACGCTAACTCACTTTGCTGACAAAGGTCAAAGGATCTTAAAGACACTAGTGTGGGATGCAGGAAAAATATGCTTAGTTCAGCAATCACACCTCTGACAAATCAATGACCGCACACCGGGGTAACTAACTCCAAAGTTCTTTATTTAATTCAACGGGAACATTTGATGACAACCAAATTCACAAACTCGAATGTGCTACAAAGGATACAGGACACAGCCCGCCGTGTGGCTGCACAGTACACCTCCTCCCCTGGTCTCCTGACTGAAGTGGCAAATTTGAGCTGTTCAGGTCAGCACTGCTCAGGACGTGTGCTCAGCCTCCAGGGATGGTAGCACCAGCCCTGCCCCGTGCCCTAGGTCCAGCAGGGAACCAGAAGGACAGGGACAAGTGCATGTGGGAGCCCTGGTACCCCTACAGGGCCTTCTTCCTTTCCATAGCTCCCTCCCTCCCCCCATCCAGATCTGAAGGGTCCATCAAAGTGACTCTCAAGAAACAGTGCTAAGGGTCTGGGGACTGGCCACCAAGAGTTGCCCTGCAAGCCATCCATGGAGGAGAGGGAAGGGCACACTTGGGGGCATACTGGGCCCTCTCCACCTCATCTGATATCCAGGGAGGAAGTAGAGCTAGGGATGGCCCAGCCCATGCCGGCAGGTCCCTGGTTAGTGTTGGTCACCAAGGCCTCCAGACACTCTGGGCCAGTCGAGCTGCAGTCAGGCTACCCAAGGCTGTGGGTACCAAATCAGGCGCCTCAGCAGGCACCCGATTTAGTTCAGCTTCAGGGGCCTCCTCCAGATCAGAGCATAGATCGTCCCCAGGACCCGGGGGGCTGGGTAGTGGGGACCCGGGAGCCCCTCCCACAGGCCAGCCACTCTGCCCCGGGGCTCCAGGCAGCCCGGCTAGGGAGTCCCCCAGCAGATCCCGGAAGCTGCTACCCTCGCGCAGCGGCATGGACTCCAGCAGGTGGTTTAGGAGTTCAGCTGAGACCGTGGCATCGATGGCCTGGCACGTGGACACGAACGTGTGCACCTCATGCATGCACTGGATGTAGCCAGCAGCGAAGCGCTCGCTTGCTTCGGCCTGCAGCTGCTCCCGCTCTGCGCCGGAGGGTGAGAAGGAGAGAGCAGCGTCCTGCACCCTGAGCGCGGACTGCCACGGCCTGGCCGTCCCCTCTGCGGGGTCAGGGCTCACCCACGAGGCACTCGAGGGTGCCCTGCTCCGAGGGGAGCTCTCGCCGTGGATAGGACAGGGGCTGGTGCAGCGGCCGCCCCGAGGTGGCAAGCATCCCGGGCCAGCGCCCCCGCCCTCCAGCCCCGCCGCCACTCACCGCGCGCCCGGCCCCGCAGTGCGCCCTGCACGCGCCTCACGGTCAGCTCCAGCACCTCGGCGTTCTCCAGCCGGGCCTGCACCTGCGCGGCAGGGAAGGGCGGTGAGCCGGGCCGGGCGCTCGGGGGACGCTCCCTGCAGCCCCCACCCTGCTCGCCGCACGCCCGTCGCACCTCGGCGCCCGCCAGCAACAGCCGCAGCTCCTGCAGGCTCTCGTTGATGCGCGCGCGCCGCTTCTTCTCCACCAGAGGCTTCCGGGCCTGCGGGAAGCGGGCCACTGAGCCCCGGGCCCGCGCAGCCTCCCGCCCGCCCCTCCGCCTGCGGCCCCGGCCCGCACCTTGCGGTCCCCTCGCGCCTCCCAGCCGTCCTCGTCCTCGCGGCCCGCACAGTCCCGGCTGGGCGCCCGGGGTGGAGCCATGGCCCACAGCGCCCGGAGCCCTGCGGGCGCGGAGAGCGAAACACCCCTGCGTGGACCGTAGTCACCCTGCCTCCCCACCAGCCTCCTGGAGTCTTCCGGCCCGCGGGCCCCGCCCCTCTTATAAGGGCTTATTTGCATGACAATGCGCCGATTGGCTGTGCCCGGCAGCCGCGAGGCGAGCGGCAGCCAATGGGAGTAGCGCGCTTTGTAAGGCCGGGCGGCCGCCGCCAGCTGGCAGCTGGCAGGGCTGGACCTACAGCGGCCTCCAGCCACTCCCGCGGGGGCGGGGCTCGGTGCAAGCGAATCTCCCCCACCCCCCAACCCGGCCCTGGCTTCAGCTTGTGCGCTGGGCTCTCCCACAGCTGAATTAGGACCCCCGGTTCTGCCGTTTGTGTGAGCAGGGACTCAGCTATCCGTTCCTCACCCACGCATCCATCCTTTCCTCCTTCCATGCGCCCATCCGTCGTTTCCTCCATCTGTCCATCCGACCATCCCTTCCTCCGTCCACCCATCCGTCCATCCTTCCCTTCTTTCATCCATTCATCCATCCATCCATCCCTCCTTCCCTCCATCCATCCCTTCCACCATCCATCTATCCGTCCATCCATTCATCCATCCAACTGTCCATCCCTTACTGCGTCCACCCATCCTTCCCTCCCTCCATTCGTCCATCCATCCCTTCCACCATCCATCCATCCATCCATCCATCTGTCCCTCCCTGCATCCATCCATCCTTCCCTTCCTCCAACCACCCATGCATCCCTGCAAACCTGCCCGCACTCTCCCCTTGGTTCACCAAAGGTAGCTCCCTAGAAGAGCCCTCCATCATCTGGGATCTCCAGAACCAGCTCCAGTGGGTGGGGTGTGCCAAAGGCAAGTCCATGGTTTTGGGACCTGGAAGGGCTAGGGTCCCAGGGGACGAGGTACAAAGCTGGGGGGAAGTGGGGATGGCCGCCGGCCCCTGCGCTTCTTGTACACACCCCGAACCCTCCTCTAGCAGGAAAGCCGGCGCTCCCCTTTCCTATCACCCACCATCCACTATCCTGTCTTTCTCTAATTGCACCCCCTCCCCGTGCCTGTTCTTCCGTGGTCATCCTGTTACCCTCCTGAGCCGTCCCTGG
Organism: Nannospalax galili; assembly: GCF_000622305.1. Lineage (NCBI taxonomy): Eukaryota > Metazoa > Chordata > Mammalia > Rodentia > Spalacidae > Nannospalax > Nannospalax galili. Next base: position 102,522 of record NW_008337295.1, on the reverse strand, counting down.
CCCGCAGGGTCCTTGGCTCCCCATCCCGGACCCCCACTCCCGCCTCCTCCCCCGCAGCGTCCCCTCCTTCCCCCTCGGCTCCTCCCCCTCCCTTGCACGGGCTGGGCCGGGCAGGGCGGCCGTCTGGCCCAGTAACTTGATGCCCGTGACAGTTGGCAGCTGCAGCCACTTCGGGCGGAGAAAAGCGGCGGCTGGGCCAAGAGCGACAGGTGCTGGCCGCGCCTTTGTCTCGCCCGCTTTGTCCCGCAGGCGGTCTCGGGCACGCTTGTGTCAGCCAGACGCCCAGACCGCGTCCATCTGCCCCTGCGCCTCGCGGCGGGGGTGCCAGGGCGGCGAGACCCCTGGCTCTCCTCGGGCGCTGCTGCTGTTTTAGAGCTGGTACCCAAGATGCCCC
>NW_008337295.1:73677-101966 GCF_000622305.1 Nannospalax galili | reverse complement strand
CACCCCCGCGCCCCAGGCCTTTGTGCACACCCAGCCTCAGGCCTGGCACCTCCGAGCCCCACTTCAGGCCGGCACCCCATCAGCCCCCACTAGTCCCTCGGCAGCACCTGCCTTCACCCAATCATAGCACTGTCCTCCTGGGCTGGCACTGTCAGGGTCTGTGTCCCTTCTCAGGGGGGGGGTCTATGAATCCTCATGACCTCCCAGCACCCCTAACTGGAACCTAACTGAAGTGCAGGATGGGGTAGGGGAACTGAGGGTGTGTTCCTTGTCTGGCTGGAAGGCTGCTGGGCACTGCAGCAGTTGGGCAGGGTGTCTGGACTAGGTAAGAAACTCCCTACTCTCCTCAAGTTGGGTCTGGCAAAGTCCTTGTGGCTCCCCTCCAGAGGGGCCTCCAAAGCCTTCAGGTATGATGAATTCTGTGAGAGATTTGAAGGTGCCCAGGGTGACCTCACTGGTATCACCCACTCCTGCCCTGTCTCCCCTTTGCCTCTGGATTGCTCCTGTGTGTGCAGGTCCCTTAGAGTACCCTTTCCCTTGGGTCTATGGCCACTCACCTGGGTGGGAACCAACCCTTTATTTCACTCACCCCCATTGTCCTCAGTCTTCCCACAAGCTAAAAAACTTGTTTTTTGCCCCCCTCCTCCCCAGGAGCTGCTCAGAGTGGTTAGACTGCTGGGTGAGGGATAACCCCAGTGGAGTCCCAGTCATACCTGGCTTGTGACTTTACCACTTAGATATCATCTTCTCCCAGCAGAGGAGACTCTTAAAATGATGAATGTGAAGCTTCCACTGCTTTAAGAGAAGCAAAAATAACCTTAGTAGTATTGTTTGTACTCCCCCATTTGCAGACTCTTTCCCATTATCCAAATGGACAAGGCCAAACATATTTTAGAATGCAGCTCCTAAGGCCCAGCATAAGGGCTCTGAGGGAAGGCTCTGGGAAAGACCAATAGAACACCTGATTGGCTGGGGAATTAGATGTGGGCCAAAGGAGCATGTGAAGAATAAAAGGCATCCAGGAATGCCAGGAAAAACAAAGAGCTGCCCAAGAAAAGAAGTGTAATTTGAGGATGATCGCAGGCTTGGTAATCAATCCTTCTGTAGCTCTGTGGTGCTGGCCACTGGACTGCAGGCAGAGATGTCACAGCACCATAAAACTGTTCAGGGTTTTAAATTTAGAATCAATCTATAGAGAAGGCAAGAAAAGCTTATTATGGCTACAGGGCACAATATGAATTTGGTTTTATAAAAACACAAAGACGGGTGACAGGTATTGGGAGAGGGAATTTGGCTGAAGCCAGGGAACATGGATCTCGGACCACTATGTGTTGGGGGTGTGGGTGTGAAGAACGCTGTCTAGAGGGAAAGAAAAAAGTACTTCGGGGTATGTCTCCCTGTAACCAGGCGTTCCTCTTGAGAAAATAGTGTTAGGACAGAGCAGGGTGTGAGTCAATACATGCTTTTTTGTATTGACTTTTTTATTTGACTGGAGGTCGCTTGAAGTACCACCCGTAAAACCAGCTCCAACTTCCTTTAGCAGGCCCATTGCCTAGGTGGCTCAGACTTTCTGTTCCAGAAGCCTGACTACCTCATCTTGGCCTACCAAGCTCTCCCTCTCTCCTGTCCACCTCCTTCAGCAGACCCACTTCCTACCATTTGCTCTTTGGAGCCTATCCCACCTTCAAAGTTGGCCTGAGTGCAGACTTCCTGAGCATTTGGGCCCTTTGATCACCCTAGAGCCAGGAACAGAGGCCAGCAGAGGCTGGGCAGGACCATGGTGGCCACAGGGGGACTGGTTAGCAGAAGGAACGGCAGGCCATAAATCCCCAGAGGAACAAAGGCAGCAGCACTCAGCCTGCAGACGTCCAGGCACTTTGTGGGCAATCTGCCCAGGAGACTCAGAGAATTTCCTTTTGGTTTATTTATAAAGGAGAGGGCTGCCTTTGGATTGTATAGTAAGGCACTCAGTTCAGGAAAACCGTATTTTCCAGAACTTTGTTTCACACCTCTGTAACAGCGCTTGAAGTCAAGCATCAGGCTCAGAGATCCTGGAGGCTAAGCATGGGGCTAACCATCCTGCTGCTCTAGACCCTAGGACCATGGTTTGGAAAAAGGGAGGACGAGGACGTCTTCAGATAGGGCCTTCAATCAGAAAGGGCCGCGGTAGCGCTGTGCCCGCAGTCTGATGCCTGCATTGACCCTAATGGGGATAAAAACCTTTTCCAGCATGGCACCCATCTGACTCCTCTGCTTTCAGTCCTTCGGGCAGCATGCCAACAGCCACCCCAGGAGGAATAGACAACCAAGGGCATTATTGAAGGGACAGTGGGTGTCTGGGATCAGGCCAGGTGTTGGAGACCACTGATTTACCTCAAGTGCTGTTGGAGGCCACCTCTCTACCTAAACTCTATATGGTCAAGCATGCTTGACCACATGCAATAGCACCTCTGGCCAAGAATGTCCACGTGGCAAAAGCTATGAATGCTGGGGCAAAAGAAAAGTGCCCCTACCCCAAATTATAGGGGATAACACTCCTTATATATAACATATATGTAGTATAATTACCTGTCATCCATCTATCTATTATCTATCTATCTATCTATCTATCATCTATCATCTACCTATCGTCTATCTTTCTATCTATCTAAACATTCCATTGTTCTGGTCACAATGCCATTACACTAAGCTAGTCTTCACTATAGTAAACAGATTCTTTGCTTCAAAATAACATACTTAGAAGTGTGGAAATTTTCTCAGTACTTACTGTACTGAGTAAAAGTCACATTGTTTGTTCTGCTTACATATGCAAAGCAATGAATACACAGTGGAACAGGAGTTTGGGGCCTCTGCTCCCTCAGCAGAGAGGCTCCTGTTCCCCCTCTTGAGCTGATTGCATAGTCCCTCTTTGAGGATTCTCTGAAAGGCTGCCCCACTGGATGGAGCAGCTATGGAGATTTGCTGAGCAACCACAGCCCCCTCCTGCAAGGGAAAAGACTGCAGGAGGAAGAGAGCAGAGATGCTGGGCTAGATCTGCCTTAGGGACAATCCCTGCAGGATCTGCTGTGGATTGGGCCTGGGAAGTGGAGAGTTTAAGAGGCACACAGACAGGAACTGGACCAGTAAGAACAAAACAAAGGGATGATAAGCTGACCATTTCCTAGTGCACAATTTCTGAAGTTCTTTTCTAAAAAAAAAAAAAAAAAAAGCAAAAAGCTCTTTTGATGATGTTATCTCTACTCAGTTTTATTGGTCTGTGCTCTATTAGAAATATATACAGGGCTGGTGTATTAACACAGTGGTAGAGCACATGTTTATGTTGTATGAGGCCCCATGTTAAATCCCCAGCACACCATAGCAAACAAAACAAAACATACAACTAAAAATAAAAATATACTTGCTTTATTTACCAATTTTCTAAAAGGCAAAAAAGTCATAAAAAGACAGAAGCAGTCACACAAATATATTGCACTGGGTGAAGGTAAGTTTGGTTTGCGTGTGAACAAACCGCTTGTCCGGCAAGGCTCACAAATCATCACACAAACTCTGAGAGCTTATTTACATGTCTTCTCGAGGATACATTAAAAAGAAGGCTCAGTTTAAAACAGAGAAAGTCTCATGACACCCGTGTAAGTGCACACACTAAAGAAAACAGGACTGGATGCTCGGCATCTTGTAAACAGATTCACGAAATTATCCTAGTACGTCAACTTCTTAGCAGTTAACAATCAAGAAATATATATTAAATAATCATAAAATAATGCTGATGGTAAACATTCAAGATAGTAGAGAGAAGGTTTTGGCAGTTTGTGTTTAAGTAACATAAGCGAAGCCTTAGACCATCATCTACCCCTTGGGATCCCACTGTTGAAGGAGGCAGCTATCTGTAATCACATTTCCATTAAAATATGGTCACTACCTTATCACAGGTAGTGAAAGGTGGTGTTGCTTTAATTAAAAGAGTTCTTGTGTCTATGCAAATAAGATTAAGATTCAGGCATCAGATGGCTTTTCCAGGAAAGCCAACTTCAACGGAAAGGCTCCACCTCCCCAGGAGCCACGTCAAAGAACCAGCGAAACTGCTTCTTTCAGGTTCATAGACTTGGTCTAATTTTAAGTAAAATGACTCATCAGTGGTGACCCCTCATTCACACCAGGGGTCAACAGGAAACTTTTCTGCACAATCTTTGGGATGTCTGGTGCAGCATAAGGTTTTGCAGAGAGGCCCCGTTCTCCCCAAGTGTTCCAATGATCTCAGTGCCAGCAACATGGGCAGGTGGTGACAGACCTGAAGCCACACCAGGCCTGGGAAGGTCTACTGAAAAATGGAGCTGAAGAGCCAGCCAGCCCAGAGTATGGCAGGGCACTGAGCTCCCTGCACAGTGGGAAACACTGAGGGTGGCGTGTGGGGCACTGGCCCTCAGTGGCCACTGGCTGATCTCTGCCAAAAGCAGGCACCTGCTTGGCTAGCAGGGAGCTGATGTTTGGGTGGGGTTGGGGTGAGGGGACACCTGCTCCACCCCACTGAGTCTCCACAGTGGCAGTCAAAGCCTGGTTTGCAGAGGCCGCCATGCAGAAAGGTGACATGGCTGATATACTTCACTCTACAAGCTGGTCATGATGATCTAGAAGGGATGCAAGAGCCATACAGAAATGTACAAGGTGTGTAGGGAGGTGCTAGTCCAATGGCATTGGTCACAGAAACCACTAGGCTCTGTTAGTCCAGAGCAGGCATTTCAACTTGGCTTACTGCAAAAAGCCACATGAGACTGGAATGTCGGTCACTACAGCACCCAAAGCCAAAGTTGCCACACCACGCTTCACAATGCATAACGCGGACACTAAGTGGATGCCAGGAAAGGTATTTTCTCTGCTTGATAGGTGAACAAACACCCAGTAGGACTGCATGATAATTTAGATTAAAAAGCAGCCCTCAATCTGATCCAAACATACCTTGAAAAATTTCCAGAAAGCTGGGCCCTCAGCTGAGAGACTTACCTGGCTTCCCTGCTATTTGTCACAGACTGGTGTGATGTCTGAGGACAACCTACAGGGGCCAGTGGACATTGGTACACTGGAAAGAGGTCTCATCGAAATCAAGGGACTTCTGAGAGCCCTGAGGCGGCCTCCCTGACACACACAATGTCTCAGTGTTCCTCAAGTTCAATGACAAGTCAAATATCACCCCATCCCCCAATCTCCATACTTATATTTTAAATACAAAAATGTATTTCTTCTAAATCTCTCCACAGTTTTAAGTTACATCTCCAGAAAACTATGGTTTGTTTTTTCTAAAACAAAAAAGCAACATAAGTATATATCCATTTCATTAGAAACAAGCATGAAGATCTTCCTCTCTTCCAGCACCATCTAATGTAGATCACTGGCCGGTTGGGGGGCATTACGTCTGTGCCCTCTTCCTGGAGCTCAGTGGTTTGCCACTCTCTTCCTCTTCAGTATCTGAGGCGCCACTGAGTCCTAGGGAAGGACTGTCCTCGTATGGCAGGCAAATGTCACCTTTTCTCTCACTTTTACAGTAAACACACTCCTTAAAAGAAAAAAGGTAATGTCAGCACGAGTGCAAGAGCTGAAACCCTTGCTGTTGTTCTCATGTAGCAAGGTCCAGTGACTGTCAGCCATGCACCTGGGGACTGCTGCCCACAGAGCAACCCTGCCCTAGGCAGCTGGCTCCTGGTCATGAGTGGATGAGGATGTCCATCAGAAATGCTCCATGGCCTGTGCTCAAGTGGAACAGGTCATGTAAGTATATGGAGGACAACTAAGGGGGCCACTGGGTGGCTGCAGTCTTTGCCAGGGCCACATTTTTGGTCACCCCTTTACCCCCAGCACCCTTAAGTGTGGCTGGACTTGGGAAGTGAGTGACTTCTGAGACTGGGTTTTCAGGGCACCATGGCTTCCTCCTGTTCTCCTGGTGATGCCTCAGTACCCACAGTGAGGGAAGGGGGCCTGCCGCAGCCAGCACCAACAGGCCTGTGAGAGAGCCTCCCAGGAGGTGGATTCTCTGGCCTTCAGATAACAGAAGCCTCAGATAAATCTTTGCCTTCAACTTTACAAAGCGTGTGACTTATGCTTATAATCACAGCACTTGGGAGGTTGAGGCAGGAGTACTGACTTGAGTTCAAGGTCAGCCTGACTACACAGTAAGTTCCAGGCCAGTTAGGCTGTGAGACTCTGTCGTAAAACAACAACAATAAACCAACAAAAACCAGAAAATGGGCTGAGAAGATCGCTCATCTGGTAAAGTGCTTTCCTTTCAAGCACTAGAACCTAAGTTCAACCCCCAGAGCTCATGCAAAAACAGCTGGGTGTGCCAGCGTCAGTCTGTAATTCCAGTGCCAGGGAGGCAGAGACTGGTAGACTTGCTGGCCAACTAGTCTAGCTTTCTTGGTAAGCTCTATGCCAGTGAGAGACCCTGTTTCAAAAACCCCACACACAGGGCACACAAACAACAACGAAAGCTCCACAGAGACCCTGAGCCAGAGCCTCAGGCTGGCCACGCTGCTCTCAAGTTCCTGACCCAAGAGGACTGCATGAGGCAACACATGAGCCCTGCTAAAGCCTCTGGGTTTGGAGTCATGGGCTTTGTGGCACCAATAACTAACACAGAAGCATGTGAGACAAAGGTTCCCTGGAGGAAAGAGGACTTCCTTGATTCCCAGTCAGGGAGGGTTGAGTGCAAAGATTTGGGGCCCACCTGGCCTGATGGGTCTGGGAACAGACAAGAAGGGCAGCTACAGGGGAGGGTGAGGGAAGAGAAGTGGGAGATGAGGTGGGGGCACAGATTTGTGTGGTCATGTACCCATTTGTTCTGGCTGAGAAGGGACATGGCTGGGAGGGATTTAAGTGGAAATACATGATCTGACTCTGGGGGACCAAGGGGGAGCAGTGAGCACGGGTGTGATGTTATTCTGCCATACAGGCCATGTGGTCCAACACTGTGGTGGGGACACGCTGTAGCTGGTGAGAAGTACCTGCCTCTGCCTTGAAGGCCCAGCAGTGTGATCTGCTAATGACCTGATAGAGTAGGAGACGAAGCATGTCCTGGATGACCCCAAGGTCAGTAACCTGTAAAGATGGGCCCTGTCCCTCTAGTGAGCTGGGAAGGGCATGGGTACAGCTGGCATCCTGTTGGGAACCCCTGCTGTGAAGTCGTAGTCTCTCCATGTCCGGGTGGCCCACGGGCTCGGTTTCATATGCAGATGACTCCTTTCAGCAGAGTACCTGGCATCTTCCTAACTCTCCTTTGAAGGAGCCGCCATAGAAAACATGGCCTCTGGCTCTGGAAATACCATGCTTTCCTGTGTGATTTTTCAGGTAGTCTGACAGTCTAGCAGCCTGGCAGGAGCCCATTTCCACACGCAAATGAGGCATCCCCAAAATACCTATCAGCTATACTTTTACCACTGCCCCTACAGTATAAAATATCCCAGTCTTCTCTCAATAATAGAGAGCTGGATCACTAGGAGCTAGGAGCTGAACACTTAATAAAAGCTGTAACACGGACTAAGCAGAGTCTTGCCTCTTACTACTGATCCAGCCTCTAGGGGGGGCAGCATTCCTCCATCGCCGACTCATGGATCCCAGCTTCAGCCGCCTCGCGCTCTCCCGCGTGATCCAGTGTACCACTGCCCCTACAGTATAAAAATATCCTAGTCTTCTCTCAATAATTTGGAGCTAGAAGCGGAGCTGGAGCTAGAGCAGGAACTGGGTCACTGAGACTTGGAATAAAGAACTGTAGCACTGAACCTGACTGGACTGAGTCTGTGTCTCCTGCCTGCAATCTAGTCTCCCCGGGGGGCAGCATTCCTCCATCACCGACTCACGGATCCCAGCTTCAGCCGCCCCGTACTTTCCCGCGTGTTCTAGCAGCCGGTGGAACTCGCATATTGAGGAAAGTACACGGGTGAAATAAGGGTGGGACCTGGCTGGACAACGCTCCAGCAGCAGAGACCCACAGAGACACGGAGAAGCCCGCGGGGCCAGACCCGCCATCCTCCAGGCGCGCGGCGGAGAAGCCCGCAGACCCGCCGTGCCATTCCGGGAGTGTGCGCAGGGACCCCGAGAGCCCAGCGCGCTCACCATAGCATCCCCCAAAGATGAGAGCTAGTTCTTGTGAGTTGTGACAGGAGATGACCAGAGAGAGGTACCACATGGAGCTGGGAACCAGGGGAACCCAGAGGCCAGAGGAGACACCTGGTTCCTGGGCACTGGAGCTGCTGGCAACTGTAGACGGAGCCCTGGGAGTCACTGCCTGCACCCCTTTTTCTACAGCTCCAGGGTCCTGAAGACAAGGGTGGCTGCCCCCATGCTGCAGTACTGAAGTGAGGCCACACTGCCTGAGGGGAACTCTCAGGACCAGTGGCCACTGGCAGAAAGACCAGGGTGGACAGAGAGTGTTTTGTGTTATAAACAGAAATCAGGACTGTAGAAAGGGAAACCATTCCCATTTCAGCAAACCATTCGATCAGCTATTCAAACATGGAAGCCATGTTGAAAGGAGAGGATTCCACAACCTTCTTTTCTGTCTTTGAGACAGGGTTTCCCTATGTAGCCACAGTTAGACTCAAATTTGTAATCCAATCCTCCTGCCTCAGCCTCCCAGGTGCTGGGATGTACTATCATGCCTGGTCCCTGTGGTGAACGTTAGTGTTGTTAGAGACAGGTTCTGCAAACTCACCGCCACATCGATGGCCGCAGGCAGACCCCCAGTCTGGACCCAAGGGTGGACCTCTCGCAGCTCCCGTCTCTGGCCTTCTGTGAACCGGGGCTGGGCCCTCTGCAGCAGCTTCAGCCTCTCCCGGTCCTCCCTCAGGACGGACTCAAGATCCCTTTGTGAAGAGTTAGGAGGAGGTGAGCTCCACAGTGGCAGAGGGACTTTAAGACTACGCATTTCTTCTCAGTTCTTTCAATACTGATGAGACAGTTATAGATGATTATCATCTTGCTTAAGGCAACTTGATCCGCTTAGCAAATCTCTGTGGTCTTTCTCGTAATGATAGCCAAGGTCAAGACTTCAGTTTTTCTTGAACCAGCTGTGGGAACTAGCCATCTACAGGGCCGGCCTAAAGCCCTGGGCTGGTTCTCACTGTGTGGTCAGCCTAGTAGACTTACCATGCAGACTCAGGGAGCATGCTGCTCCTTTCCTGGGCCAACCCTGGCCTAGAACACAGCTGTCCCTAAGCTGCCCCTCAGGCCCCTGAATACTGACCAGAGGCCTGTTGGCCTTAGCAGCCTCAGGAGTTACCCTTCCTTTCCCTCAGCCTCCCTGTCTGGGGCTGCCCTGCAAGGGTGGTGACCTTGTCTACCTCTACAGAGAAGCCTGACCTCTACTTGAAGCCTGGCACAGACCTAAGGTCACCACAGATATGGGCTGGTCACCCACCTTGACCCTTAGTTTCAACTCGCAGGCAGATATTATATATACCCCAGAGGTATGAGAGGCAACAAAGTCCAGATGGCAATGATGGCCCAATGTGTGGTAAAGCTGAGTGTGGGGCTGTAGAAGGCTAGTGCCAGGGCTCCAACTGCCCCTAGCAGGCTAGCAGGGTGCTCCTGGCCTAGTGGGGCCACCCAAGGGAAGATACTTCTCTCTGCTGCCTTAGCTGAGTCTAGAAAGCTTTCCCTGGGACATCCTGCCTGCCTGGATGACCTTGGTGCTGGGGACTCCTACACCCCAGTGTCCAGGCTTCTCAGAAGTGGTGACAGTTACCGGGAGGGCAGCTGGTAGGTCATCATGACGCTGTCATCTGTGTTGGCCATCAGCATCCAGATGGGGTCCTGCAAGACGTACTTAATGAACTGCTCGCTTTCTTCCGTGTCCGTGCTCACTTTTGCTTTGTGATTATTCTCCGAAGAGTCGATGCTTCCAAAATATTTGCTGGTATGACTTGTGTCACTACTGCCTTTAAATACAGGAAATGTAGATGGTTACAATCTTGACGTAGGAAGTCAGTCCTCACATAATGTGCTTATGTGGAGCTGTGGCAATTTTGGAGAGCTGGAGTTTTGTTAGGTAGAGGGCCTGTGCTGGCAGAGCTTCCCCTTCATTTTCCAGTTCTCGGATGATCTGGATGATCTAAATACAGGGTATCTTCCAACACCTTGGAGGTGATTCCCACCTGGGGTAGGCCTGAGCTGAGGCAGGGCGTTAGCTTAGAACCCTGACCTTCTTCCAAAATCCCTGCTGTCTGTTGATTCTGGAAACCCACAGAAGTGTCCTAAGTGGGAGGGAGTGGCTTGATGTGTCCCCTCCCCAGCCGGTGGCCCTGGACAGAGAAGCCTATGAGCAGGTAAGAGAGAGCTCAATTCAGGATGGAGGAGAATTGGGCGTTTGAGGGTGGCATGTGTAGTTTCCCCTGGAGGATCCAGGGCACACTTGGATGATCTCTGCCAGTAAGGGTTCGAAGGTAGTCACATGTTTGCACGTGTGTGACTAACTCAGGAGGCCAAACCAATACCTAGGGAGCCCAAGGGCTGGGCTGGCAGGGGGACAGGCCCTCAGAAACAAAGAAATGGGAAGTCAACAGATAGGACAGGGACATTGAACTCTTATGGTGAGGGCTTGCTACATCACCGACTGGGCAGGAGGTAGTTTGTCTATGAATAGTTGGAGGTATACCATTCTGTGATAATCTTCCAGGTACATTCAAAACTGGCTAATACACACCTGTGCCTTTGGCACAAACATACCTGCCCCACTTCGGGATGCATCACAGCCCAATGAGCCGGAGCCCAGAGAATCGGAGGTGGCAGAGGCCCCACTCCCTGACAATGCTGAGCCCGTGGCCGAGCACAGGTCCTCGCCTAGCAGGAGGTTGAGCAGGTCACTGGATGTGGAGAGGGCATCACTGTTCTGGGTGTCGGAAGGCTCCTTGCACTTTAGAGACAGGGAAAAGACACCACCGATTACTTAGTGACAACACACGCACACAACAGGCAGTGACACTAGGTGGAATGAGTGGGGCTGAGGGAGTGCCCTGGGTGGCTTATGGGACAACAGACACCAACACACACAGTAAGGCGGGGGGTGTAGGCTGGAGCAGAGGGAGTATGCTGCATGGCTTATGTGCGAAAGCCCCTTCATGGAGCACACACCCCTCCTTCATGCATCATGAGCAGATCTTGTGGTTACAGGACTGTGGGGAAAGGGTGGCTGGTGTTCTGTGGCTTTAGGAAGTCACACTAGATAGCAGGGCTCAGATTCCAGGGGAAATAGCTCTATGCTGCTCTTTAGCTTCCTAAGCATCAAGCCACCCCATGACTGAGGCAGTGAGGGAAAGGACTGGCTTAGGGAGCATCTTGGGTCCTAGTGTCCCAGAGGGCAGAGAGGCTCAAGGAGAACCAATACCCATTTGCAAGGACCCACTTCCTGAACAGGAGCAGCAGTGCCCCGAGAAGGCATTAGCCCCGAGAAGGCATTAGTCCCCGCCTCCAGGAACTTCCTCCATGGGTTGTGCCTGGGCTAGTGCCACTGCATACCTAGTCTTCTGGAAACACATTAACTGGGAAAGAGTCCCACAGCAGGGGGAGTCCCACCCTCAAGGCTCCAGGGAGGAGATACCAGCTAACACTGGCTTCTGGGCCCACAGCTCATCCTTGTGAGCCTTGGAGGCCTGGACCCCACCACGCAGGCCCTCATGCTCTGTAAAAATGCAGGCACTGACCCTGGGTTCTCACCTGGCTGTGCTTTACTAAATGTTTCTCTTTCTTTCTTTTTTTGAGACAAGGCCTCCCTAGCTGGCCTGGAACTCACTATGTAGACCAGGCTAGTCTTGATCTCACAGAGATCACTACCCTCAGCTTCCCAAGTGCTGGGATTACTGAAAACTTGTTAAAAATATGAGACCTGGGCTGGAGAGATGGTTCAGTGGTTAAGAGCACTTGCTCTTGCAGAGGACAGGGGTTCGTTCCCAATATATATATAAATTTTTTTTTAAATGTGAGGCAGATGGGCAATTTTAATCCTAGCACTCAGAAGGCAGAAGGATCCTTGTAATCCTAGTCTGCGTAGTGAATTCCAGGCCAGCTGGGTTACAGGGAGACCCTGTCTCAAACAACAAAGTGAGGCCCATAAATCCTCTCTAAAGTCACACGCTGCTTTCCAGCCGTTCATTTGCACAATCTGTGACCCTTCATTTAGGTCTCCACACACAGCTCCAAATAATCCACTCCGAGGACTGTGAAACTGGAAAACACTCATTTCCACAAAGATGCTATTGTTTAAGCCCAGAACTCCAGGCTGGCAGGAACCACTCACAGATCTAGCAGCCCCTCTGAGATGAAGGTGTGTGCTGGATACCAGCTGTGCTGCCTGCTACCTCCTACGGAGGAGGTGCATCAGAGCAGCCTTACCGTTGAGGGTGCCTTTGGCTGCCGATCCCGAGAGGTGCCAGGTGTGCAGTCTAGACCAGCAGCTGCTGTCCCTGTGGTCCCTGAGGTTCCTGCAGCTCCAGTGCTGCCCTCAGGTGCCTCCTCCAGCTGCAGCAGGTTGAGCTGCAGGGGACTGCTGCCTCGGGACTGGAAGAGTGGTGGGGACGCCCTGCCTGAAGTCACTGTGGCTGCCGGAGGGGTGACTGGACAAGTGCATTGCTGTCTGAGCAGAGGGGTCTGACTGGGGAAGTCAGCCTGGGAGGCAGGGGTCATCTCAGAGGCAAATGTGGGTTGGGCGGGAAAGTGAGGTTGGCCGGGGAAGAAGGCGTGGGAGAGGTTTGGGTTCGCTGGTGGGAAGGGATAGCTGGGCAGCATGAAGGCCAGCACTGGAGCCAAGGGGGCAGCCAATGGCAGGGGCTGCACTGCAAAATCAGGCTGGGCGCCCATGGGCACAACTGGCACGGTGAAGCTGCTGTGGGCAGCCTCAGGAGGTGCTGGCGTGGACGTTATTCCAGGTGCCTCAAACACAGGCAGGGGGTAAGCTGGCACTGGGGCAGGAAAGGGTGCAGAGGGGCAGCTGGACTGGGATGTGTCCGAGGGTGACCAGGCTGTAGCGTTTAGGCCCACGAGTGGAGGCCGGTGGGACACAGGTCCCCCAGACCCTGTGCTCTCTGAGGAGTCCCGAGTCTTGACCCGTTTTGACTTCAGTTTTCTGTTCTTTCCAGTTTTTTTCCAGGACGAATCCATCCCAGAAGCATTTCTTAGTCCTGGGGCAGCTAGAATGTGGGAAAACAATTAGAGTTAAAATGGCCATGAGCCTTACTATGTCAGTTCACAGAGAGTGTAAAATGCTAGATAGTTAATGGCACCTCTCAATTCCACAGCATTGGGTCCAACACAGAATTTTTCTCAGTCCACGGCCAACGAGGGAAACTGAGACGAAATATTAGGTTTTTCATAAAACCAAATTCCATCAACTTGAAGGCACACCCTCAAATGAAAGGGCCACATTCCTCCCTTTCTTCTCAGAGTTCCATGTCCTCTCTTAAGTGCATTAAAGTTTCTTTGACCAGGCAGAACTCAAGCTGGTACCAACCAGGAAGCCTCCACCCTGCCTGGCCAGCTTTCATAGTGGAAGGTGCTATGCAGGCTGCCGGGGGAAAGTCACCAATAGTCTTACCCAGCTGTGAACCCTGTCAACTGCAATAATATGCCCATGGCAAGACATGCCCCTGGGTGGGACAGTGGTACGAATGCTATAGACAGAACCAACTGCTTTCTGACTGGACTTAAGGCCCACTCCACAGGAGGAAATAGGCCCCTGGTGCTGTAAACCTAGCCAAGAACTCATGCTTGGGGGTGAACCTACTACCATTCCTCTAAAAGGACACAGAATCAAACTACCTCTAAATTCACATCTACCCACCGATTTCTCCACTCTCAGACCTCATCAGAGAAGTTACTTTGTGCAGGGGATGGTGGTCAATGAGCAAACTCGCAACTGGTCAAAGTGCAGAGACTAAGTGTCAGTGGAGTGCTCAGCCACAAGTGGGACACCTATATCACACACAAACACACACAGACACACACACACACACACACACACGTGTGCACACAATACTCAAGGACCATCACAGAAGAGGACCCCAGAAGAATAAGAGGTCAGGGAGGACTGGATGGAAACACGGTCTTCTGGATGTAGCAGGGCCACTAGGCTTCTGAACTCACAGCAGCTGTGGTTGTCTATACAAGATCAAGCCAATCAGCAGTCTAGCTTGGTGAGGGAAGGAGTTAATGAGCCCCCTATCCCTAATTGAAGAACTACAGGTAGTTGAGGGCTTCTGGGGGAACAGTTTTCTTTAAGGGTGTGGCTCCTGGTAGTTGACAATGCTCTAGTGGATAGCCCCACACCTAGGAGTATGTGGGTGGCACAAATTGGACTCAATGGGTTATTAAAATAAAAAGAGGGCACAAAGTTGAGGGGTAGGGAGGTGAAGGGGATGGATCCTGGAGCATTAGGGGGAGGAGTTGGGGTGAATACAATTAAAATGCATTGTATGAAATTCCCAAAGAATTAATAAAAGTTTTTATTTATTTTATGTGTATGAGTGTACTGCCTGCATGTAAGTGCACCCGTGTCATGCAATGCCTGTGGAGGTCAGAAGAGGGCGTCAGATTCCCTGGAACTGTAGTTATGGACAGTTGTCAGCTGCCACGTGGGTGCTAGGAACTGAACCTGGGTCCTCTGCAAGAGCAGCCAGTGCTCTTAACTGCTGTGCCATCTCTCCAGCCCCAATAATAGAAGTAAATTTTAAAAGGTTCTTTGTCCAAAATAAAATCACAGAAACAAAAATCTGCCATCCTCTGCTGTTTCCCCATATTTAGGGAAAGCCTGCACTGATGTAGGGAAAGGCAGAGCAGCTGACCTCAGCTACCCAGTCCAGTTCCCCAAGCTCTGTCACCGCTATTCCCTAAAGAGATGCTTCCTGTTTTGCCGGCCACAGAGCCTGAACAGCAGCCGGAGAAAGAACTGGGGATGACTGCAGCATCCTGGGCTACTTGCTGGCCCAAGTGTGCAAGTAGTGGAACCTTCAGGAAATGGGGCCTCATCAAGGGGGAAGTTAGGCTACTGGGGGCCTGTGAAGGGGATGTTGGCTCTCAGCTCCTGCCCCATCTCTCTGCTTCCTGGCCTCTGTGAGGTGAGCAGTTCCCCATCCACTTTCTCCTGCCATGGTATGCTGCTCTGTCACCGACCCAAGTGGGGCTAAGCAATCGAGGACTGAAAAAAAACCTCTGGAATTGAGCCCAAATAAACCTTTTCTCCTTATAAGCTGGTTCTGTCAGGTATTTTGTCACAGTGATGAGAAGCTGACCAACACAGTCACATTTGCTTAGGAACACATCCCTTCTCCCCAGTTATATATGCTGCTGAGGTTAGGCTTTCTGTAGCTGGGATGCAGGATGCATCAGTAACAGAAGGAACACTGGGGGGTGGGGGCAGGAACCTGTCTTCCTCCCACTTCATGCAAAATAACATCTGTCAGCTGAGTCAAGAGTCACACCTTTATTCCCTGTCAAGACAGGCCAGTTCAAGCACACTACTCTGCAAGGGAAGGTGTTAGGGTTCTGCCTCTCTTTGTTGTTTTTTCCTGCTGGTATGCTTTCCCCCTGGATGGAACAGTGGCTAAAATGCTAAGCTCTTAGTATGCCATGTCTGGGTCTGGGCAGGACTGCCCTGCAATGTGTACTGCGTAAACTGCTGGGTCTGGGGGTATGTGGGGCTGGAACTCTGCAGAGGGTGGGTGTGCTTAGGACTGGGGAGGGCTCCCTCTTCTCATGCCGCAGAGTATCCCCATGTGTGGTAACAGCCTTGAGTGTGGGGTAGACGGTGAGAAAAGGGGCAGTCCTAACTGGGCATGCTCAGTGGGAGGGCAGCTTGTGTGGGAGCCTGGCTCAATCCTCCGCACCAAAAGAAAAACCAGGAAAGGAAAACTACACCACCCTTAAGGTCACAGCTTCTCTGAATTCCCGTCAGTCAGTGTTCCGCCAGAGTTCTGTGGGGCTGGTCTTGCTGGTGTGTCTCCTGGGCTTACTAGCTGTGATCCTGAACCAGAGCCCAGAGCTAAGGGAAGATGTGGCATCTCTGCCCAGTGTGAGCAGTGTAGACCCCTTTCCCTCAGGTACAGAAAGGAGGTCGACCCAGGAGCCAGGCCCTGTGATGGGAATGTGGGCAAGTGGCCAGACTCCAGAAAGCCCTGGAAAAACCAGTTCATCTTATTTCATCCTGGACTTAAGCACCCAGGATTACAGGTCATGGCTCAGCTCAGATCCATGGCTCAGCTCAAAGGTGGTCAACAAGGCAGCCCCAGTCCAGTCAGGCCAGGAAGGTGCCTCTACTAGAAGGGGGAATAAATCACCCCTTAGTCCCCATAAGCCAGCCACTCACTGCCCCATCAGCACCGCGCTCCTTTGTGGGAAAACTCTTTTTATCCCAAGGCCTTGTCTGGGTATGGGCAAGATCCCTGACCCCATGTTCTGCTGAGGATAGCCTCAGACTCTGCAACTATTCATAGCACTGTTCCCTTGGGAACATGAGGCCACATTCTCAGGGGCGTCCCTGGGCTGTGTCACCAGCACAGGGGCAGTGACTGTCACATCTGAGCACTTCTGATCTGGCACAATGCACAGTCTGAAACCAGCATGCAGTCCTCTCAAGAACAGTTTTGGGCCAGGCATGGCCCACACCTGCAATTCCAGTTACTACGAAGGATGAGGCAGGAGGATTGCCGTGAGTGCCAGGCCAGCCTGGGCTACACAGTGAGCACCAGGCCAATCAGGGCTGTAAAGCATGACTCTCTCAAAATGCTTAAAAGAAAAACTGAAAAGAAGAGCCAGGTGTTTGAGCATGCGCTGGACGCTGTCACCACTCACCTCGCTCACTGGCCTGGGCTCGGTAGTTCTGGCGGTGCGCCTGCAGGGCGCCAAGCCTGCTCACCTCCCTGAACCTCTGCAGGAAGCCCTGCTCCTCCCTCTGTGTGTGTGCAGCGAGCACTTCTTTGGTGAGGCCCAGCTTCTGCAGCGGCCCCTTCTCCTGGCTGAGGCCACCAGGTGCACCATCCAGGGACTCCGGCCCACTGACCGCATCTTCTACTGTCTCTGTAATAAGAGACAGGTTCTAATTCTTCAGTACAGACCACCCACACCCAGTTCCTTCCGGATGCCCATGATTAGGGGTGACACTTCCCATGCCTGCTTCAGCTTTCCAAGAAAGTCCCAGCAGCAGGCAGAGAGGCTCCCAGAGCACTCAGCTCCAGTGGGCCCAGGACTCAGGCCTCTGAGCGATGGGAAACTGGGAGCCCTGGGCCCGAAGAACTCTAAGGCTACCCTCAGGTTTGTTACCCAAGGGACAGGGTCAAGATGCTGCATCTTCCAGGGCCCAGGACCACAAATGTGGCTGGTCATCATGACTCTGCGTCCTACAGAGTGGGCAGGGCTGGGCATGCCTGCCAGGGGTGTGGGAGCAGACTCTCTGACAGATGCTTTGTTTCTCATCATTTCCTTTCCAGTAAGAACAGGTTAGGATTCCCTGTGTGTGTGTATGTGTATATACACGTGCTCATGGGTGTGCACTTTTATGTATAGGAGTGAGCATGCACATGGAGGTCATAGCTCACACTGGATGCCTTTCTCAGTCGCTCTCCACCTTTAAAAAAAAAATCTTTTTACTGTTTTGTGTATGAGTGTGTTGCTTGCGTGCATGTAAGTGCACCTGTGTCGTACAACGCTTGCGAAGGTCAGGAGGGTTCTGGAGCTACAGACGGCTGTTAGCCGCCATGTAGGTGCTAGGAACCAAATCCTAGTCGAGCCAGTACTCTTAATTGCTGAGCCACCTCTCCAGCCCCCTCCACCTTATTTTTTGAGACAGGGTCTCTCAATGGAGTTTGCCAATTCAGCTAGACCAGCTGGCCCGTGAGTCTCAGGGAACTTCCTGTCTCCAGCACCCCAGTGCTAGGATTACAGGTGCAGGCCATTGCGCCTGGCTTTTCTGTGGGTACTAGGGATTGAAGTCAGGGCCTTACATTTGCTCAGTCAGCACTTTACTGAGTTATCACCCCAGCCTCAAAGATTCATCCTAATAAGAAAACTCAGTCTTGTTACAATGTGCTGTGCCTCTAGTTCCTTCGTAGGGAGGGCTGCTGACCTCACTGTCTGCTGGAGGGCAGGCCTAGGCAGAGAAAAGGACACATGCCTGGTTAGAAGTGGGACCTGCATCTGAGAGACAGGAGCTAGGGCAGACAACTGCCACCAGGTGGCACAAGAGCCCAGTAGGGACCACAGCAGGGAAGTGCTTGGACCCCGGCTAGTCACACCCACACTGTGAGCACCTAAACCTCTCTTACTGGGCCATGCACGGTAGGACTTTTCTGGTAAACTTGGATAAACATAAAGTTTAATGTGGCAGTCAATCTCACTTTTAAGTCAAATTTTCTCATTGTGTGTGGTATATGTGCACATGTGGTGTGTGTGTGTGTGTGCGTGTGAGTCTGTGTGTGTATGACGGGGGGGGGGTGCTGGGGTCCTGCTCTGTCACTCTCCATCTCACTTCTTTGGGACAGGTCTCCCACTGAAGCTCCAGTGAGCCTCTTGCCTCCATCCCCTCAGAGTGCTGGCATTTTAGGTGAGTGCCAGGTTTTAGGTGGGTGCTGGGATTTGAACGCAGGTTCTCAGGGGGTCATAGAAAGTGCTCTCACCTCGGAACCACCCCCAGCCTCCAACATTTCTCTTTAAGGATCAGACTGCTTCTGATCCGCTCATAGGACCCTCAGCATACCTAACTCCGGTTGTGGCTTTTTGTCCCCCACGTGAACGATGGTGCTGCTGTAGCTGCACTGGCTGGTGAGGGACACCACGCTCTCAGCCTTGTCTGGCAGCGTCAGGGAACTCAAGCGAGCGCGAACCTCTGCGTGGCTGCTCACCTTGGACGGCGGCGGGGCCGCCTCTTGATAAGAGAAGACAGAAGCAGGATTAAAGCCACTGCTCAGCCAAGGAGGAGCCCAGAGGCAGGGATCCTGAGCCCACGTGGTGGCACACATCCGCCCCACAAAAACTTGGGCATGGGTGCTGGACAGCCTGTCCTCCGTGCTTATCCATGGGAGAGAGGCGAAGAGGAAATGATGAAGCAGGGTAACCTGACTGGCACACTTACAGCCCACGACCTCTGGGAGGGAGGCATCTGAGGAGACAGCTGTGAGCTCCCGGAGCCACAGCCCTCTGTTGTGTGCTGATGGCTTCTCTGCTGGGAAGCAGGAGTAGTCTGGGCTGTTCGCTCTGCTCCACAAATGACTGCCCACTTCCTTCAAAAGTGGGATACCCTACTTCTCTATAAAAATTTATTTATTATTATGTGTGCATGTGCATGTGTGTATGATGCGAGGCTGGCCTGAAACTCAGTGATGTGCTAGCCTTGGCCTCCCAAGTGCTGGGATTAAGGCGTGTCCCACCACACCCAACTCTTTTTGAAAGTGGTAGTATTTAGTCCAGGCTGGCCTCCAACTCAACACCCTCCTGATAACTGCTGAGACTGCTGACATGTTTCTGATCCTGGTTGTGACTGTCAGCAGCATTCGGTGTTTAAGGAGCCCGAGCTCTCAAGCAGTCCTGGGGCATGCTAGTATCCACAGAAAATGGCTCTGCTAGACACACTGGGAAGGTGCCTGCCCAGAACAGTACAGGCTGGTACAGCTGGAGGAGGGAGTGGAGCTCAGGGGCTTTCCCCAGACCACCAGCAGCCTCCCAGGTCCTTGTTCTCAAAGCCCAGAATCACCTTGACCTGTAGTGTCTAAGAAGGACGCTGACTTTTCATCTACATTGGTCATTTAAAACCTTTACACTCGGGGCTAGAGAGCTTAAGAGGTTAAGAACACTGACTGCCCTTGTAGAGGACCCGGGTCCGATTCCCAGCACCCACAAGGTGGCTAACAACCATCTGTAACTCCAGTTCCAGGGGATCCAACACCCTGTTCTGATCTCCAAGGGCACCTACCTACATGTAAGCAATACACCCATACACATTAAATTAAAAAAATAAAAACAAAAATTAAAAAAAAAAAACTTTACATTCAGTGGTGACAGTGGTCCATGCCTTTAATCCCAGGCAGAAGCAGGTGGATATTTGTGAGATCAAGGCCAGCCTGATCTACATAGTGAGTTCCAGGCCAGCCAGAGCTACAGTGAGACCCCTGTCTCAAACACCCCTTTATACTGTATTCACAAAGACACACAAAATTGATTTGGAGGGAAGAAGGGGTATGTTACAGCTTAAAATGACTTCTGACTTTACCACTAGAGATTCAGGGAGGTACACACTCAAAGTGCAGGATGGACAGGATACCTTCAGCGTGCAGCCCAGGGCTGACTGTGGCCTTCCGGGAGGGAATGTTGGCTGGGAACTCGCATTTCCTTTTCAGGGTGGCAGCCTCGTTGCAGCTCTCCAGGTACCTGTGTGAGAGCGTTGTAGGACATCATTTACATAGGAGGGTGTGAGTGCCAATGATCCTGAGGGCAGGGAAGGTCAGAAGGGCCCATGTACCTGATGACACTGTCCAGGCAGCTGATCTGCTGATAGGAGCAGGCAGGCTGGTTCTTGTAGGCCAGCTCCTCAGGGAAGCTGGCCTTGGGTAGGCTGGAGCCTGAGCTGTCCCTCTCTACAGTGGGGGCAGCTTTTGCCTGGGCAGGGGTGCTGCTTTGCATTTCTAAAAAAAGATAAAATTACTTATTCATTTAATATCCTTCTCTGCCATAGAAAATACTCCATATTTATGAAATATATCATTCCCTGCAAAGACAGGGCTGGGGATTCATAAAATAGAGGTAAGGAACCCAGTGACAGTCTGACATCCGGCAGCCCCGCAGGCGTGACAGCTGTGGAGTCTGAGGCGCCTGGAGTGACCTGAAACGAAGACAAGGCATGCTTCTTTGGGGCACATGCCTGGGCCATCCCCAGCAACTGGAGCTCAGGGTGGGGAGTTCATGTTTTTTGTTTTTAATATTTATTATACTTATTTTATGTGTATGCGTGTATTGCCTGCATGTAGATAAGTGCACCTGTCTCGTGCAATTCCTGTGGAGGTCAGAAGAGGCTGTCGGATCCCCTGGAACTGGAGTTATGGACAGTTGTTAGCTGCCATGTGGGTGTTGGGATTCGAACTCAGGTCTTCTGCAAAAACACCCAGTGTTCTTAACCACTGAGCCATCTCTCCAGCCCCGGGAGTTCATGTTTTAACACCTTGAACTATGAGGCCAATGAGACACCAACTGCCTCAAGCTCCCAGTAAGGCAGGCTGGAGTGAAGAGAGTCCTATTCATGCTGAATGTGCTCTCCTGGCCTACCCCTGCAGCCCACCTCTCCTTTGAATTTTACTTTTTAAGTTTTTGAGTTAGGTCTCACTAAGTCACCCAGGCAAGCTGGTCTTAAACTTGCCATGGAGCCTAGGTTTGCCTTGAATGTGGGATCTCTCTGCTTTACTATCCTGGGTAACAGAGATTACAGGCCTGTGCTACCAGGACCAATGTTCAAATGTGACCCAGGGTGACAGTGATTGTACAGCAGTGGCTGCCCAGGCATTGGGCTGTGGAGTCTATTCTTGTGCCTACCATAGGTACCACATCCTATCCTCCACCAGAACTTCAAGCAAAGAGCCATGTCCTATTCACTGGTGTGTCCCTCACATTTAGCACCTTACTGTCCACTGTAGCTAGGTCTGGCTTTGAGAACTACAGGTACCTGGACACGTTGCTGAGCAGCTATGTGCATGCAATACATGGATGTGTATGTATGTGCCAGTTTGTGCATGCATTAAGTATAAGCACATGGTCACACAGCCACTCTGCAGAGCCAGAACGCAAGCCATGTCCCCATAGTCAAAGTTCCCAGTGTACTCAGCAGGCAGGGCCTTGGGGACAGAGACACATATTCTGTGCCTCAATGGGCCTACAGGGTGACCTGGGCCCACTGGACACTAGTATCTGCACTTGTAGGTTAAACATAGCTGGGCAGCCCTTGTTCCTTTGCTGAAAGGAAAGGCTCGCTTAGGCAGTGACCTCCTCAGCCTGCAGAGGAAACCACAACTCAGGAAACCCAGGCCCATCACTCTGTCCTAAGGTGATAGCATAGGAATGTGGAATTTATTTTCTTTCTTTTTTCCCTTTTTTTTTTTTAAGAACAAATGTAGATTTAGTAAGGAAAAGTGAGCCAGACTTCCCAGAGTGGGAGAGGCTCTGCAGGAGGAACCCCAGGGGATATTTTTACCTGTAACGGCTATTTCCTTTTGTTCTCCAGACTCATGAGAAAAATGACTTCTGGTTTGGGTCTTGCTACCATTTTTAGAAATTCCCTTGAAGAAAAAACAAAATGACCG
The DNA here is from genome assembly GCF_000622305.1 of Nannospalax galili. Taxonomy (NCBI): domain Eukaryota; kingdom Metazoa; phylum Chordata; class Mammalia; order Rodentia; family Spalacidae; genus Nannospalax; species Nannospalax galili. The sequence goes on along the minus strand of NW_008337295.1, from coordinate 79,659 downwards.
TTATTCCTTCTAGGAGACCTTCTTCCCTCTGTCCCTGCGGTAAGAACAGAAAACTCACATCAGCCCAGCAGCACAGTGATTCAGGAAACTCTTTTTGGTGATTTTTTGTCTTTTGTTGTTTTTCCCATTCTGCGGTGGAACCCAGGGCCTTGCACATGCTGGGCAAGTGTTCACCATGATACATGCCACCACACAATTCAGAAATTCTAAAGTCAGAGCTAGAGAGCTGGATACAACTCCTCTGCCGACCCCGAAGGACAAGTGAAGGGAAAGTGACACTTCCTTCTCCAGTTAAGACTGGTTTCTGCTTCTGCCTTAAATAACGGGCTTCACAATTTAATGGCAGGTTAGGTGCTTCAGTGAAGCAAATCCAAAGGAACCAAGCTGCGGGCAGGAGGCGCTGGAGTCCCTGGCCTCGAGGGCTAACCTCCCATCTTGCTCTCAAACCTGGGACAGGCACTGACTGGTGGGCTTTCTTGGGAGAAAGAACAGAGAGGGACATACGGATTTTCTCCAGCGGGACTCCTCGTGGCCATTGCTGTCGCTGGACGATGTCTGGCTCATGAGGTGTTCGTGGGAACCATTACTGCCCAGGCTCCCATAGCCACTGGAGCCACTGTGGGGGACAGGCTGGGGGAAGAGCAGAGAGCTATGAACATGGTGGACGGGTGCAGCAAAGGCCACCACAAGCTGGAAGAGTGATCCCAGCCTGCTCAAGGTGACATAGAGAGGGCAAGGAGGTGAGTGTGGCTTGAACCCTGGGTTGTCTGTTCATCAACAGTGTCCTGAGTTCAGGCATGCAGCCGTGGAGACCTCACTAAAAGGAATGTGTTCAACCAGGTGGTTACTGCATAGCTGAGACCTCTTGCAGATCTATGAAGGATTTTAAAATATAAACTGACTTAAGTACATTTAGACTCCATATCCTATAGCCAAGAGGGACAACCTGATCAGTTGTGAGACTATAGTTAAACTGATTTTTCTGGAGTGATGTCACTCAGTCCCCAGTGTTGGTGACCGTGTTTGGGGAGGGAATGAGCCCTACACCAAAGGAGATCACATAGGGGCTGGATAGCAGGCTGTGGGGTACCTTCAACTGTTCACTCAATGACTCAGCTCAGACACTGATGAGTCTAGGGCTGGGAAAACCGGAGGGTAGTACTCAGGCCAGCCAGACTGTCTGAACTTGGCCCCTTAGGGATGCTCAGAGAATGACACATGGATGTGCGCGAGCAGACCTGTGGGGACAGGTGTGGCAGCAGGGTAGTGCTCATGTGGCGATGTGGCACCCACCTGCATCAGCAGCCGGTGGATCTGCTCTGTGAGCTCCTGAATGCTGGGGTGAGGGGTCTTCTCCTCTGGGCATGGGGAGGCTGCAAACACATCCTCATTCAAAGGACCCCTGCAAGGTTTTAAAATACCCCATTAGAAGAGCCTCACTGGCCTGCATGTATGGCACCAATACTGCCTGGGCTGGGACCCCCACTGGTACAATGCCTATCCCAAGCTGCCGTGCCATTCCCCACTTGACTGAGCTCCTCCCACCTGGGCAGGCCACCCCTTGCCAGCCCGGGGATGGCCAGGGGCTTCCCAGCAGGAACATGGCAGGAGGCGACTTTGGTCCTTGTCTCTAGGCCCCATCTTTACCTCCTGTTGGTGGGAAGTGAGAACAGGCCAGGATCCCCCAAACCCAGAGTGGAGCCCTGGGAGCACTCACACCCTGACTTTGTGCCTCCCGATGATGAAGGAGATTTTCCTGCTCCATGGGTTGATGAAGCTGGACCAGCTGCTATCCAGGGTGATATACTCCCCATTGCGGGCACGGAATCGGATGGGGGAATAGTCGAAAGGCTGTCCACCAGCCTGCAGGACTAAGGGGGTAAAAGCCAGGTGTCAGGGCTGGTGCATACAGTACAGAACATTCATGTCACATGTGCTGGCCAGGGTCTCCTCTGCCACTGCCTTCAAGTCCCAAGTCCACTTCAATCACACCCATGGGTGGCCTCCAGCACAGGCAGCTTCAGCTCCTGTTTCAGGACATGCATCTCTGCAGAGCGTCACCCATCTGTGAGGGCTCAGCCTGGTGGGGTCCTATGATGTCCACTCCCATGGCTGGTCAGAACCTTCCTGCCCCACAGCTGAGCTGCTCTCCCTTCCCCATCTTCATGGACACCAATAGTAAAACTGAGTTGCTAAGGACTCAGGCCATGGCACAGAGGAGCCCTGTGTTTTTGTCTCCCTAGCCCACCCAGGGCTGACAGTGCTATAGGCCTGAGCAAAGAGGTGGGGCATCCACCAGGGCCTGGTATTCCAGTGGGTCTGACCCATGGGCGCATCAGAGCATGTGGGTATCAAGCAGCAGCCCTCTGAAGGTTTGGTGAGGTGAAAGGGACCTACTCTTCTTGTGGATGGCGAGCATCAAGGGCCTGTCGCTAGGGTGGAGCTGCACGAGCACAGGTGTCTCGATCAGGTCCTGAGGTAGATAGCCCAGGAGGGGGACTGCCCTGCAAGGCAAGGGACACATGGCAATCAGTATGTGGAATACAATGCTAGGCAGATCTGGCAGACAGTGAACAGAGCCATCTCAGGGAACCCTGCTCACAGAGAGAGAGACAGGTTCCAAATCCTCCCAAATGGAAATACAGAGTAGGGCTGACAGTGCCAGTAAGTTGTTCAGCTTGGCAGTGAGGACTCTGGTGTCCCTGTGGGTGTGACAGCGGGGAGGGTGTCAGCTACAGCCTTGTGTTAGCTGTGTCAGACCTCCTGAAAGAATGCATCACGACGACGTGTTCATTTTTCCCATTATCGTTTTTCTTCATGTTATTCATCAGCTGGACCAGATATGGCCCAGTGCAGGCTTCTGCTGAACATGTTCAGTCTGAAAACAAAGCATGTCTTTTCTAGTTCAGAGCGTCTATCTTCTATCATTTTGGTCACTGTGTCAGTCACTTCCTGTGGCTCCCCCTCATGAGTTCATATGACTGCTGGAAGCTTTTGCTCAGTGCCTGTCCAGGTGTTTCTAAAATGGAGGTCTCTTGGTGTTCTGAGTTAGTCCTCAGTCATTGGAGGGTGGCTCTAAGGCAGCACCATCGGCGTGTCTCCATCTGGGTCTTGCCAGCTCAGCTAGCTGCCTTCTCTCCCCAGCTGCTGCTCAGCCTCTTCCAGACATCCCTGGAGACGTTCCCTCAAACCCTCTTCTGCTTATGTGGAAGGCCCTTCTGCCCAAACCCTTAGACTAAGCTTCCCTGTCCCTGTGGTGTGAAGCTCTCTTGGAGTCTGGAGTGTCATTTATTCTCTGGGCCTGAGGTACACTCTCAAGCCTCCTGTGTCCTTTTAGACAGAGTGAACAGAATATTCTTGGCACCCTCCCAGATCTAAGCAGGGTCAGAGGAGCAGGGGGAGGGGAGGAAGAGGGTAGCAGGCTTCTAAGCCTGACCCTGACCGAAAGGGCTCCTTGGAGGGGGTCTGCAGGCTTCATTCACTAGGCAGAGCTCTGCAGACTACCTCCCATGGGCATCTGCCACACAAGCTGGAGCAAAACACCTGTGGTTTGCCTCCTCTGACCTCTGCGGCAACAGCAGCCTCTTAGGGTGGCTTTGCACACTCAGCCCCAGGAACCTGTATCTGACACTGTCTTCCTGGTGACTGGGCCACAGGTGGTCTTCAGGACATTGCCCAAACCTAGGGCCAGGGGTGATGGGTCAGTCTCTGGCTGCCCACAGAGCAGAACTTCCCTGGGGGTGGTGTAGCGTGACTCCAGGAAAGAGGACCTTGTGTCCATGACCAAGTAGACAGGACCTGATCCTCCACAGACTCTAGGAGGTCATCGGATCTGTTTCTCTGACCACTTCCTGTGATGTTTTCTCAGAACACATTTCTCCTAACCACTCAGCAGCCCATCCGATTTTCCATCTCTATGTCTATGGGGGAGCTGGGAGAAGGCACATAGTGGGCTAGAACCTGCTCAGGACCATGTGCTCCTATTCCAGTCAGGACCACCTCAGCACCTTCCATGGTAGACCCAGTGAGACAGGTCTGAGGGGCTCTGAGAGGTGTGGAGGGACCCTGTCCTCACAGCAGCGGCCAGCACGCAGGAAGACAGGTTCCTGTTGAGGTACTTCCTCCTTTAACCCTGACATTAGCCCTTGGCATCCCATCCCTCACTGTTCCATCTTGCACTAGAAAAGACTTTAAACAGGATGGTAAAGGCAGGTTCCACAGAGTCATCAGCTCTTCGAAACGCCCGTCCGCAGTATTCACATCTCAGAAACTTTGGTCTTTGCTTTTTGAAGTAGTGTCTTTTTTAAAAAACCCATCCATTTAAAAATATTTTATTATTTTTATTTTATGTGTATGAGTATATTGCCTGCATGTAGGTAGGTGCCCTGCATGTAGGTAGGTGCACTTGTGTCCTGCAATGCCTGCAGAAGTCAGAAGGTGTCGGATCCCCTGGAACTGGAGCTACAGATGGTTGTTAGCTGCCATGTGAGTGCTGGGAATAAAATTGTTGAGCCCTCTCTCCAGCCCCTGAAGTAGGGTCTTAACTAACAGTCCTCTATGTTTGCTGCCCAAGTGTAGAGATCACGTGTGCGCTACCACAGTGGGCTCTTAGGGCATTCTTAGGGTAATTTCTAAATTATTTCACTGCCTATACAGTCATGTGTCCCTTAGTGATGTGGGCAGTCTGGGAAAGGTTTCGGTAGGCTGCCTTACGCAGGCAGTTTCAAGCAAACATAGCTGAACTGACGTGGCACAGGTAGTCCCAGGCATGACAGCTGATGCCATCAAGAGGCGCAGGGCACACGAGGTGTGAGGCTGCTGCCAGGTGCCATAGCGCACTGTCCACGGCCGTAAGTAGGGGCACATGCTAAAATAATGACAGGCTGCAGCTCTCACCCAGTGCTGTACCGTGCACAGCTGTATCTACTACACAGTTACAGGGCTGTGCTATGACAGCTGTGACGTCATAGGTAAGGGGACGTTCTGTGATCCATTACAATCTTATAAGGTCCCCATAGTGTATATGGTCTGACTGACATGGCACTGTGTGGCAGGGCAGCACAGTCGCTCAGTTGTTGATTACCATGTAGGTAAAAACAACGTGCAACCTGTGCAACCTGTCTCCAGCAGTGGTGTCAAAAGCAAGAAAGTTCATCTTTGTCTCTTTAGTTACTGTTGAGTAACCAAGACGACAAGGAAACACTGAGTCTTTTCTGAACTCTGAGAATATGGAGAACACAGCACTGACTCCCGGAGCACAGCAGCGGGCGGGGTGCGTGAGCAGTGGGGACCGCAGGACCCTACTTACCTCTCATCCACATCCTGGAACAAGCAGTTTGGTGTATGTGTCGTCGTGAAAATTCTCTTCTCTGGAGGAATTCTAGGGGCTGAAAGAACAGAATTTCCAATTCTAAGATATACATATTTAATGTAGCCGTATCACAATGACTAGACAAAAACACAAAGACTCAGAACAATGATTTAGTCAATGAAAAAGTGAAAAAGCACAGCAGAGCCGTGAGCCAAGGTCAGAGTAGGCAGAGCGGGGGTGTAGGCAGAGCGGGGGCTGTAGGCAGAGCAGAGGCTGTAGGCAGAGTAGGGGTGTAGGCAGAGCGGGGGTGTAGGCAGAGCAGAGGCTGTAGGCAGAGCGGGGGTGTAGGCAGAGCAGAGGCTGTAGGCAGAGCGGGGGTGTAGGCAGAGCAGAGGCTGTAGGCAGAGCGGGGGTGTAGGCAGAGCAGAGGCTGTAGGCAGAGCGGGGGTGTAGGCAGAGCAGAGGCTGTAGGCAGAGCGGGGGTGTAGGCAGAGCAGAGGCTGTAGGCAGAGCGGGGGTGTAGGCAGAGCAGAGGCTGTAGGCAGAGCGGGGGTGTAGGCAGAGCAGAGGCTGTAGGCAGAGCGGGGGTGTAGGCAGAGCAGAGGCTGTAGGCAGAGCGGGGGTGTAGGCAGAGCGGGGGTGTAGGCAGAGCAGGGGTGTAGGCAGAGCGG
>NW_008337295.1:69494-70797 GCF_000622305.1 Nannospalax galili | reverse complement strand
TATCTATATATATATAATAGTTTAAAGGAATAAAAAATAGAAATCTTAAACTTTGATCTTTTATATAATGTTTACATAATGTTTCTTCCATTCAAAAGAAATGAAGAAAAGCAGAAAATTACTAGTTATGGGAAATGATATAAAATTACCATATAAAGGCCTCTGGGAAGTCATTTGGTTTTCTTTTCTATTCAGACCATAATTTGGCTGCCTTCTTCCTGGAGTGGCCCAAACTACATGTATGTCAGTCCCCACACACAGACACACACACAGGCACAAATACAGACAGAGAGACAGACAGACACACACACAGACACACATACACACACACAAACACACACACACACACACACACACAGGTATGAGGAACTGTTATATGACCACAGGTGAAATTGACTATGTGTTAGATAGCATTTAATTTATATTGTTTCTTCTTGGGTCTGGCATGGTAACCAAGCTTCTTGGGGAATGCATCCTGGGATATGAGTATGCAATCTCTGTTGGGCGTTTGGACAAATAGCTTTGCATATGTGATGTTGAAACAGAGGGCGTGGAAAAGCAAATATGGGTTGTTCAGTACTGACAAAACAAAATTTAGTTATTAGTGATCACTGTGCTGGTCTTTCAACTTCTCTTGAATTCTTCTCTTGAGTTTTTTGGATAAAAATTACTTCTGGAAGGCACGCTAGGCTTCCAGTCCCCTCCTCTCACAAAACAAGGCACGAATTCTACAAAACTGAAATTTGGAAAATTCTAGCAAATGAATTTATTGGACTCATTACAGAGCAGGGGGTCGGGGGCTCCTTACAAAGGTGTGAGCTCCCGAGGGCTTTCTTCTTTCTACATTTTTGGCCAGGATCCTGTAACCTCCCAATGGGTGACCAAGATGGCAAAGGCCACCCCCTTTTTCTGGCTTCCCCTGGCCCTATCCTTAGTCCCTTCCCCATGTACCATTCAGGCCAGCTGGTTGGATAGAAGGCATGACTGACTCTCTCTGCCCCTCCCCTCCTAGGGAGAGTCCATTATCAAATTAGTTTGTGGTGATTGAAGCAAGCTGGTGAATCCCAGCTTGAGAAGGCATCTGTCCACTGCTTGCCAGTCTAGCTTGCCAGGCAGAAGACAGGTCTACACAAGTTTCTTCGAACAAATAAAAATTATGATTAGTTTACAGAGTAGCAGCATATGGAAACATTTCTTTTAAAAAATTGTTATTTTTACTTACATTTCTGTGTGTGCTGGTGCCTGAAGATAAATAAAAACAGGGTGTTGAATCACTTGGAGCTAGAGTTACAGGTAGTTGCCA
>NW_008337295.1:63205-69404 GCF_000622305.1 Nannospalax galili | reverse complement strand
TCCTGGTCTCCAAAGTCTTAGCTGTTCCAGTGCCAACCCAAAAGTCCAAAGTCTAGCTGTGAGCTCAAGGTCAAAACCGCTGCCTGCTTCCAAACATGGGGACACACAGGCGAGGGACAGAAGTGCTGTTCCGAAGACAGGATGCAAGGAAGCAGCAATAGGCCTCAGGCAGTCGGAAACCTGGGACAGTGGGCCCCTTCCTAAAGCTGGGGGGGTCAATGACCTATTCCACATGCCACCCCCTGGACATTTGGTATGAGCTGGGGGAGACTGGCCCTCAAAGCGTCAGGCAGTCCTGCCCCATGGCTTGCTAGGTTCAGTCTACCTCCAGCTCTTCAGGTTGGGGTGGCACTGCTGGGTGACTTTCCTGGGACATGTGCATACCCACTTCCTAGCTGCCAGCCTCTCTGAAGCTCCACCTGGCACAGTCTTGGTAATATTGTCTAGGGTAGCTCTGCCCCTATGGCAGGTCTGACTACAGGATGTTATGCCTCATCCTCCTGCACTCCATGTGCCTGCAGAGTCAGCCTCCTGAGACACTGCCAAGGCTTATGGCTTACACCCCCTGCCTGGGGTTGAGCAAATAGTGGAATGCAGGGAGCAGAGGCACAGGTGACCCTGAGCCCATTCTGCCCTCAAGGCACTAACATTCTGAGCCTGCCAGGAGAGGCATCCCCCTGTTGAGGAGGTCTTCCCTGTTGTTCACCAACCACCTACCTTTAGTAGCCTCTGGCTGCCTGATTGCACCCCTGGATGGTTTCCTACTCTGTATGTGGTAGGACGTGGCACTTCCTCAAAACAGCTACTCCCTCAACTTTTCTATCAGCATGCAGCCACAATCACGCAATCTCAGAAGCTCCAAGCTTTCCCAAGTCGCCCTGTCTTTCCCAAGCCCACCAGAATGGCCTTCGATGCTTGGGCATTTCCTGCCTTTCGTTTCAAAACAGCCCAGCAGCTACCCACTCTCCAGTTCAGAAGCTGCCTCCACATTGCTATAGCAACAACCAGTTCTTGGCACCACGATTCTTAGTCCATTATCTGTTGCCATTACAAGCTATCACAGAGGCTGATCGATGAGGAGCAAAGGTTTATCTAGTTCACGGTTCTTGAGGCTGGGAAGTCTAAGAGCAAGGTGTCAGCATCCAAAGGCCAGGGAGGGTGTGGCTACTTCAACTCAAGGCAGGTCGGACACATGCAGAAGGGGCAGTATGGCTTTATAGTGACCCTCCTCTTCAGTGCTAGCACAGTTGTGACAAAGAAGGGACTTCCCCAGGAACAAGGTTCTAACCCCTCTTCAAAATCTCATCCTGACCTTGCCACAATGGCAAATTCCAACACGAGTTTTAGAGGGGCACAAATCACACTCAAACTACACTCCACCAGTAGGTAGCGGGACTAGAAGGGCACAGGAGAACTCATGGAGAGCAGGTTATATCCATAGTAGGACAGACTGAAGGGAGCCCTCTATTATCCCCATAAAGCAACTCTTGCTTTGCAAACGAGCCTGGCCAGGACCCACATAAACCCGAACCACAAAGTTCTGCAACAAGACCTTCAGAGACCCTCCTCGGGGAAAGAATGTAACCCCAAATCTTTCCCCACAAGTTCTCCCAAGACCCTTTTTTTGGGGGATGCAGGCCTTAGATCCTCTACCCAACCCCCATGGCTCTGTTTACAGACACAAAAGTACTTAAGCGCTCCTGCTGTTTGTTCAATCAGTAGTCACCCTTATTGACTAATAAAGGTCAGTTTGGATTGTATGAGGCTGGTGGCAATTCTTTCCTAATCCTAACACTTACCTGGGAGAGAGAGTTCTAACCCAGAAGCAAGCTCTCTGCTTACAATGCCTAAGTCCTAACATTCTGGGAGTGAGTTCTCAGCTGTGGACAGAATTAAAACTCCTAATTCCTAGCCGGGTGTGGTGGCATACACCTTTAGTCCCAGCACTCGGGAGGCAGAGGCAGGCAGATCTCTGTGAGTTCAAGGCCAGCCTGATCTACATAGTGAGTTCCAGGACAGCTAGGGCTACAGGGAGACCCTGTCTCAAAAAGATCCCCCCCGCCCCCGCCAAAAAAAAATCCCCTCCTAATTCCTAACACAGAGGTCAGAGAGCCAAAACTGGCTCCAGGGAGGGAAGACAGGCAGGAAGGGCTGGGCAAGGGTGAGAAGCCTGGACACAGGAGGCTTACATAGTTGGCACACGTGCCAGCAAGTGGGGAGGGCTGCCCAAACCCCCTGGGCTTCACACCTGTACTCATGAACCTGCCTCCAACAGGTCAAGAGCCCTGGGAAGTCAGTCACACCTGCCCATTTGGGCTGCTGAGGCCACCAGGGGTCTGTTGCCTGCAGGGCGTTGCAGTGTTTATCATGTGCACTTCTGTGCAAGACGTTTCCTCACACTGCAGTTTCACTGAGATTCCAACTCAGAACAACTTTATTTCTACAGTGTCTGTCTTTGAAATCTCTCTGAAGTTTACAAAGAGGCTATTTTTTTCCTCCAAATTTATTCTGGAGATGAACGCGGTTTGCCTTTTGTCCTAGACAGATCAGTGGCAGGCAGGCAGGCAGGGCTCCATGGGCCACTCTGTCACAGGTGGTCCCCAGCCCTCCCCAAACCCCTCCTCAGAGGGGACAAGGCACTGCAGCCAGGACCTCACCTACTCCGCAGCACATACTCCAGGGTGGAAGCTTGTAAGGGGTGGTGTAACTGTGGAACACACTGACATCATGAGGTGCCAGGAATTCCACGAACTTGGCATCACTGAAGGCATCCTTCTTACAGTGAAATATGGAGGCAACTTGGTTAGAGATGTACAAGATCTTCCCAGAAACCAGGGACACGGCCACAGCAAACATATCCTGAAAAAGGAGAATATGACCAGATGGTCCTAGTTGGTAGGTTCTGGATGGCCAGCAGGCTGGAGGGAGCAGCCTACCACGAGGGCCAGGGGGCCTGAGCTGCCCTAAGCCTGACCAGTACAACCTGACTTGTTGCAATGCTGGGGTCCAACATGACATCAGGACAACATGAAGGCAGCCCGTCCCTGCTCCACCAGCGTGGCCTAGTGACCTCTGCCAGCTGGTCCCTTCCAGGTTCTAAGGGTGCTGTCTGGCCACCTGGAGGGCACTGGTAGGCAGGAGACAGGAAGGCTTGGGAAGCCTATGCTGAGGTCAGTGTCTCCACAGTCCCAGTGCCTGTTGGATCCTGGCAGGTTATGATGTCTGTTCTTACTGAGAACTCAAGGGGTAGGGACTATCCTCCTATAGACGTCTATAGGACACTTAGCAACACATGAGCTTTGAGGTCTCTAGTCCCAGACCCCATCATGACCACAAAGACTGGGCAAATGGATGGGCACCAACTCTGTCTCTTCACCCTAAGGCCATGGAAAGCCTAAGGCCCCCAGTTCCATCACAGCTGGGCTTCTCCGGTACCAGGAGGTACAAGGCAGTCAGAGAGGGGAGGACAGTCTCCCAGAAGAGAGCAGCCATCTAGAACATGACTGCATCTGGAACCACCAGCTTCAGGGTTTATTTTTATTTTTTAAAGGAAAGGACTCATTTTCTGAAATTCCACTGCTCCTGCTGGGGAGCCTCTAGTCACAGTGGACCACCTGGCTTACCCAGGGAGACCAGTCACAGTGGACCACCTGGCTTACCCAGGGAGACCAGTCACAGTGGACCAGCTGGCTTACCCAGGGAGACCAGTCACAGTGGACAGCTGGCTTACACAGTGAGAACGTGCACCATGTCAAGACACTCACTGCATTCTTCACGATGTACTCAGAGGTGATGCCCTCAACCTGCTCCACGGTGTAGGAGGGAACGTCCATACTGCAAGGCTGGCTCTCACTAGACATCAACAGCTGGTAATATTCCTCGTTAGCTGCAGAAGAACCAATAGCCATGCTCAGCAGGAGAAACCGGTGACAGCGCACTGTCACTGATGCTTGCAGGTAGAGTGCCACTTTTCTCAAATGAACTGGTGGGACGAGGACAGCATCTTTCTTGACACAGTGAACGCACAGACATGGGCGTCAAGCACGTAAGAACAGACATCTGGGTGTGTCTCCGAAATGCCAGGACTTTGGTTATAAATTTAAAAACGGACAAATACATAAGTCATATGGGTTCATAGGGCCCTGAAGCATCACACAGCCACAATGCTTTTATTTGGGACCAGCAAGTCCCTGCACCTGACCCCTGGGTGACCTCATCAGAAGGGTTCATCCAGGCAACATCATCTGCTTGAAAGAGAAGCAGAAACCAGAACCACAACTGAAAGGCAGTGTTGTGACCAGAGTCTGCTGATATAGATGCTGATCTGAGTTCCCACCTGGTGGGGTGCTGAGGGGATTGAGCTTGTCAGGGAAGGCTCTCACCACAGATGGAAACAGAGGCACTGGTGCCTGCCCTCAGAGCCCCATAGGACCTCAGGTAGATGGAACCTAGGGCCATGTCCTAGACTTTGACCCTGGGATCTAGCTAAGCGAGTGTTTCCTGCAGTGTGGTGGTGAGACCTTTGGACCCTCACTGGGTCTTATCTGAGGTTTACTGCTCCACCTTCCCAGGTTGGTAAGTTACTGAGTATGTTCTCAGCTGGAAAGCTTAGGAAAGTTCTCGATTTGGCAAAGCTCCCAGGTTCTGAAGTTACTGCAGAGGTCAAGCATGAGACGTGTTAACCAATAGTCCCTGGAAAGCAGAGCTGCCACCTGGTCAGACAGATTGCTTCAGCTCACTGCTCTACCAGAGAGCAAGGTCTTCCTCAGGCCCAGAGCCCGGAGCCCCAACCTCCACTGTGGGGGCTGGCCCTAAGGCGCTAGGTTCCAGCATCTTTCCCTAACCAGCACTGGACAGCAGCCACAGCACCCTGTTTAGACCACATCAATCTTCACATGATGGACAGTGGCTTAGGGAGGAGAGCCCACAGAGGCTTCAGGCTGAAGCTGGCACAAAGGAGCTGCCTCCAGGGACCCAAGACAAGCAACCAGCAACCACTCATTGCTGACGAAGGTCCTCAAACATTTAGAAAATGGGAAGATTGTCTGAAGTATGGGTTTATCCCCAGATAGCCTGATCCCACCCTTGCATAAAAGGCTTACGTAATAAATAATTTCTCTTTTTCTACCGGCATTTCCTCTGTTTTAGTTTCTGCCCCTGAAAGTCTAGTGTAATAGAAAACTTGCAGTGAAGTGAGGTTTCCAAATTCAGATTTTTTACTTCCTTCTGCTATTTCAGGGATGAATCTTGGCAAAGTTGATACACTCTAAACTGTAGTTTGGGACATTTAAACTCTGCTTCTAGAGCTGGTGAGGTGGTTCAGAGGGTAAAGGTGCTTGTCATACAAGCCTGGAGCCCTCAGTTCCATCCCTGGAGCCCATTTAAGATGGGATAAGGCCACGATGTTGACCTCTGACCTCTACACACATGCCATGGCATGTGGACTTCCTACATGCACAAATACACACAATAACAACAATAAATAAAGAATTAAGACAAACTTGTTTTATGAGTTTCTATGGATTTGAGCAGATGTGCAAGGGGCACGTACCCTTTACTTGCTTCACGCTCCTCAGAGCATACTTCAAGGTCGCCAGCGTGCTGGCCTTCCCCTTGGCCTTCTTGTCTGCAGGGAGGTGGACCTTCAACTCCCTGAGCGTTCTTATCAGCTCTTTGTGTGCGTCGGCTTTGGCAGACTGCTCGCTACTGTGGAGTAAGGAAAGAGGCAGTCAAATGTGAGCTTCCTGGTTGCTCTTTTCTGAAGAACAAGGTCCAGTGCTGGGATGTCCAGCAGCACCCCTGTCGGTGTGGTCACCAGTGAGGTCTACAGACACTGCCAAATGCCCCCTTCCAAGAGACCACTGCTGGATGAGAATCTCTGCTCTTAGAAGCCCTTCCAACCAGAACCTTTACCAAGGGTCAGGGCCAGGCCTCATCCAGGAAGGGCTGCTTGGTCAACCCAAAGTATAGTGGTATAGACTGTATCACTAGGCTGGACATCCTTCCCTGCACTGTACAGGAAATAGGACTATGTGGATAACAACAAAGAGACCTCTGGGAACCTGAGAGTTGACCCTGAGCACAGACAGGAGGAAAGAGGAGCTTTAAAAAAAATAATTAGGGGCTGGAGAGATGGCTCAGTGGTTAAGAACACTGGTTGTTCTTGCAGAAGACCTGGGTTTGAATCCCAGCACCCACA
>NW_008337295.1:59002-63123 GCF_000622305.1 Nannospalax galili | reverse complement strand
AACCGCCTGCCTCTGCCTCCCAAGTGCTGGGATTAAAGGTGTGCGCCACCATGCCCGGCAAAAAATTAATTTTTTTAACATGTATGAGTGTTTTGCCTGCATGTAAGTGCACCCATGCCGTACAATGCCTGTGGAGGCCAGGAGAGGGTGTCATATCCCCTGGAACAGCAGTTAAGGATGGTTGTTAGCCACCATGTAGGTGCTAAGAACTGAACCTGGGTTCTCTGGGCAAGCAACTAGTACTCTTAACCACTGAGCTATCTCTCTAGCCCCAGGAAAGGGGATTTTTGAGGCTAGAAACCAGAGCCAGATAGACAGCATGGAACTGCTGATGGAGATAGCCGAGAAAATGATCACATCCCTGAGGCTGTGAAGTACCCACAAAATCTCTCTAGCCCCAGGAAAGGGGATTTTTGAGGCTAGAAACCAGAGCCAGACAGACAGCATGGAACTGCTGATGGAGATAGCCAAGAAAATGATCACATCCCTGAGGCTGTGAAGTGCCCACAAGCCAGGGATTAAGAATGGGCTCTGCTCAGAAAGTGATAGGAATGTGTCTACGGACACATGGATAATTTGTTATAAACCAAACAGGGTGAGGGAGCTCCTGGCAAGCATGCAGGACACAGGCTGCCTAGAGCTGGGAGGGAATCCAGGTGACCAAGAATAACAGGGCTTGGAGAAGCACAAGGCCAGTAAGTGTGTGAAAAGTCAGATGCTACCTATCATACCAGCCCCAGCCATGTAGACCAATGGTTTGAGCAGAGTTTGGAGGGGGTCATATCACCTCCAAACCTGACCTCTGAGAGCAAGTCCTGTGACTCCCTAAAGGGTGTGAGGTAGGTGTCATGGTGGGTCTCACCTGCAGCCGCTCGTGGACGGGTTGTGTTGGGGCTCCGTCATCATCAACCTGAAGGCATCAGGGCTGCAAGAGGAGAGGCCAGGTCTCAGATCAGTACTTCATACATTTCTCGTACCCAGCCAGGAACACAGGCTAGGGACACCACAGCACAGACTTAAGAAAAAACTAAACCTGAGGCACTTGCCCAGCGTGTCTGAGGTTCTTGGGTGTTACATGCAGTCCCTCCCCTCAAAAAAGTAAGACCAGAGCGCAGAGTCTCCGGATCTTAGGAAAGACCTGAGGGGTGGACCAGAAGGAGCATTGTCTGTGACCTGTCCATGGGAGCGAGCAGCCACAAGGATCTGACTGGCATCAGGTACACAAAATACAAAGATGACCACTGTACCATCACGTAGAAGGTCGAACCCTAGTGAATATTAGTTACTAGGTTAAGATGGTCTGAAATCGTGAAAGCCTTGGTAATTGCAACTTGAAGATGGAAAAGCCATCTAGTCACCAGGAGACAGGAACTTGGTGGAGGCCTTCTGTGCAGATGGAGCCTGGCCGGAGGCCGAACCTACCTCGAGTGGGTGTCAGAAGGTTCCACCAGCATCCGCAGCTCTTTCCCGTTGTCGTCACAGTCGCTACCCTGCGAGTCCCGCCCCATGGAGCAGTTTTCATGTCCACTGGAGCCACTGCTCATGTCCACATCTTCCTGGAGCACAGCCTGGCTGGGCTGAGGCTCCACTGACTCCTTGGTGGGGCTACCGGGACTGGGGGAAAAGTTCGAGTATCCATTCATGTCGGGCTCTGGAGTGAAGCTGGCAAAGGAGAAGACTGTGGTCAGATGTTAAAGGCACCAGTAAAGCCATGTTGGCACACATCCTTAGTCCCAGCACTCAAAAGGCAGAGGCAGGAGGCTCTCTGTGAGATCAAGGCCAGCCTGGTCTACATAGCGAGTTCCAGGCCAGCTGGGGCTACAGGGAGACCGTCTCAAAAAACTAAACAAAAGGCATCAGCAAGGCTGGAGATGCAGCTCAAAGGTAAAGCACTAACTAGTACATGACGGTCCTGCATGACTCCCAGGATCATGAAAAAGCGTACATAGCGAGTTCCAGGCCAGCTGGGGCTACAGGGAGACCGTCTCAAAAAACTAAACAAAAGGCATCAGCAAGGCTGGAGATGCAGCTCAAAGGTAAAGCACTAGTACATGACGGTCCTGCATGACTCCCAGGATCATGAAAAAGCATGCATACATGTGTGTATATAGAAATATGGAAGAGAATTCTAAACACCAAATGCAACTTGTAATCTTCACTTAGGTCATGGACTAGGTAAAACAATTCACACACCAACACGCGCGTACACACAGGTGTGCATGCATATGAACCAGGAAGGGGCGCCAGTGAGGGAGCAGTCTATTTGGATTGTTCTGTGCAGTTCACTGATGAACTGCACAGGTCAGGATCAATGACAGGCTGTCACTTAATCATGCTGTTTATGTGTTCTGAATTCCTAGGTTCCTACCTGCCCTACATCAGGAAGACAGCTGACCTGGGCACCTCGGCTGGACATAGATGTGCACAGCCTTGTTAGCAGGGTAACAAGGCACTGAGAGCCACACAGCTAATATGAGTAACGTTGGGAAACATATGAAGTCCCCAAGAATGGGAAGCATGGCCTGGGTATCTGCACTCTACAGATGCCCCAGGTGACACCAGCAGTAAAGTTCAGCAATCACACCGTCACAGCAAGGCAAGAGCTATAGAGAAGCTGGGGACAGCAGAGCCTTCTGGGGAGGTAAGCCTGTTGGGTGAGGTGAAGAGGTCTCTGTCAGGCAGGTCCAGCAGGTGTGGTGTACTCCAATTACTGGGGCTCCAGGCACTGCAAACAGCCTGACATTGGCATAAGGTGGTACCAGTTGGGAGGGCCCTCAAGCTTCCCTTGGATGGTCAGGGGCCACTGAAGTGCCCAAGCACCAGAGCCATGGGACTTGGTTTACATCTGAGAGGACCCCATAGCTACACTGGATAGAAACTTTAACTTCGGTGCTTGGGGGGTAGGTGGCTGGAAGGTGGATTGACCAACAGGGCTTCTGTAGAGACCTGAGACCCCTGGAGGGTTACAGACTGAGTGGGAATGGTGGGTAGATTAGCAGCCAAGACGCCACAGCTCAAGTACAGACGACTGTTGGACTGGAGAAAAGGAAAGGACCAGGGATGATACTCCCAGCAGGACCCTGGCAGGAAGCCTGGGCACCAAGGTCAGACTGACGAAGGCTTGGGCTACAAGGTACACCATGCTTATGAAAACAGACAAAGCAGTGGAGGGCTGGAGGCTGGGTTGAGAAGAGGCTGTTTCTACCCAGTGTGGTAAGGAAGAGGGAGGAGCAAGGGAAAGCCAGACCACCCTGGGCTGAGAACAATGCCTGACTGCTCTCTCTTCCTGACCTCCACTTTGCCAAGAGGAAGCCGCAGGGCTAGGGATCCACCGACTCTGGCTACCAGCCTGGAGGTGGCAGCGTCTTCACCAGGGGGTTTCCTTGCAGTCAGCGAAACAGACAAGTTGTCAGTGGAGAGCCAACATGGCATCCAGGTCATGCTATGATCATGGCACGTGCTGCTGTAGGAGCCCATGTACAGATGAGCTGACAGGGTAAGACACTCACTAAGGTCAGAGAGGAGCAGGTGATAGCCTGCTCCACAGCCTGACCGAGGACGTTCCATGGGGGTCCTGCACCTGCCCTGAGCATTCCCCATCTGTGCAGCATATATATGTTTCTTCTTGGGGTGAGCCTGGGGGGGCTGAGAGGGATGACAGGGGACACTTTCTGGAGTCACAGCCACCCCCTTCACTCTAGAGTCCATGTGAAACAACTGATGCTGAAACGGCTGGGGGAGGGAAATGGTTTTTAGCAGCCCAGGAAATGCCAAAGGGTCCTAACTGTTTGCCACTAAGCGAAGTATGTCAGTTATAGCTGAGATGGAAGCAGATGTGTGCAGGGATGGCACTGGGGTCTCGAACCTTGCCCACTGTCCCAGGCCCAGAGGAAGCAGGCCAGAGCTGCAAACCAATACCCTCCTCACCCTGCTGTGCTGGGACAAGTGGGGAGTGTGACCAGGCCAGGGAACAAACAGAACAGCCTGAGGCCCCTCCAGGGCTACACTGACAAAGTGGCCATATGTGCAGGAAACAAAACAAGGCCTGCATTGGGACGATACCAGGGTGACATCAAAAGCCCCAACATGATCCTCAGCACCTCCGAGTCGCACGCACTGGC
>NW_008337295.1:51370-58980 GCF_000622305.1 Nannospalax galili | reverse complement strand
GGGGGGGGGGGGGGGGACTCCAGGGCATCAGTGAGGGAGATGGGGGTCACCATGGAGAATCCAGCCAAGGTACTGCTGGGACCCAGCTGAGTAGTGAAGCCCTGTTTGTCTATGATTAACAGACAAAAGCCCTCGTGGGACTTTGGAGAAGGCACAACAAAGAGCCACTGGCAGAGAGGAAAGGCCAACTCAAGGAAGATAGCAGCTACTCCTCCTCATGAACGACACCTCTAGAGCAGATGGATTCAAAGTCCAAGGCCACACCAAGATGACAGCACCACATTAGAACAGATTATAAAGAATGAAGTTCATGGAGGAATGCTGGAGACAGGGCTCAGAGGATGGGGGTGCCAGAGACACAGCTCAGAGGATGGGGGGGCTAGAGACAGGGCTCAGAGGATGGGGGTGCCAGAGACACGGCTCAGAGGATGGGGGGCTGGAGACAGGGCTCAGAGGCTGGGGGTGGCTAGAGACAGGGCTCAGAGGATGGGGGGGGGCTACAGACACGGCTCAGAGGATGGGGGGGCTGGAGACAGGGCTCAGAGGCTGGGGGTGGCTAGAGACAGGGCTCAGAGGATGGGGGGGGGCTACAGACACGGCTCAGAGGATGGGGGGGCTGGAGACAGGGCTCAGAGGCTGGGGGTGGCTAGAGACAGGGCTCAGAGGATGGGGGGGGGCTACAGACACGGCTCAGAGGATGGGGGGGCTGGAGACAGGGCTCAGAGGCTGGGGGTGGCTAGAGACAGGGCTCAGAGGATGGGGGGGGGCTACAGACACGGCTCAGAGGATGGGGGGGCTGGAGACAGGGCTCAGAGGCTGGGGGTGGCTAGAGACAGGGCTCAGAGGATGGGGGGGGGCTACAGACACGGCTCAGAGGATGGGGGGGCTGGAGACAGGGCTCAGAGGCTGGGGGTGGCTAGAGACAGGGCTCAGAGGATGGGGGGGGGCTACAGACACGGCTCAGAGGATGGGGGGGCTGGAGACAGGGCTCAGAGGCTGGGGGTGGCTAGAGACAGGGCTCAGAGGATGGGGGGGGGCTACAGACACGGCTCAGAGGATGGGGGGGCTGGAGACAGGGCTCAGAGGCTGGGGGTGGCTAGAGACAGGGCTCAGAGGATGGGGGGGGGCTACAGACACGGCTCAGAGGATGGGGGGGCTGGAGACAGGGCTCAGAGGCTGGGGGTGGCTAGAGACAGGGCTCAGAGGATGGGGGGGGGCTAGAGACACGGCTCAGAGGATGGGGGTACCAGAGACATGGCTCAGAGGATGGGGGGCTAGAGACACGGCTCAGAGGATAGGGGTGCCAGAGACACGGCTCAGAGGATGGGGGGGCTAGAGACAGGGCTCAGAGGACGGGGACGCTGGCTGCTCTTCCAGAGGACCCAAGTTCAGGTCCTAGCACCCACATCATGTGGCTCACAGCCGTCTGTAACTCCAGTTCCAGGGGATCCAATGCCCTCTTTAAAAGCCTCCAAGGGCAACTGTACTGATGCATACCTACAGACACACATACATGAAATAAATAAATCTTTTTAAAAAAAGGCTGGAGTTCAGTCAAGAAGGAAGAACATGGCTATGGTGACAGGAAGACGCCTGAGAAAGTTGGGTTTTTGTTTTGTTTTTGGTGAGATAAGGTCTTTCTATGTAGCTCAAGATGGCCTTGAACTTGTGATCCTCCTGCCTGAGCCTCTTGAGTGCTGGGGTTACAGGCATCACAGGTGTGCAGCACTGCCTGTGGCTGAGAAAGGTTTTTGAATCATCTTTTTAATGCAAAGGGAAAAGGTGACATTTACTAGGGGAGGAAAGTGGGGTTTTTACCCAGGAAAACAGTTTTCTGGAAAAGCCTCAGAACACTGAACCAGAGACAGGGTCGAATTTGCCAATCTGCAGACACCCTGGGTACCAGGAAAAGTTACATAGTGAAGGTTTGGCGTCACCCTGATGAAAGCTATGTTTTCAAGAACAATGGAAGTCCTATCCAAAGAGGAAAAACAGGCAGGTGGCCTTCAAAGGAAGAAGCAGTATGCCAGACAGGAACTCCTGTTCACAACCAGCTCTGAGAGGAAGATGTGCTTGGGGAAGGGAGGACGTCCCAGGCTGGGACTTGCTGGCTGTGGTGCAGACAGCTGGAACTTGTAATAGCTAAGCCACAGGAAACCCAAAAGAAGGGATCGTTCCAGTTACAGCCAGAACAAAATGTACAATCTAGTATTCTGGTCTTTTCAGCAGTTTGGAAGATATGCCTAATGCGGTGGAGTGGAAGGGAATAGACTTTGGGGGGGAACCTAAGCACGGGCTATGAGGAGCAGGCAGTGGTGCAGAGATGCTCAGACCATTAGCATCAAGACAGGGAGAAGTTGCTTTGCCCACTGGTCCCAGACATTAGCAAAACCTACTGTAGGCTGATGGTGAGGACAGCTGGCCTCAGAGGCTTCAGACTGTAACCAGAGGACAGACTGTCTACAAAAGGGACAGCAGGCCCTTGCGAGGTCCGGCTATCCCCAAGCATCTGAATCTGTCCACCCCTTGGTCTAGCCTGTGTGTGTCCTGACTCCAGGGATTTTGCATTGCTGCTCCAGCCCATGACACTGTCTAGAAGGTACCACAATAACCTCATAATTCTCCCTATGGGCTCCTTCTTAGGCCCCTCTGCTCCCTCCCACACAGCACCAATGTGTCAGGCTGGTGGCTCCTTTCCTTCTAGTATGCACGCTACATGAAGGTAGGAGCTTGGAGTCCTTTCTCCTAGACTTCCAGGACATGGTATATGCTGTGGAGGGCACATACATAGTCTGGCACTCTGCACCACTGTGCATCCACTAGCAGAGGCAGGCCAGCTTAGCCTGGATCTGCACCACAAAGCACTGTGCACCTACTAGGAGAGGGGCCAGCTTAGCCCAGAACTCTGCAACACCACGCACCAGCGAGGAGAGGGCTGTGGGGAGAGTCCACGACAAACCTGAGTAGCAATACTGAACCGCGGGGCACACATGCAGCACTGCTCCCTGATGACCCCCAGGAGACCAACAGCACAGATGGTGTCCTGACCTCCTGGGGCTCACCATCCAGCAGGGAACATAGACAACAAACAGGAACTAGAATACACAGGATATGAAAACGTGCCTAGGAAAAGCAGAGCAGTAGGCCAGGGCTCAAGCAGTGGGAGCGGGGAGGGGTGAGGCTAAGGGACCACAGGTACAGGTGGCACTTGATGATGATCTGAGCCCCTTGTGTTGACTTTCGGCCTGCAGGACATGGCTCCACCTCACTGCTGAGCATACTCTAGCCAGTCCTCCTAGCTTTACACCTGAGGCCACCCGAGTCTACAAGAAGGGGCCATCCAGGGTGCAAAGGCACTTGCTTACCCCAACCCCCTAACACTCCAGATCACACCCCTCTTGTCCCCAGATGAGCAGCCCACCCACCCTTTCTGCTGTGAGTTATGAAGGTGAGCAGCAGTGGCAGCTAAGTGAACAGCCCAGGATGGCCAAGTATCAGTTGTATTTCACCACTTTTTGGCTTTGACAAGATCCTCAACTTCTGTACCATGTTCCCCAGCTTCATGATGGGGATAAGAACAGTTCCTGATGGTTGGGAGGATGAAGTAACTTGATCTGCACAAACTATCTGGAATGTAGTTAAGTGTCCAACAATACCAGCTTTCAGTCTCAAGGCTAAATCACTGCAGGAAAACAGCCAGTCAGTCAGGCAATACAAGTAGTTGAAGAGAGTGAGTTCACTGCTGGGGCAGCTGGTGGTACCTCTGCCTTGGGTGGGATGGAGACTCACACCCCGACCCCTTGTGGTACACCCTGGGGGCTCTGCATGGAGCTCAGTTCCCAGGGCTCCTAGTTTGGGTCTGACAGTCCCAGCTCCTGGGGACGGGGGTCTATTTGAACTGAAGTCACTGATGCCACAGTTTACCTCAGAGGGGAGGAAAAACCTTTCTGCAAAGAGGGCTGAGTACCCATGCCAGAAATGTAAAACAACAAACTGAGCCAAATCACCCCAAACCTCATTATTCCAGAAAGTGCATGGCTCAGCACGAGTGGCCCTCATGGACTGACCTCACTGGGTGAAACTGGCAGAACTGGATGCTGGTTAGAGCAGACTTTGCCTCCTCTACTCAGGGCCTGGCATGGGAGCCCCAGGGAACCTCAATGGTGGGGGTGGTATTTTAAGGGAAAAGTCTGGGAGGGAGGTCAGCCTAGCTGGGATCCTCTGGGCCTGAGCCCATACCTTCCCATGCTCATGCCCTGGCCTTGCCCCTAGATAGCAGGCAACCTTAGGACAGGGGTTAAACTGGGGTTGTTGACCTAGTCACTTGGCTGTGTCTTCCCTCACCTTGGCCAGACAGAGGCACACTGGCAAAGTGCAGTAGGTGATGAGATCATGACTGTGGGTGGGGGAGGAGACTGCACCATATTGCTCTAGCAGTTATTCACACTTTTCCATGACAAATAGTTTAAAACAAAACAGGAACAGGAAGGAAAGCACAGCCTGGGCCACAGCGCCAGCCTCTACTAAGGCAGGGGGCTGTTTGATAACAGCCTCCTGCCTAACGGGAAAATAAATACACTGGGGGGGTACTGAACCGAGCAAAGGGCTCATTTGTTTATGGGGGTCATTTTCTTGAGACGGAAGTATAGATGCAGACATTGTAAGGCTCGATATACATCCCTGAACTGAACATGCCCCTCTGACCAGCCCCCACGCGCCTGGCTTCTCATAGCCCAGCATACTCCACCTGTTTTCCAACTTTATATAACAGGGATCGGACAGACAGCCTGTACCTCTGCAAGCCCCATGGCATTTTACAACTCCAAGTGTTATAGCACTGTTTGCTACTTCCTGGTATGAGCCAACTCCCTGGGGCCTGCTTGCTGTAATCTGCAGAAAATGTTTGTCCTGTTAAAAAAACAGCCACACTCTCCATGGTGACGGTTGGGTAATGGAGGAAAATGTGGCCAGGGCTGTCCAAATAAGGGGAAGGAGGGCTGCAGGCAGGCTGCCTCCAGTCACTGGAACTCCGCCACATGCTATTTAGTCCTTAACTATGTCGGGGTACAGGTTTTAGAAAATAATGACATAAAGATGGCAGTCCCTGGCTGGTCGGAGCTGCTGGAATGCTGATGGGTTCTAGGAAGCCCACACCTCTGCTCCTTGAGTACCTGAGCTGACCCTATTTGGCCAGGTGTCACAGTGAGCAGGTCCTGAGTTTTCACTGTTTACTCTGCCAAGATCATCATGTGGGGGCCGGCTAGATGGCTCAGCAGGTAAAGGCACTTGCCACCAAGCCTGTCGAGCTGACGTTGATCCCTGGACCTCACAAAGGAGAGAACCAACTTCTGCAAGTTGTTCTCTAACCTCTGCACATCTGACCTCTGCACATCTGTCCTGTCACTTGTGCACACAACACACACAGACATAAAAATAAGTAAATCAGTTTGTTTGTTTTGTCTTTTTGAGACAGGGTCTCCCTGTAGCCCCAGCTGTCCTGGAGCTCACTATGTAGACCAGGCTGGCCTTGAACTCACAGAGATCCGCCTGCCTCTGCCTCCCGAGTGCTGGGATTAAAGGCGTGCGCCCCACGCCCGGCTGTAAATCAGTTTTTTAAAAGGATAACTGTGCAGCTTCCCTCCATACTTCTAATTTGCTCTAGATTTGCCTATAGCAACCACCTTGTATGACCACCTCATGAGCATAAGACTTCAGGCGAGGGCCAGGTCCCCAGAAAGAAGCACCCTGGCTGGGGGGGACAGCCCAGGCGTTCCTCTCCTCTGTCTACACGTGCTGGCTCTCCCAGAGGCCTGCTGGTGGGCTACTTCACACCAGGGAGGGTACAGAGGGGTCTACAAGGCTGTAGGTTACCTGTTTCTAGTTACTTTCACTGAATGTGGTTATTTCCAAGGGCAGAAGTAATGGCTAGAGGGTGGCTCTTTCCCCTGCCTCTGTGCTCAAGTCCTGTCGATCATTCATCAACTTCCCAGAGCAGGAGCCGACAGTCTGCCAGGTCTGATGAAGTTACATCATCGTTTAAGAACAGGCAGGCACACGCGCGCACACACGCACACACCTCCCAGCGTTTTCTAGAAAGCTCAATGTTCAAGAGAAGCTGTAGAGATGACAGGAACCTCTCCCATCTCCTTTAAGCATGGCAGACATGCCTTACGTGGTGACTCTATGTGACACCAGGCAGGAGGGTGGCAGAAACCTCTTATCTCTTGAGTAGGTGCCTGAGAAAATCACTCACAGATACGGGCATGCTAAACCCTGGAACTGAAATCAGATCTAGGAGATTGCCTAACCGGAGCACATCCATTCGAATGATGAAACCGAGGCTCAAGGCAACCTGAGGTACCCAGTAGCAGGCAGCTGGATGATGCAGGGCTCCCCCTTGCTCAGCACTCCAGCCTCCACAGAGAGCCGTGGCTGCACCAGTTCCCTACCAATGAATCACACCAAGATGACAGTGACATAACTACGGACGCCCACAGTACCACGCCTGCCTTGGCACACTGTGTAGCTACCACAGATAAAACCAAGTCCTTGGCTTCATTAAACTCACACAACTTACAAAAAGTGAGTCTCTCTGTATTTAAAAACTGATTTTCAATAAAAGCCATCAGGTAGATTTCTGTCCCCTTGCCAGCCAAGTCTGGGCCCTGGACCCTCATGGCGGGGGTCAGGTGGACTCATCCCCTTCACAGCCAAGGAAGCCCAGGAGGTGTCCCCAAACACCAGGACCCATCAGACTTGCACCTGTGGTTGTGCACGTTGACCCCGGGGAGGAGGGACAGACCCTGGGACAGCCCCACCTGGTCTTGAGGTGCTGGAGCCTGCCAGCCTGGGTCTGTTCTCTCCTTCTGTCAAGCCTAGGGGTTACCCTGGATGTTTTCCAGGGAGCCTTCTGGTTCCCTTCCTCTGCATGAATCAGCTTTCCAACCGGGTTCCCTCTGTATACATTACAGAAACCCTAGCAACCCGGGCTCCCGCAGGGGAAGGGAGCCACCCCACCTCCCGGTCCACGTCTGTGCTTGGCAGCATGGTATGTCCCGAGGGGCGAGGTGAACAGCTGGAGACAGGGAATATGGCAAGGGTGTCACAGAGGACAGAGGAGACCACGGGGGTCCGGGGCCGGGCTCGGCATGGGGCTCTCCTATATCTGCTTGCCGCCTCCCCGCCACCGGGGGACCCGGGTCGGATGTCCCGGGGGAGTTCCTAGGCCGGCGCCCACCAGTGGCCCCTTCTGGGGTCCAGACTTGACTTCTCGGCGCCTGCTGGGAAGGGGGCGGAGGTTTCGCGGCCCAGGGACAATTTGCTCGGTTCTCGGTTTGCTTGGCCGTCCCCGCGGGAGCGCGGCTGGAAAAGAGATGCTTTAGGGACCTCAGTCTGGGGCGTAGCCGCCCGCTCCGCTGCAGGGACCTGCCGCTTAACCTCACGGGCCTCAGTTTCTCCACCTGCGAAACAGGGGCAGCTGCGGTGCCTGCAGGAGTTTCAGGGCGAGGTGAGCCCAGACGCCCCTCCGAGGGCTTCTCCAGGCCTCCGCCCCCTGCCCCGGCCGCCCGGAGCCGCCCCTCCGCCGACCCCCGCCGCGCCGCCGGGTTACG
>NW_008337295.1:33850-51336 GCF_000622305.1 Nannospalax galili | reverse complement strand
GCGCCACTCACCGCCCCGGCGCGTCCGCCCGCGTGTGCGTCCCTCCGCTGGCCCCGGCCCCGCTTGCCAGGCCGCCCCGACCCGCCCTGAACCGCCCGGAGCCCCGAGCCCCTCAGCGGCAAGCCGCCTTGGGCTGTCACATAGTGGAAAACGTGACCGCGCGCGCCGCGCCCGCCCCCGCGCACTCCATTGGCCGAGCCCCCGCCTTATCTGCATACTAGGGGGCGGGGCCAGAGGCGCCGCGCGCCCATTGGTGGAGCCGCCCGTCGCTCTCTTTACATAAGACGCACATGGAACTCCATGTTCGCCGCCCGGGTTTTCAATGGAAACGCCCTGCGCTCGGACACCCCCGCACCCCGCCGAGTGGGCCAGTCCACTTCCGGCTGCCGCGCCTGCCATTCACAAGGACGGCGGCAGCGGAGCGCCGAGTGGAGCGAACCACTGCTGGCGGGGGCCGAGCGCATTCAACCCGCGTTACTCATTCATTCATTCATTCATTTATTCATTCATTCATCCATCCACCCCTCCCGTCCTTACTCACTCATTCATTCATCCACCCATCGCTCTCATTCATTCCCTTCCTCGCGCTCATGCACTTATTCATCCCCCCTCACTCATTCATCCACCCCCGCTGTCACGCATTCATTCATCCACCCCGTGCCCTCACTCATGCATTCATTCTCCAGTTGTTCTCATTCATTCCCTTCCTCGCTCTCATTCACTCATTCATTCCTTCATTACCCCCTCATTCATCCACCCCCGCTGTCACTCATTCATTCATCCACCCCCTTGCCCTCATTCATTCACTACACGTTCATTCCCTTCCTGGCTCTCATTCACTCATTCATTCGTTCACTGCCCCATCCTCACTCATTCATCCTTAGGCACCTCTGAGAGCTGCCTGAGGACAGACAGGGTGCCCGCGCCCCGCCCCAAGCTTCATGCCCACCCAGGCCATCCTGCATCCCAGATTGGCCTTTCTTTTTTAAAAAAAAAAATTTTTTATGGGGCTGGAGAGATGACTCAGCGGTTAAGAGCAACGACTGCTGTTGCAGAGCACCCGGGTTCGATTCCCTGCACCCACATGGCGGCTACGAACCGTCTTTAACTCCAGTTCCAGGGAAATCCGAAGCCGCCTTCTGACCTCCGCGGCACTGCACAACACGGGTGCACTCACGTACATGCAGGCAATAGATTATTATAAATAATAATAAATTATTCTTTTTGTTTTATGTGTCTGTGTGTATTGCGTGCACCTGTATCATGCAATGCCCACAGAGGGCAGAAGAGGGCGTCAGGATCCCCTGGAACTGGAGTTTCAGACAGTTGTTAGCTGCCATGTGGGTGCTGGGATTCAAACCTGGGTCTTCTGCAAGACCAGTCAGTGTTCTTAAACGTGAGCCATCTCTCCAGCCCCGCCTTTCTTATTGTGAAACCAAGTGTTGCAAATTTTGATTCAGGAAATAAGGTCATTGTGGCAGTGTAGACACCTAGACATACAAAGGAAAAAGTGTTTTTGCCCAGCTCCCTCAGACCTTGTTAGGGAGAAAGAAGGAATTTAATCAAATACTAAATGGGATGGCATGGTTTACAGATTGATAGAGTGCTTGAGGGGAGGGCTAGATGTGGGAGGTACTTGGAAAAGCTGAGCCTTCCCAAGGCATAAGTCACAGACTAATCTAATCACGGTTGGGGACTCCCTGGGCATAGGATGGTGCTGCCCCTGTGGGCCACCCCATGGCATCTTGGCCAAAGGTATTTGTTCTTTAGGGGAGCAGCACTATTTGGATGCATATTAAGCCCCCAGGCTCCTGTCCAAAGGGCCAGAGGAGAAAGCTGACCTCCTGGGACTGGGTCCAGGGCCAAGACTTATCTGTCTGACTCTGAAAGTGCAGATTGTGGTAGGGAGGCCAGACTGCTGTGTCTGGAAACCACTGACAAGCCTGGAGGCATTGCCCAGGAAGCTGGGGCCTGCAGCATCTGCCCCCACTCCTCTGGATCTTGCTTGGGATCTCCTAGGGACCAGGGATGGAAGGTAAGAAAATGTTATGAACAGCAACCTGTGGACGGGTCCACAGCCAGCTAATCTATATTCAAGAATTCCTGTATGTCTCTGCCTGGCAAGACGTGTATACAGTTCCTCAGATGCAGATGGGACAAGCACCAAGTTCATCTGGGCAGTCCAAAGGAGCTCCAGGAAGCCTACTGTTGACTCACACTTCAGGGGGCAGGGCAGCATCTCCTGTCCCTCTGACACTGACACCTCACCACACTCCCCAACACACACAAACTACCAAATAGAGCTGGGCCAAGCTGCACCCCGCACACACCCAAACAGCCTTTTGTTTCCTCACTGACATTGACGTCAATGGTGGCTGCATTGTTCTAGAAAGGAGAGTGAACAGCTCATCCACCTCACAGAGATTCTCCTTCATACTCAGCTTTTTTCTTGGTCTTGCTCTACATTCAGCCTGCCATGTAATGTCACATTTCCTCCCTAAATTGAACCTTTCCCATTTCCACTAGTAAATCTTGTAGAAAGATACACAAATCAATTAAATGCTGTAGGATCCTAGAGCTCCTCGGAATCTATTTTCAGTGTTTCACTTAGTTGATTTATTATTGTTATTACTGGAAGCTTCAATTTAGTCCACAAATATTTGTTAACACCTGAATTTGAGGAGGAACGCAAAAATGCATCTCCTTGGTCTTTTTGTGTCTGTTCTTGAGACGGTGTCTTGCCTTGTACCCCAGGCTGGCCTGGAGCTGGCTATGGAGCCTGTTTTGGCCTCAAACTCAAACCATCTTCCTGCCTTTGCCCCCTGCATTCTGGGTTTACAGGCGTGTGCCACCACACCCAGCTCAAATATACCTCATTGGAAACTTGTTCAAAAGGAGTTTGTGGAGTAGAGATGATGAAGCAGACTCATAAGCAGTGCTGTCTAAAATGGGGTGTAAGTCCTAAGAAAACAGAATCAGACAGAAACTCTCACCCTGGCTCCAAAAGAAGTGAACTCTGAAAGATATGACCCCTTAGGATCATGCCAAGTCCATGGATGCAATTCTTGCTAAGTCAAGACAGAAAAAGAGAGCAGGGCAGTCAAGCTGGAGCAGGATGATGAATCTTTTCTAGCCATTCCACGCTGACTGTCACCTCCAGCACAGAGCTCTTGGCCAGGTAAATTAATCTTGGCACTGTGGGAAGTGGGCTGGAAGAAGAAAGGCAGCCCTTCAGTTGGGAGCAGTTGGGGGATGATGACCTAGGGACTCAGGACTATGGAAAAAACTGACCTGTGGTCCCAGCCTTCATCCCACCTCTCAGCCAATGGCTGACTTCTAACAGGCTGTTTCCACCATGTTGGCCCTGCCCATCCATGCTTGGGACCTGCCTGGAAGCACTCCTTTAGCCCTTGTCCCCAGCCTCTGTGCCTTGCCAGACCCTACTCAGCTCTCTTGCTCACATTTAGTTAGCTAGCTGTGTAGGGAGCAGTCACTATGCACCACCAGGCTTTGTCCTGGCCTCCTCTCCTTGTGGGTCCCATGGTTTATGGGTTGGTCAGCTGGGGCACAGGTCAGAAGGGCAGGGGGCTAGGAAGAGAATTATCTCTGGACATGGAGATGGTTCACCAGGAAGCTCCCTGTAAGGTGAAGGGACACGGTCAATCTATCTAGCCCTCTAGCCACAGAACCCTCTTCTTGGGCTAGGGACATTGGAAAGGAAGATGCCTAATCTTCACTCTTTAACCTCACTGCATCTGGTTTACATCTGACCCCAGACTGGTACAATGGCAGCTCCTGGCAGGGAGCTCCCTCAGCCAGATCCCAGGGCATGGACAGCTCTGATCTCACACATGGTGACATGAGGCCCACTTGTTCCTAGTGATCCGGAAGACCTTGAAGCAGACAGGTGACCCAGGAGCAAGTGACTTTCCTAGATAGGAAATGGACTGTGAACCAATTTT
The DNA here is from genome assembly GCF_000622305.1 of Nannospalax galili. Taxonomy (NCBI): domain Eukaryota; kingdom Metazoa; phylum Chordata; class Mammalia; order Rodentia; family Spalacidae; genus Nannospalax; species Nannospalax galili. Next base: position 47,374 of record NW_008337295.1, on the reverse strand, counting down.
AAAACAGTGTCCTGGTTGTGTTGGGTACTGTTCTGGTTTGTTTCTCCATTGCTGTGACAAAACACTCTGACCAATACCAACTTGGGGAGGAAAGGGTTTATTCAGCCTACAACTCCCAGGTTACAGTTCATCAGGGAGTCCAAGGTAGGAACTCAGGGCAGGAACCTGGAGGCAGGAGCTGGAGCACAGGCCATGGAGGAATGCTGCCTAACCCTAACCCCTGGCCCCTGCTCAGCCTGCTTTCTTATGCCACATAGGCCCACCTGCCCAGGGGTGACACCACCCACAGTGGGCTGGGCCCTCCCACATCCTCATCAAGAAGATGCCCCTCAGACACGGCCACAGGCCAGTCCAATAGAGGTAATTCCCCAAGTGAGGCTCCCTCAACCCAGGTGTGTCAAGTTGACACTAAAGCTATCCAGCACAGGTACCTACTGAGAGGATTGTGTGTGTTATTTTTTTTTTAACTATAACTCCAGGGAAGCTGTCTTTTGTTTGGGGAGATTCACATATTATTCTCTCTCTCTCCCTCTCTTCCTCTCTCCATTCCTCCCTCCCTCCCTCTCTGTACATATTACTTCAGGAAGTCACAGGTTCACTCGTCACTGGTGAGTATGCAGTCCAGACTTTCTTCTGTGAGGAAGAACTGAGCAAACATTTGCACACAGCCAGCTGATCTGCTCTGTTGACATCCCCATCCCCTCTACAAAGGACATCTTGACAATCTAGTTCTTGCAGTACAAGTCAAAGTGGTGACAGTGGGGATGGCAGGATGGCTAAGCAGGTAAAGAACTTGCTGCCAAGCCTGACAACCTGAGTTTGATTCCTGGGATCCATATGGTGGAAGAGAAAGCTGATTCCCAAAAATTGTCTTCTGACCTCCACATGCACACTGTGGCACACAAACACACAAACACACACACACACACACACACACACACACACAATAAATAAATGTTTAAAACTTTAAAAAATTTAGAAGTGATGAGGTTTTTATTTATTTTGTTTTGTCATACCTAGGTGCAATGAATTTTTACCCATGACAGTTGTTACTACTTTAAAGGAACCTTCTTAGATGAGTCCAATCTATCTTTGCACATAATTTAAATGTCCTAGCTCTGTCTCTGACTTCATTGTATGTTTTATATAAATGAAGTGTTTAAAAAGCAGCATCCCAGGATTCTGCCTTTTGTTGTGTACCTCCTCTTCATTGCTGTACGAACCCAATATGCAAATGTTTAGCCAACCAATACCTTTATCATCAATTTTGCAAGTGAAAGATACAGTTTCAACAGAAGCCAGAAAAAAAAAAAACCTATTTGCTGTCGTGTCAGTCAAGAAATGATGAAAACATTAACCTTCCTAGTTACGAAGCCATTAGAAGAAAAAACTGATGTGACTGAGGTAAGAGATGTGCCCTTCAGTGAAGGTGGCGTTGCCATGGTAGATGACAGACTTCTGGCCCTCAGAGTCTAAGCTGTAGGTTAAGCTTTTGTTTTGGGAACTTGTGGGCTGATTTGTGGATTTCTGGTCTCTGGGGGCTTGAGACCCTTTCTGGGTTGGGGGTCACCCATACCCTTCACAGTTTTGGAGGAGCCCAGGGAAGGCAGCTTGCCAATAAGGTGCTTGTGTCCAGGGCGATGCTGTGGTCCCCCTATCTAAAGTGACCCCCCATTCTGAGGTAATGTGCTATGTCTGAGGAGACACCCTGTATTCATTACTTTTCTCATCACTGTGACAGGATAATCGACAGAAACAACTTAAGGGAGAAACACTTCACTTTTGCTCAGTGTGAGAGGCATTTCAGTCCATCACAATGTGGGAGGCATGCCAGCAGGAGCACACACCAGTCCATGGCAAGAGAAGCATGTGGCCGAGCTTCTCATGTGGAAGCTGACCAGGAGTCAGAGAAAGCAGGCCAGAACCAGAAACAGTTATAACCTCCAAGGCCTACCTCTAATGACCTCCTTCATTCAGAGGGTTCCAGAGCCTCCAAAAACAGCGCCACCAGATGGGGACGAAGTGTTCAAATACCTGAACATGGGAGACATTTCACATTTAAACTGTGATACGCCTCACGAATCAGAGGTGACTCCCATTCTGGAGTGGTCTCTGTGTGCAAGGTGATCTTGCATATTCAAGGTGACACCCTTCTATAGTTTGGGGCTAGAATGTCCCTAAATGTCCATAGTTAAAGATTTGGTCACCAGGGTGGTACTATTGGGAAACCATGAAAACTTGAAGAGGTGAGGCCTAGAGGGACGCCATTGGAGGCATGTTCTTGAAGGGGACTGTGTGATGTCTCTTACTCTTTCTTTTACACTATGGGGCACGCAGGGATTTCATGGCACTGGTCCCCTGCACGCACCCTGGAGCGGCGGGTCTGGTCACGCACCGCATCGCTGTCCGCCGCTGGGGTGCTGAGGCGGCGGCGGGTCCCGCAGCGTGTCTGTGTTGCTGGCTCTCTGGTGGGTCCCTGCTTCTCCGCCGCTTCTTTGTGGGTCTCTGCTGCCGGGGCTTGCCCAGCCGGGTTCCACCCTAATTTCACCCGTGCACTTCCTCAAGATGCGAAATCCACCGGCCGCTGGATCACGCGGGAAGGAGCGTGGCGGCTAAAGCTAGGTGTCCGTGAGTCGGCTTACGAAGAGACAGCTCTCTCCGGGAAGGCTGGATCATAGGCAGTAAGACACAGGACTCAGCTCAGTCTCAGTGGTACAGCCTTTATTCAGTGACTCTGCTCGGCTCCAAGTCTTGGTGATCAGCTTCAATTCTAGCTCCAGCTCCAGCTTCAATTATTGAGGGGAAACCAGGAAGCTTATCCGGTGGGGGCAGTGGTAAAAGCCTTAGCTGATAGGTACTTTGTGGGATGCCCTTATTTACATATGGAAGTAGGCTCCTGCCATTCTGCCAGACTGCCTGAAAATCACACAGGAAAGGCTGGTAGTAACAAAGCCAGAGGCTATGTTTATGGTAGGGCATCTGTGGCAGGCACGTCAAAAGATGAGTCAGGAAGATGCCAGAAAAGCACTCTGTTGAAAAAGGAGTCCCTGCATTTGAAGCCGAGCCCATGGGCTATCCGGACATGAAGGGACTTCTACTTTACACAACAGGGGTCTCCAACATTACACCATTCATGAAGTGAATCATTTTGCCACATACTGGCTCAATGATCAATTTTTCCCTGTTTAGCCCCGACAGCAATGGCAGCAACCAATTAGATACTGAAACCTCCAAAACTGTGAGCTAAAATAAACATTCTCTTTACAAACTGGTTATCTCTTAGATTTGTCACAGTGATAAAGCTAGTATATACTCCATATCCAAAATGGCACACCAGTTGGGCATGGTGGCACACATCTTTAATCCCAGGACTTTGGAGGCAGAGGTAGGAAAATCTCTATGGATTTGAGGTCAGCCTGGTCTACATAGTGAGTTCTAGGTCAGCTGAGTTACAAGGAGACCCTGTCTGAGAAAAAAACAAAGCAAACAAAATGACACACCACATCTGAGATAACCTGCGTTTATGAAGTGATCCATGTCTGAGGTGATCCTCCATGAATGAGGTGATCCTCCATGAATGAGGTGATCCTCCATGTCTGAGGTGACCTCCATGTCTGAGGTGACCTCCATGTCTGAGGAGATCCTCCATGTCTGAGGTGATCCTCCATGTCTGAGGTGATCCTCCATGTCTCAGGTGACCTCTATGTCCGAGGTGATCTTCCATGTCTGAGGTGACCTCCATGTCTGAGGTGATCTTCCATATCTGAGGTGATCCTCCATGTCTGAGGTGATCCTCCATGTCTGAGGTGATCCTCCATGTCTGAGGTGATCCTCCATGTCTAAGGTGACCTCTATGTCTGAGGTGATCTTCCATGTCTGAGGTGATCCTCCATGTCTGAGGTGATCCTCCATGTCTGAGGTGATCCTCCATGTCTGAGGTGACCTCTATGTCTGAGGTGATCCTCCATGTCTGAGGTGATCCTCCATGTCTGAGGTGATCCTCCATGTCTGAGGTGATCCTCCATGTCTGAGGTGATCCTCCATGTCTGAGGTGATCCTCCATGTCTGAGGTGATCCTCCATGTCTGAGGTGATCCTCCATGTCTGAGGAGATCTTCCATGTTTGAAGTGATCCTCCATGTTTGAAGTGATCCTCCATGTCTGAGGTGATTCTCCATGTCTGAGGTGATCCTCCATGTCTGAGGAGATCTTCCATGTTTGAAGTGATCCTCCTTGTTTGAGATGATTCCCATACCTGAGGGTTCTCTTCCTCACAAGTCAAGGGTGAGTTTCACTGTTCCTCGTGGTCATGGGCTTCTTCTAGAAGCAGCCCCTCTTGCTTTGGCCTTTTGCTAATGTGTCCTAATAATGTCCTGTCAGTTTAGCTGTTTCAGCATCATTGGCAGTGCTGAGTATCTGCCCATTGCTGCCTCACCCCCTCTAGCATGGATGTTCTGGAGTGACACTGGGAACTACGGCCCTTCACATCCTAGAGCAATCAAAGTCCATTTCCAACATGGTCCTTCATCCTGGGTAACACAAAGAAGAAAGCAGGAGGCTGTTCCTGGGACCTCATATTCAGCCCTCTAGGATGGATGTGATCTCAGGGCTCCACCTTGACCAAGCTGTGACTGACCCATGCTATGGGTGTCCCACTCAGCACTGACATGCACTCTTTTATTTAATTCTCACAACTGTATGAGGTGCATGTTGTGTCCCTGTTGGTCCTCTGCACAAAACACTCTCAACTTTGTGATGTGATGGGAATCATGGCTGATATCACGTAGAAGTGACACCCTTTGTCTGCAGCATGAGCTTAGAGTTACCCTCACCACCACACCCTACAAAGCCTGGGAAAGCGCTGGCTCAGGGAGAAGGCCAGTAGTCATAACCAATCAAAGTCCAAGTCCCAACCGGCTCGTCACCCCTGGAACATTCTCCCTGCCCAAAAGCTCCATTGAACTATGGCCAGACTGTCCCTGAATTCTTCTAATTCCCCTCTAAACTTACAAAGGCTGGCCTACAGTTTCCTCTCATGAATCACCTCCCACCACTTGCCTATCTAGCAATGCCAGGTTGACATGCCTCTCCTTGCAGAATGAGAGTGCCACGGGCAGTGAGTGCCCTACCTGGTTCTCTACCCACAAGCCTACCTTGGAGTCAATGCTGCTCTAAGCCTGCTGAGGGTTATGCGTAGTTTGGGGATTTGTCCTCTTCTGCTGGCTTCTCCTTAGCCCCAACATGGAAAAGGCATCATCACTAACTGGTCCTAGACCAAGGTCTGTGGGAAGTAGCAAAGAGCCTGACGGAGCCACCCTCTGGAAAACTCAAACCTAACACTAGAGACTGGAAAAGCTTCTATAAATAGCTGCTCAGCCAGGATTTCAGCCTGGAATTGAGCAGCTTACTGCTATTAATTTGTTTTTCATTACTTGGATGAAATATCTGAGGCAGGCTGCTTTATAAAGAAAAGACTCCCTGGTTTGGGAGGCTGAAAGTCCGAGAGCAGGTGGCCAGCTGATGAAGTCTTCGCTAAGAGTGATATTAGGTGGCATCATGGCAGAAACACGTTGGAGAACAGAGACTACATCACCAGACAGGAAGTCGGGAAGAGGGAGAGGAGTCACTGTTACTCCTTTTAGAATCCTAACTCCAGACTAGCTGAGGTGTCCCACAAGATCTATCTTAGTCCCTTCTGAGGGCAGCACTCTTAATGAACTAAGGCCGTTCCACTAGTCTCTTAAAAGGTACACAATGTCTCCCAACATCACCATGCTAAGGACCAAGCTCCCAACACATGGATCTTTGGGGGACATATAAACCAGAGCACACCTGTCCTTATAATGACCAGGGTCACTAAACTCTAGCTTGCAGGTAAAATCTGGCCCAAAGCCTGTTTGGGCAGAGCCTAAGGGGAAAGGGAAGAGGGAAGAAAGCCCCAGAATGCCACTGCAGTTGTATAATGCCCGGCATACCCTGTTTACTAGCTGGCCCTTTGCAGGAACCTACCACCAACCTAGCATTTAGTAGCATTATGATTATTGGTGTTTTTCCCTGTAGACAGCTGTGGTGGGAAGAGGGCAGGGAGGGAATATGGCACTGGGCATCGACTAGTTAGAGTGCTTCATGAGCGGAAGGCAGTAACAAATGACAAAGGCAGTAGAGAATTGTCTCATTGATGCTGGACCTGGACACCTGGAAAAGGAAGGCAACTGAACTAGGACACCAGGTTGCCACTTAAGACAAATGTTGAAGCCTTAGGGCTTCTGAGTCTGCTCAGAAAATTTCTGTCTCCTACAATTACCAGGTAGACTGTTGAAAATCGGACCTAAAACCTGATGACAAGGGTCAGAGAGCTATAGAAGAGACCCAAACTACAACCCTCACAGGCCTCAGATGTCCACATCAAGATCAAGTTGGGGCATGATCCTGAGACCGTGATGTGGACTATTGGGTGGATGAGCTGAGAATTTTACCCCTCATAGCCCCCAGAAGCCTACAAGCCAGCAGGAGTAGCTGCTTTCCAGGGCACACTGCCCTTCTGAGACCCCTCACCCAGGTGGGTGCCTAGGGGATGGTGTTTGGTTTTCCGTCCCTCTCAAGTTTCAGGCCTCTAGCCAGGGGTGGTTCTGAGCACACCAAAACCTAATCCCTGCTGCAAGAGGAGCCTGTCCACTAGCCATGGATCTGCAGAGCTGGCTGACATGTGCTGGCAGGCCCTTCAGGCACATGCAGGACAATAGAGCCAGTCAAAAGGGATGGAAGACGGGGCTGGGCTCGCCTCTCTGATGTAGAACTGTCTCTGGCACAGGCACCAGGAAGAGGTTCTACTCATTTGTGGGGATGACTCTAGCAGAGAACTGTAAATGCTTAACAACTGCTCTCTGAAGGTAAAAAAGAAAAGAAATAGAAAACAGAAAAAAGAAAGCGCAAGCTTTATGGCATGTGCCCATTTCTGTGGTGAAAGCAATCCCGTGACCAAGTCCAAGCTGCCACCACCACCGCCAGCGAAGTGGTGACGCCATCCAAAGCCACATTCATGAAGAGACACCCAGTCTCCAGCCCTGGCTCAGGCCAGCCCAGTCACTAGGGTGAGTCCTTAGAAAATAGAGTTGACTCTGCCCAGTCACAAGAAGAAATGGGCTCCCTGAAGCTCAATGGCTAGAAAGCTATCTTCCTGGGCTCTGTTTAGAAGATTTAAAGTGAAGTCATGGTCACCAAGTGCTCTTAATCAAGCGTTCACCCCATCTACCTCTTAAGGTTATGGAGACCTTGAGCTCCTTGGATGAGTTTGCTGGAGGTCACCCACAAAACCGAGAGCTGTGGATTTGTTAGAGTTGCTGTTGTGATACTGTTTGTGGTTGGGAGTAGATCTTCCAGGTCACACGCTGGAGCTCACTTTCGGGGCTGCACCATGCTGCCGAGTTTTGGTTTTGATGGAAATCACTGGGGTTCCTTTAGAAATGGCTCTGCCCATGTGGTGTTTCCTCGGCCCAGGTCCTGCACTCCTGAGTTCGCAGAGCCATGGGTCTGCCCCAACCCTTGTCTTTCTGGCCCCAACTTGCTCTAACACTTGGGCAAAGGCCAGAAGGAGCTCACAGAATTCTCAGAATGTCTTGCTCTGTTCCTAATTCTAGGTGACAGGGGGCAAGCACGGCCAGCTGTGAGATAATGCCATCTGAAATTCCTGCCCTTTAAGCCAAATATTTGACTAGGAAACCCAAATTTGCAAGCCATTCTTTTTAAATGAACTTACCTTACTTATATAAGTGCATAAGTCAACTCTATGTTTTGTTTTGTTGTTTTGTTTTAAAAATATTTTATTTATTATTTTACTTTATGTGTATGAGTGTTAGGCCTGCATGCAGGTAAGTGCACCCGTGTCATGCAATGCCCATGGAGGACAGAAGAGGCCGTTGGATCCCCTGAGCTGGAGTTACAGGCAGTTGTTAGCTGCCATGTGGGTGCTGGGATTCAAACCCAGGTCTTCTGCAAGAACAGTCAGTGTTCTTAACTACTGAGCCATCTCTCCAGCCCCAACTCTATGTGTTTAATAGACTGCTGGGTGAGTGTGTACTTAAACAAAAACTACAAAGACATAGCCAAATTTTATAACCTTTTCTTTGTGGGATATGAGGGATATCAGTTTCTTTTCTTCATATTTTTCAGGGTTGTTTTGTTTTAGTTTTTTGAGACATGGTCTCCCTGTAGCTCCAGTTGGCCTGGAACTTGCTATATAGACCAGGCTGGTTTCCATCTCACAGAGATCTGCTTGCCAAGTGCCAGGATTAAAGGACTGCAGTATCATGCCCAGCTCAGTTTTTTTTTTTGTTTGTTTTTATTTTATTGTTTTTGAGACAGGATCTCACTATGTAGCTGTGTAGCCCTGGCTCACTCGGAACTTGCTATGTAGATCAGGCTGACCCCAAACTCATACTGTCTCTGCTTCTCAAGGTTCTTGTCAAAGATTTATTTTATTTGTAATTATGTGTATATGTGTGTGTCAGTTGGTGCACATGAGTTCAAGTGCCCACAGAGACCGGAAGAGGGCATTGGATCCCCTGAAGGTGGAGTTACAGGTGGCTATGAGCCACCTAACATAGGTGCTGGGAACAGAACTGAGGTCCTCTGCAAGAGCAGTGTGCCCTCTTAACCAGTCAGCCATCTCTCCAGTCTCTAAAGTATTTATTACATTTATTTATTTATTTATTTATTTATTTATTTATTTATTTATTTATTTATTTATTTGTGTGTGTGTGTGTGTGTGCGCGCGCGCGTGTGCGTGTGCGCATGCCATGGCACTCATGTGGAGATTAGAGGACAATTTGCCAGAATCAGTTCTCTCCTTCCACCGTGGAGGTCCTGAGGAACTCAGGTTGTCAGGCCTGGTGCAAGCACGTTTTCTGGCTGGCCCTATTCTTTATATATTCCATAATAATTGTGTATTCCATAACTGTATATCTGTGATAATTTTTTCTTTTTGGTCTTTTTTTGAAGCAGGGTCTCCCTGTGGCCTCAGCTGTCCTGGAACTCACTATGTAGACCAGGCTGGCCTTGAACTCACAGAGATCAGCCTGCCTCTAGCTCCCAAGTGCAGGGACTACAGGCATGTGCCACCATGCCCGGCTAATCTGTGATAATTTATATATGTTCGTATATTATAATGTTTTATAGCTAGAAAACAAGCTGACTTTTAAAGTTATTAGCTCTTAAACATAAGTAGACATTTATTTTGAACAGGATGCTTAGGGCTGGCTTAGAATGGTGTCTCTTGTGATCAGCTATGTTAATAGAAATGAAGGGAGGTAGAGCAGTAAAAAGCAAAGGCACAGAATTCTTTGTGTGGTGAAGCCATTATTTTTATTTGCCCTCTATCCATTTCCCAGGCTTTATCTTCATAATTAGATAAATATGAGCATTTTGAACATCCAAGTGCAGGGGGTTACTAAGCTGATAGTTGTTGTCCAAACCTTTGCAGCATTATAAACAAAAAATCCTATAGAGCAAATGACAGATGATAAAAGCAAATGAACAAACCACACACACACACACACACACACACACACACACACACACACACTCACCATGCTCAATATCACCAGCACCACACCTGGCCAAGATGTGTCTTCTTTGTACATCCATATAGAATATATGCATTCGTAGAAAAAGCAGGAAAGGATACACAAAAATGCGTGTTCTCTAGGTGTGCTGGACCAGCCATGCCTTCCTCACCCACTTTCCAAGTTCTCAGTGTGTTTCCTATTTTGCTTATAGAGTGATCTCTTTTATCTCTTTTATTTGAAACTTTCCTCAGTTTTAACTGCCTAACTGTGGTCCCAAAACTTTAAATGGGAAATCAGAAAGAAGCACACAATGAGTTTAAAACTGCAGTGTGATGAAGTCTCCAGCTGCCCCACTCTGGCTGACCCGGTACATGAATCATCCCTTTGTCCAGAGTACCCACACTATATTCACAACTCTCCCATTAGTCACTTATGCAGCTTAGTCATTCAGCATTGCAAGGCTTGTATATAGCACAGTTTCCTAAGCTGAGAACACAGGGTCATGGAAAATTTAGCAATAGTAAAAGATTTCTGGACATGTAATGACCAAAAATTAATTCAAAACTAAATGTGTACTGAACCAAGGTTTCTGGCAGCACATACCTGTGTTGTATCATACGACTTCACTACAGCCTTGGTTCTGAATACCACATGCCACACAGCACCGATAACGCTGCCTCCGTCTCCTCAGCTCAGATTTTAGACCATTGTGTTAGGAGCTGCAGTATTTTTACTACACAAAGTTCTTTTTGCTTTTACAGAAACATAATGGGGTTTTTTTGTTTTGTTTTGTCTTTTTGAGACAGAGTCTCCCTGTAGCCCCAGCTGGCCTAGAACTCCCTATGTAGACCAAGCTGGCCTTGTACTCAGAGATCTACCTGCCTCTGCCTCCCAAGTGCTGGGATTAAAGGTGTGTGCCATCACGCCCAGCCTAGAAACAATGTTTTATCTACAAACACTAAAGATTGTTAGTATTTTCCTGTTGTCATTCCTCAGCATGTGTCAAATAAGTACATGGATTGTATTGTGTTAGACAGAATATTTGATTTTGAAAATTGCTGTTTGAGTTCCTGAGGATGAGGACAGAAATTCCAGCTATTTCTGAGATGATGCCAAGCATACGCCTGCTCTGTTGTAACACATATTTATGCAAAGTGGCATTCTCAGCACTGATGATAAAAATCAAATTATTGGTCAACCCTAAAAAGTGTTAGAGATTTCTATAGCCTCCATACCAAATATTCAGCCAACATTTAATTCTTTATGTAATATAAATAAACATGTTTGTCTCATTAGTATGCAAAATTGCTTAAGGCTTTAGTAAATGCAAAAAATATATGTAGATCAGCCTGGTATAGTGGCACACACCTTTAATCCCAGTACTTGGAGGCAGAGGCAGGCAGTTGAGGCCAGCCTGATCTACATAGTGAGTTTCAGGCCAGCTGGGGCTACAGGGAGACCTTGTCTCAAAAAGACTAAAAAAAAAGTTCCTTTTAGCAGATTATCTTTTATTTCTTCTTTGACAATTTCATACATGCAAAAATGCATCTTGATCAAATGCATACCCAATTCTCCCCTCTTATTCCCCCAAGACTAACAGTCCCTGTCCCCCTTCCGATCTCCTTTCTTGTTAATAACCCACTGAGTCTAATTAGTGCTGCCTATGGCAATGCTGACTGATCTTGTTGACTTGATCTCATGCAGATAATCATAGCTGCAGTGAGTTCATGGGTGCAGTGGCTACATCCTGTCCCAAAGACAGCATTTCACGGCACTTCTTCCAGCCTTAGAGCTCTTACATTCTTTCTGCCCTTCCTTGGTGTGTTCTCTAAGCTATCGGGGAGGGATGGAGACTGGGTTGATAGGTATTCCATTTAGGACTGAACACTCGATAGACATTTATTCTCAGCACTTTGACCAGTGAGTCCCTGCATTAACTGCTGGCCACTACAGAGAGGTGCTTCTCTGACCAGGGTTGAAAGCAGGACTAATCTATGGGTATAAGCATAAATTTAGAGGGCAGTTTGACAATGTCATTTAGCAAAACAGTAGTAGGTTCCTCCCTAGGGTCTGTGACTTCTAGAGCCATGGGCTTTTGGCTAATTTTACAGAACCAGGCCTGAATTCCTGTGGAACAAGCCTCAGATCCAATCCAATTGCAGCTGGTTACCCCCATGACCTTCACTCCACTACTACAGCAATGGACACATATTGCCTGCAGGTCACCACTGTAACATGCAAGGTTGGCTGCAGACAGACCATTGGTGTCTTTTCCCCCACAGTGGCCACAGAGAACCTTTCGGCACCATGACAGCTAGTCAGTGGGGACGAAGTTTTCGGATCAGTTCCAGTTTGATTTCCCTATGTCCTATAAGCAGTGTATTGTGTCTTCAGCAATAGGGTTTTGCTGTGTAGTGCTGGTGGGCAACCAAGAGCAGTGTTAACAGCCTGTGTTGTTTGGGGGACCTCTGGGGCCTCCTTGGCCAATAACTCATAGGGAGATACCCCACACCTGTTATTGAGATTTTCATTTAACAAACCATGTCTTCTGGGGGAATCATTATCCGCCCTTGCAGAGTATCTGTGTTCAGACTCTTTCTAATATTTTTAGGGTGAAGATAAAATAAAACTTTTATTTTTCTTATTATCGGATCTAATGCATAATTGTTCTGAACAAAAAAATAATTAGTTGATTTTTTCCAATGTTCCCTGTTGCATGAATTTTTTATTGAATTTTTGTGCATTTCATGCATTATATCTTAATCATATTTAGATCCTTATCTGCAGTCCCCCACTGGATTTTATGTATTGTCATATATATTAAGGACTATCAAGTCATGTTTGTGTCCCCAGCTGTACCTCAGTGTGAGTCCGTCAACTGGAGCCTGGTCAACCTATTTAGTGTCACTCCCCTAAATAAGACCAACTCTCCCTCGCCCAGCAGTGACCAGTTGCCAATAGTTCCTCGGCTAAGGTTGGGGCTTCTCGCCCATTTCCCCAGCATTACGCCGAGTTTTTGTCTGGTTTGAGTATGCATGGGTCTTGTGCAGGCTGTCACCATTGCTGTAAGTTCATACGAGCAAGTTCCCAGCTGCCTGGAAGACTCTGTTTCCTTGTGGTCCCTCACCACCCCTGGCCCTTCCAGTCTTTCTTCCCCCTCTTCCACAGTGGTCCCTGAGCCCTGGGTGGTAGAGGTTTAATACAGGAGTCCTATCCAGGGACACACACTTCAGTTTCTTATGCTCTATATTTTGGGCAGCTGTGGCCTTCTGTGTTCATCACCATCTGTTATGTGAGGAAGCTTCACTGGTGAGAGTTGAGAGATGCATTTATGTTCTCTCTGCCCCCATTCAGCTGTGTTCCCTGAGCCTTAGGTGTTGCATTGTAGATGTGTCACTAAGGGTTGAGTATCTCACAGACACTTATTCTCTGCCTTTGACCAGTTGTGGAGCTCTGTAATAGTCTCTTTAGTGATGAGAGGTCTCAGTTAGTCTGGTGGTCTCAGGCTTAATGAGCAGGAGGGGGCCTAGGCCCAAGGTGGGCTGGGAACAGCGTGGGGAGGGTCTACTAGGTAAGCAGAGTAGATGTGAACCCTGGGGCAGCAGGAAAGGTGAAGCTTTTCCATTTCAATTTCAGGATTAGCTGCACGGGGGCGGCCCAGCAGGTTGGGATGGAGCTGCTAAGTGATCAGGTTGGCTGGTAGGTTAGGGTGGGAGTTCACATGTCTGGGGCAAACAACTCAGATGGTGCGGCATTGGGGAGTGTTAATGATTGAGCTCCAAACCACAAGTCTGGGGCCAGGGAGGATCCCTGAGACCTAGGCTGGGCTGAGAGCCGAGATGGCAGGGATTGGCCCACTCTGCCAACTTGGGATGGGATAAGAGCCCTGTGACCCAGGGAAGTCTGAGAGCTAATGTGGTGGGTCACTAGGGAGTCTCAGGGAAAGAACCTCCTTCTAATCT
>NW_008337295.1:29283-33727 GCF_000622305.1 Nannospalax galili | reverse complement strand
CCATGTGGGTGCTGGGAATCAAACCCGGTCCTCTGCAAGAGCAGTCAGTGCTCTTAACTCTCCATCTCTCTAGCCCCTTAATCATATATTTTAATTACCTTACAGAATAGTGGATTTCCATAGTTTTCCATATCCTATAAAGTTCTTTGTGATTTATTGCCAATAAATATTTTATTTATAACCCTATTTTATATACATATATATATATTGATATCTGGATTGTGTAAAATTTCTTGGGCAAAAAGGAGTCATGAGCAAAAGAAAGTTTAAGAAGCCTTGGTGAATGGGGGTCAGCACAGCTACAGTTTGGATCTTTTTTTTTTTTTAAGTCTTTTTTAAGACAAGGCTTCCCTGTAGCCCCAGCTGACCTGAAACTATATAGACCAGGCTGGCCTTGAACTCACAGAGGTCTGCCTGCCTCTGCCTCTGGGATTAAAGATGTGCAGCACCACACCCAACTATGGTTCAGATATTTTAAAAAATGTTTTATTATTTTTTATTTTATGTGTCTGTGCATTGCCTGCCTGTATGTAAGTGCACCTGTGTTATGTAATGCCCCAGGAAGTCAGAAGAGGGTGTCAAATGCCTCTTCTGGAGTTATGGATAGTTGTTAGCCACCATGTGAGTGCTGGGAATCAAACCTGGGTCCTCTGCAAGAGCAGCTAGTGCTTTTAACTGCTGAGCCAGCTCTCTAGCCCTATGGCTGTCCAAAGGCCTGTGGGATGAATGACCACTAGTCCACTGGAAGTGGCAAAACCTTCCAGAGGGGCAGCTAGTGAAAGGAGTTCGGCATATCGGACCCTCCCTTCTTGCCCCCTCCGTCTCTGCTTCCTTCCCTCCACCAGGTGAGTATTTTGCTTTACCTTTGCTCCCACCATGATGTGTGGATCCACCCCAGGTCTAACAGCAATGTGGATCACCTATTGTGAACTAAAACCTCTGAAACGATGGGCTGAAATCAATCTTTCTTGTTTACCAGTTAATGTTCTCAGGCGCTTTGCCACAGCAATGGAAAGTAACACAAGTTCCATCTAAATCCTGCGTCTCTGGGGAACTTGGAGTCTATTCCTCGGGAATAAGAGGGAGGGGCGAATGTACAGATAACCAGGGTAGGGGACTACAGTTTCTGGCCCTTTCTTCCTTACCTGGGTGGTTGCTTTTCTTTGAACCTTTGAGGAGTGTCTGTTTGGAGGTTGTGTCTCTGAGGTAGACATTTAGCCTTGAGGATCTTCTTGGCAGTCAGGGCAGGGTGCAGCGCCCTGCTTCCTGTAGGCTCCTTGAGGGGCCCTGCAGCAATTCCTCCTCTGTTGACAGAGTCCAGCTTTGAATGAATGGGGTACAGGGTGGGCAGCCGGCTCCAAACCTCATGCTCCCGGCTTGGAGAAGATTAAAGCTGATGTCACCAGCGCTGAGCTGGGGCTGCTTAGAATCTTGACTGTCACATGATTCAAAAAGTCTTCACTTGGCCCCAACTTTCACTTTCTGCTAATGCCTGAAGCCACTATTTCCAGTCACACAATTTCCCAATTCTTCCTCTTCCTCTTCTGTCACAGGCCCAGAAGGCCAGAATTCTGAAAGTCAGCATTCATTATCTAACTACCCTTTTTAGGCATCTTAAATGGCATCTTATCCCTAGGAATTCTGTTGTATCACTGTGTCGCCAGTGATCTTGTGTAGACCAGGTGTCTCGTGGTTCTTGGTGTCTTATTCAGAGAACAGAAAAAAGCACACAGAAATAGTAAAATAAAAAGAGTTTTATTAGCCGGGTGTGGTGGCACACATCTGTAGTCCCAGCACTCCAGAGGCAGAGGCAGGTGGATCTCTGTGAGTTCAAAGCCAGCCTGGTCTACATAGTGAGTTCCAAGACAGCTGGGGCTACAGGGAGACCCTGCTTCAAAAAAAAAAAAAAAAAAAAGAGTTTTATTTATTTAAAGAGAGTGCTGGATACACTGGAAAGGGACAGAAAGTTACTTGAGCTAGAATGCCCCAAAGCAGTGTTTTTCATTTGGGGCTTCCTTTTGTGGGGTCCACAAGGAAGAGGAGTTGGTTCCTCAGGGGCTGGCATAGTGTGTGTTTTTTTTTTTCTGATTTGATTGACAGGCTTTGGATATGTAAATCTTTCATTAGTATTCCTGTCCTTTCTCATGATGCATCTGATTTCAATCTTATGCACACCCAGTTATGAACAGACATAAGATGGTAAAGAGGGGATTTTCCCTACATTTTCTCAGAGGGCACAGTTTGTTTATGGTGCATGCACCCCCAAACTGGCTCAGGCTGGATCAGTTCCAGATATTTCTTGGGACATGTTTGAGTGGAAACTAGCTGCAAAGAGGGAGTAACCAGGAGGTAACTAAGGGAAGAGAGACCTGGTGCATTGTTTGGAGCAGGCTGTGAGCAGATTAATGGGGGGTCGGGGGCAGGCTGGTCAGTGCATTGTTAGAAACAGGTTGTGGCTATAGCTTGAGGCAGGAGAAGTCCCAGGTTGCCAAGCTTTCTTGGGTCACCTATAGGTTTAGGAGTCCTCTTCAAATCAATTTGGAACTCACTCAAAAGAATTATTTCCCCTTTTTCCAAGAGGAAACCACAGAACCATCCTATTGAAACTTTCTATTCTCTCTCTCTCTCTCCCTCCCTCCCTCCCTCCCCCTCCCCCCCTCCCCCTCCCCTCTCTCCTTCTTTCTCTCACTCTCATCTTCCTCTAACCTAAGCCAATGTAATTTCTCTCTCTCTCTCCCTCCCTCCCTCCCTCCCTCCCTCTCTCTCTCTCTCCTCTAATCTTTTCTACTAGCACTGAGGTCATCTAGACACCAGGTCATATTTACATAAACCTGGAGGTCATATTTACATAAACCTGAACTTTCCTTTAAAACATCCTGTGCTGGCAGGGAGTGTTGAACCACCTTGGTGCCTTGCATCAGGAGGTGCTTGCTCACTGCAGGCCTACAGGCCTGACCTCCGGTGCTGGGACCAATGTCTGGAGGTTACTCTGACTAAGGCCATCTGTGTGACACAAGTCTGTTTATCTGTCCCTGGATGCTCTGGGCCTTCAGGTGTATTGCTCAAGGTGTGTGTGTGTGTGTGTGTGTGTGTGTGTGTGTGTGTGTTCCTGTCACAAGGGACCCCCATCTTCACTGGCATCAAAAGATTGACCCACTTTCAGAAACAACGTTTTGTAGTGGTCAAATCCTTTGTCAGATTGTATAGGAGACCTGCAGCTGGGCCCCAACTGTGCTGGCATGTTTCATGCTGGAGTCTTAGCAGCTCTGGTGTGGCTCTCCAGTGGCATCTAGCCTCTTTTATTTCTGGAAAATTTTGAAGACCCTGGTTTCCTTTTTTCAGTCAGTCAAGATTTTAAGAACTCTGCAGACACAAAGTCAGCAGTGGACAATGGGAATATCCTGCAAGCATAGCCCCTGGCTGCTAACCGGTTCATCTGAGCCAGCAGGGTATCTGCCCCTTCCCCTGCCCAGTCCCAGTCCCCAGTGCGGTAGCCAGGCAGACTGGGGCTCAGCTCAGGAGCCCAGCACGCTCCCCCCCAACTCTCTGCAAGTTGAATGGTTTTGTTTGTTTACAGTATTTCCCTGCACTCATTGGAGACAAACCCTCTAGGCTCCCTCTGCTTCTGGACCCCCAGGAGTCCCTGGGGTGCATCTGGCCTCATTCAGCAGCTTCTCTCAATGATGCAGCCCTGCTTCCTTCTCAGTGCTAGCGTTATGCCAGGATCATCTGTCCTAAATTTATAACAATTGTTAGACACATATAAAGTTTATCTATTTGGACTGAGCAAACAGAACGGCCTATATTGTTAGACAACTACTGAAGAAACACGCCTGGATCTCTGTCGGAGGAGGGACCAGACACGGGCATGTCCTCCTCTTCCTGGAGTCATCTCAAGAGTAATGCTCCAGTTGGCCAAGAGCCAATAATTTCAGGCAATCCCAGACCCCAAGGCCACTCCTGTTCAGCCCAGACCAGCTCTGCCCTCAACTAGTCATGAGATCCTGGTAAAGACTTTGGGCCTCAGTGTTCTCCACAAAATGGAATTAATGACAGCTCCCTTGAAGTGTTTTGTGTGTGTGTGTTGCATATGTGTGCAGGTGTGCATGCACGTGTGTGTGCGTGTGGAAGCCAGAAGTCAACATCGGATGTCTTTCTCAATCACTATCCACTTCATCTACTAGGGCAGATTCTCTTGCTGAACTCAAAGCTCACCAGTTCAGCAAGTCCAGCTGGCCAGTTCCCCCATGGATCCCCTCCACACAGGTTACCAGGCTAACTTGGTATTTATGTGTGTTCTGGGGATATGAACTCTGGTCAAGCTTATGCAGCAAGCCCTTTATTCACTGAGCCATCTTTCCAACCCTAAAGTTTTTCTTTGTTCCTTCCTCCCTCCCTCCCTCCCTCCCTCCCTCCCTTCCTTCCTTCCTTCCTTCCTTCCTTC
>NW_008337295.1:20792-29045 GCF_000622305.1 Nannospalax galili | reverse complement strand
CAGTTGTGAGCTTCCATGTGAGTGCTGGGAACTGAACCTGGGTCCTTTGCAAGAGCAGTTAATGCTCTTAACTGCTGAGCCAGCTCTCCAGTCCCCACCTCCCTTTTAATTTAAATATTTCATTTATTGCTTTTATTTTATGTGTTTGAGTGTATTGCCTGAATGAATATGAGTGCACCTGTGTTGTGCAATGCCACGGAGGTCAGAAGAGGGCTTTGGAGTTCCCTGGAGCTGGTGTTAAGGACGGTTCGTAGCTGCTGTGTGGGTGCTGGGAATTGAACCTGGGTCCTCTACAAGAGCAGTCAGTGCTCTTAACCACTGAGCTACCTCTCCAGCCCCTGCCCACCTCCCTTTTAAAATTAAAACAACAGAGAATTTCCCAGCTCTGCTATTTCTGAGTCACAGTGTCCTGTTGAAATCCAGTGTTGTACTGGTATTACCACCCACCTCTAGAACTCATCTTGTACCTCTGAGATTCAGAGCCACCAGCTGGGGACCAAAAGTTTAAACACATCAGCCTATGGGGGACAGTACACTTTAAATGTTTTTTAAATTTTTTTAATTTATTTTTATTTTATGTGTATGAGTATTTTGGTTATACAAATATAAATGTGAATGCCCGTAGAAGTCAGAAGAAGGTGTTGGATCCCCTGGAACTGGAGTTACAGATAGTTGTTAACCACCACGTGGGACCTGAACCCTCATCCTCTGCAAGAACAGAAAGTACTCTTTTTAAATTAAATTAAATTAAATTTATTTTTTAAATTTTATGTGTATGTATGTACTGCCTGCATATAGGTACCCGTGTCATGCACTGCCCACGGACAAAAGAGGCTGTTGGATCCCCTGGGATTGGAGTTATGGTCAGTTGTTATCTGCCATGTGGGTGCTGGAATTCAAACCCAGGTCTTCTGCAAGAATAACCAGTGTTCTTTACCACTGAGCCATCTCTCCAGCTCCCAGAAAGTACTCTTAACTGTTAAAACATCTCTCCAGCCCTGAGAGTTCACTTTGAAACTATACTTTTTTTTTTTTTTTTTTTTTTTTTTTTTTTTGTCTTTTTGAGACAGGGTCTTCCTGTAGCCCCAGCTGGCCTGGAACTCCCTGTGTAGACCAGGCCTCGAACTCACAGAGATCCATCTGCCTCTGCCTCCCAAGTGCTGGGGATTAAAGGCATGCACCACCATGCTTGTCTTGAAGGTATACTTTTATCCTAATAGATATGAAGTGGAGTCTTATCGTAATTTTGATTTGCATTTCTTTAATGTATTTATGCACTTATTTAGTGTGTGTGTGGGGTTAGCACATGCCACA
Organism: Nannospalax galili; assembly: GCF_000622305.1. NCBI lineage: Eukaryota > Metazoa > Chordata > Mammalia > Rodentia > Spalacidae > Nannospalax > Nannospalax galili. Next base: position 27,731 of record NW_008337295.1, on the reverse strand, counting down.
GGGCATGTGTGGAGGCCAGAGGATAACTCTGGGGAGTCGGTTCTCTTCTGCCTTGTTGAGCAGGGTCTCCTCTTGGTTCTGTTACAGTACATCATATCTGGGCTGGTTGGGTCATGAGCTTCTGGGAGGTTCTCCTATTTCCAGTTCCCATCTTGCACTGTGGGCACAGAACTCAGATTGTCAGGTTTGTGTGAGGTTTACTCTCTGAGTCATCTCCCTGACCCCTTTGGTTTGCATTTCTCTAGTTACTGGTAGTGAACACCTTTTCATGGACTTGCTAATCACTCGTATATCTTCTTTGGAGAAATGCTTTTTGAATCCTTTTTTATTTTATTTTATTTTAAATAGGGTCTCCCTGTAGCTACAGCTGGCCTGGAACTCACAATATCACTAATATAGACCAGGCTAACCTTGATCTCACAGAAGTCAGCCTGTCTCTACCTCCTGAGTGCTGGAATTACAGGGGTGTGCCACCTCACCTGGCTCACCTTTGCTTGTTTTTAGCTAGGCTGTTTTTTGTGTGCTGCCTTGGGGTTGTTTTGGGGATTCAACAAGAGAGTCCCTGAAATGCTTGTAGCCTGGCTTCTGGACAGTACCCACTGCTAGCCCGAAGTAAAATGTGAAACCGCCTTGTTGCCAAATGCTGCTTGACAGAAAAGGCAGGCAGGGATTTCTAGCAGGCTCCCTCCCCTGTGCCCTCCACTCCCTCCCAGGCCTTGTGGGCCACACTCACTGCTTTACTTTTCAATCTTTTTGTGGTGCCTTCCTAGGGGACTCCCTGGCCTGGCCCCTGGATACAGCTGGGTCACATAGGAGGCATGGCGTGCCAGCCAAAGGTCTGACTTACCAGAGTGAAAAGAGATGTAGACTCTTGGAAACATGGTTAAATTCTGTAAATAGTCTGAGGTCACCTATCAAACAAGATGACTACGCTCTGTTCAGCACAGTACACATAACGTGTTTGATTTTGTTTCAATAAGAAAAATCAAAAGCAAAACTAGAGGATGCCCAAGAGCTGCTAGTCCTGGGAGGCTGGCGGTGACTCCCACATCAGCAGGTCCTGGCAGGTCGCTCACCTGGGAATGACTCTGATGGCTTTTAGATGAGGGTTGTGCCTTCACCACCACCCCCATGCTCCTGGGAGCCATGTCCCTGGCCTCACTGGCCTCACCCACTTACCTACCCCTTTTCTTTCTTTTGCCATGAGCTGGGTTCTGAGCTTCCCAAATAAGCCTGTTTACCACCATTGGACCACTCTCAGAATCGCTTTCTCTAATGCACTGTTCTTAGAATCAAAGCTGTGTCACAGAACAGACACAACGGAAGAGACATGCAGCAAACAGCTTCTGTATGAGGTCTCTCAGGGACAAGTGACTGGGAGCGCTCTGCCCCCATGGTCAGGATCTGTCCCTGAGCTGCCAGGTCTGAACTCCTGCACAAGAAGCTTCCCACTCTGGTTAACCCTCCCATCCAGCTGCCTGTTCCACTCTCCTCTGTAACTGTGGCCCTGGACACAGCCCTGGGGAATGCCTGTCTGGTTCTGGCTGGGTTGAAAACCCGACAGCTTCTTGAAGTACAATATCTCCTCTTCTAGTGGGCCCAGAAGGTCCCAGCAAGGTTCTGTTATGACTTGACTCTAGTGAAGGGTTCCCTGTTGGAGTGGAAGACTGGGCTGAATCCTGGAATAGCCCTGTGTCATTTTCTGTCTTTAAGAAAGAAGCATGTACTGGCCTTGGACAGGAGTGGGCTACCTCCGCAGGCCTGGGCTATTCTGGATAATCAGGGCCATCAGTCCAGACATCCCCCTCCCAGTCTCAGTCCCATCGCTTCTCAGTTGGGAGTGTGGTCTTGGCACGGTGGGCCTCCAGGGGGTGAGAATGAAACCGCCCTGGAGCTGCACTGCCACAGGGAATTATTTTGGGATCTGATCCTCCGTCGTTTCGCTTTCTGTAAGAGTCTTTGTCATGCTGGTCCCCAGCCTTCATTGTCATCATCCCCTGCCTGGGTAGCCATCAACACAACCTTGGATTCAGGCCTTCCAAAGAAGGGAGACGGTGCCCCCTGCTGGTGTGCCATGGCACCTCCCCACACTGAAGGTTGCTGCACTCCATACAACCTAGGGACTTTAGTCCCACTGGCTCGTGGTGACTTAGCTCCCAAACCTTAATTTAGGGTCCACTTCCTCAGACTACTTCTGGTAGAAACTTCCTAGGAAAACAGTCAAATCCTTGAATGTGGGGGTGAGGGGGTGGATGGGACTGAAGGAAGCCTTTGGCTAAGTTTCCACAGAGAGGGTACAATGATGGCTGTGGTCCCTGAGGGGGTGTCTGGTGGCACACCAAAGCATCTGCTACCATGGCCCAGGCCACCATTCAGGGCTTCCTTCCTCACTTCCTCACACACCCGTTCAGTCAGTATTTCTGGGGAGTACTGAGGAGACATTCAAGGTTTTATGCTGTCTCCTGGGAGCTTGTGTTCTGGTCAGAAGAGGCAGTACAGGCCTGGAGGAAGCCAACAGAGCCACTGGGGCATCTGATAGAGGCTCTCAGAGGGTCTACCAGGCCAGCAGGGCTGAACCACAGGCTTGTGGGAGTGGCAAGTGAGGCCATTCAGGCGGGTTAATGCCCAGGGGGCCCAGGCAGTGTGGCTGAGGTAGGTGCAGGGAGCACATGGGAAGACCAGAAGGGTAATACAGGGCCAATCCCTGAGGTGGCCAAGGTCCTTAGGATGTGGTGGTGACTCAGGATGCATCTCCCGGTGTCTGCCCGTCCCTGCTCACTCCAGCAGAGATCTCCAAGTTCACATCTGTGTCCTGCTGGACCTGTGTGTCTTGTCTTCATTTACTTTTGGAGAGGGAAAACAGTAGCTAGTTACTAGACTTTGGACACTAGTTAACTAGGCTTTTCTAAAAATGTTTTCTTGGGCCTTAAGCAGAAGTCCTTTATTTGAGATGTTGAGATGTAGGCTCTAAGCTATTGTCACACTCTCCAGCAAAGGACATGTGATGGTGAGTTTTAATTGTTACCTTGACACAATCTAGAATCTTTTGAGAAGACAAAGTGTTGATGAGGAATTGTCTAGGTTAGGTTAGGTTGGCCTGTGGGCATGTCTACAGGAGGTTATGTTAATTGAGATGGGAAGACCGTTCCCTAGGCAGGGGATTATGTGCTGTATAAGAGGGCAGAGACCTGGGCTGGAGAGATGGTTCAGCGGTTAAGAACACTGGCTGTTCTTACAGAAGACCCGAGTTCGAATCCCAGCACCCCCATGGCAGCTAACAACTGTCCGTAACGCCAGTTCCAGGGGATCCGATGGCCTCTTCTGTCCTCCATGGGCATTGTACAACACAGGTGCACTTACATACATGCAGGCAATACACTCATACACATAAAATAATGAATAAAATATTTTTTGTAAAAAGAGTGCAGAGACTGAGGGGCCGCTAAGAGCATTGGCTGGTCTTGCAGAGGACCTGGGTTCGGTTCCCAGCATCCACAGGGTGGCTAACAACCATCTGTAACTCCAGTTCCAGGGGATCTGATGCCCTTGTCTGACCTCTGTAGGTATTGCATGACATGCGTGCACTTACATACATGCAGGCAATACACTCATACACATAGAAATACTAAATAAAATATTTGTAAAGGAGTGGAGAGGCTGGCATGTGTGTGCTAATTTGTGCTCTCTGCTCCTGACTCTGGATGCGATGTGACCAGTTCTCTCCAGCCTCTGCTGCTGTGACCTCCCAGCACTCTCGGACTGTAACCTGAACTGTAAGCCAAATACACCCTTTTTCCTTAAGTCCATTGTTCCTGAGTATCACAGCCACAGGAAATGAAACTAAGACACGCCCTTAAACAGGTGATTCCCTATGTGTCTTCCGGGTCTAGGCTGCTCTTTCAGACCCCTAGGCCTGTGGCTTCTTGTGAAGGTTGAACTCTGCCTTGGGGTGGGGGGGGTCCTTTCAGGTTCCCACCTGGGATGAGATTGCAGAGCCCCCCAAACTTCTTGAGTGCAAATCTTTCACTGCTTGGTGAGGCCATTAAGGGCCACAAAGACCAGCCTTGCCCAGCTCTGCACAGTTGAAAGTAAAGGCTGCTCTGGATGGCAGCTGTTCTACTCACTCTGCAGTGCCAGGTAAACTTCAGGCTCATAAATGATCTTATGAGAAGATAGTTGCAAATAAACGGGAAAACAGTGGGTATGCGAGCTGGCCCCTCTAACAATATTAAACAAAAATTAATAATTATTATTTATTGAGAAATAAAAATTATAATAAATTATAAAGAATTAGAAAAACTCCCACAACCACAACACCAATAGTCTTTGAAACCCTGAAACTACTAGACTGACTTTTTCATAGACACATACACATATACACACATACACACAGAAACACACAGACACACATATACACACATACATGCAGACATATATGTACACATACACACAGAGACACACATATACACACAGAACACACACAGAGATACACATATACATACATACACACATACATATACACACCTATAGAAACATGCAGAGACACACATACACATACATGAAGATATATGCACACACAGAGGCATACATATATACACACATACACACATCTACACATAGACACACACAGACACAAATACACACACACACACAATCACTGAGGCTATACTATAGAAGGGACATTATAGTTTCCCCTTTTCACTAAAACTTGTGATAATCAGGACTGGAGAGATGGCTCAGTGGTTAAGAGCACCAGCTGCTCTTGCAGAGGACCTGGGTTTGATTCCCAGAACCCACATGCTGGCTAACAACCATCTGTAACTCCAGTTCCAGGCTATCCGATGCCCTCTTCTGACTTCTGTGGGCATTGCACAACATGGGTGCACTTACCTACCTGCAGGCAATACACTCGTACACATTAAATAAAAATAATAAATAAAATATTTTAAAAATAAAAAATAAAAATTGCGATACAATAAAGAGACCTTTCAAAGAGCATTTTTGATAAGAACATAATCTAGTCAATATATTCAACAAATAGTAACTGGGCACCCGTGACAGGTAATATTGTCAACTTGGCAAGATCTAAGACCATTTAGGAGACAAATCTCTGCACAAGTCTGTGAGGGAGTTTCTGGATTGGGTTAACTGAGTTGGGAAGAACCGCCCTCATGGGCAGCACATCCCATGGCCTGGGGTTCTGCACTGAATAAAGAAAGAGGAGAAAGCGAGCTGGGCAGTGTTCATCTCTCTGCTTCCTGACTGTGGTGCAGTGTGACCCTGAAGTCCATACCACAATTGACTGGACCCTCAAACTGTAAGCCAAAGTGAACCCCTCCTTCTCTAAGTCACAACAATGAGAAAAGTATCTAACACAAGAGTCCATATGTGGGGCTGGAGAGATGGCTCAGCAGTTAAGAGCACTGGCTGTTCTTGCAGAAGACCTGGGTTCAAATCCCAGCACCCATGTGGTGGCTAACAATCATCTGTAACTTCAGTTCCAGGGCATCTGATGCCCTCTTCTGACCTCTGTGGGCACCATACGACTTGGGTGCACTTATACATATGCAGTCAATACACTCATGCACATAAAATAAAATATAAAAAATTTTTAAAAAGAGCCCATATGTATGACAGTGTTGAAGGTAGAAAGGACTCAGGTGACCCAAGCAGCTGGTGTCTGTGCTCATGGAACTCACTTTCCCAGGGGCCACTGCAGGAGACAGAAAGCAAATGTCATGGATAATGGCTTACATTACTTTAATCAAATAAGCACTTTAATTGAAATGTAATGTGATAACTTCAGATGTTACTTTTGATGCTCGGAGTGAAAAAAAATATATAAAAGTCAGGAGCCATGAAGTCTCTCAGGCAGGTCGCGTACTGGTCAGGAATTCCAACTCACTGATAAGTAAGTTTTATGGCTGAGACATCTGGCTCACTGATAAGTAAGTTTTATGGCTGAGACATCTGGCTTACTGATAAGTAAGTTTTATGGCCGGGACATCTCCAACTCACTGATAAATAAGTTTTATGGTTGGGACATCTGGCTTAGTGATAAGTAAGCTCCCCGCTCTCCCTGTAGCATTTTGTAATAGTTTAAACGAACCAATAACCGCGTTTCTGCTTCTGTACCCCGCTTCTGCCCTATAAAAGCTCCACAAACCCGACCTGAGGCGCGCAAGTCCCCCGAGGAGACTTTGTGCCCACAGGTACCTGTGTACTAAATAAACCTCTTGCTGTTGCAACCCGAAGGCTGGCTTGTCCTCTGTGGTTTTTCTCTCCTACATTTGGAGGTGAATCATGCTTTTCTTGGGCTTCTTTCTTATATGCCAAATGTGAAAGAAAGCTCCACACCTCTGGATCAGATATGTCTGCTGATATGATCCAGGGTGCGAATCGATACACCTCATTCCAAAATTTTAAGCTTTCCTCTTTTGAAATCTTAAGTCCTCTGGATTTGAGTAGAGTTTTAAGAGAACGGATCTGACGTTTCCTTTGTCTTGATACAGAATTCCCCATTTTGAAGGGAAGATATTTATTTATTTATTATTTTGTTGTTGTAGTTGTAGTTGTAGTTTTAGATGTTTTTACAGCAGTCGGACACTAGAGGGCTGAAGCGCCTAGGCGAGTTACAAGCCCCTAGGTCAGAAAGAAAAGTTTGCAGTTTAAATCTTGGAGCCGCTTTTGGCTTCCAGGTGCCTGGCAGGGATTAGCTAATTTGCATTTTTACTGAATCCTGGCTGTCAGCTGCTTGCCTGAATGCTTGAGAGAAGGGAGAGAGCTGACTAGAGGAATTCTGCCTGACTCTAAAGCTTAGGTGGAAATCCCTGGAACTTTTTGGGATTTTTCTCTAACAGTGTTCAGATAGAAAAGTGAGGAAGTTTTTAGAAGAGAGAAAGAGATTAAACTACCTTCCTGAGAGGGAAGGGTACTCAC
>NW_008337295.1:0-7636 GCF_000622305.1 Nannospalax galili | reverse complement strand
AACTGAGAATGCTCATTTACCTGGGATTAAACCCACTCAGACACTGAACTCATATCCTTATTTAAGGCATGTGATTTAGCAGAAAGCAAAAAAAGCTAACATCTATACAGACAGTTACTACATATTTTGAAAAAAAATTAAAAATTATAAAAGTCAGGAGCCATGAAGTCTCTCAGGCAGGTCGCGTACCGGTCAGGAATTCCAACTCCCTGATAAGTAAGTTTTATGGCTGAGACATCTGGCCTGCTGATAAGTAAGTTTTATGGCTGAGACATCTGGCCTGCTGATAAGTAAGTTTTATGGCTGAGACATCTGGCCTGCTGATAAGTAAGTTTTATGGCTGAGACATCTGGCCTGCTGATAAGTAAGTTTTATGGCTGAGACATCTGGCCTGCTGATAAGTAAGTTTTATGGCTGAGACATCTGGCCTGCTGATAAGTAAGTTTTATGGCTGAGACATCTGGCCTGCTGATAAGTAAGTTTTATGGCTGAGACATCTGGCCTCCTGATAAGTAAGTTTTATGGTGGGAACATCTCCACCTCACTGATAAGTGAGGTTTTATGGTGGAAACATCTGGCTTAGTGATAAGTCAGCTTCCCGCTCTCCCTGTAGCATTTTGTAATAGTTTAAACGAACCAATAACCGCGTTTCTGCTTCTGTACCCCGCTTCTGCCCTATAAAAGCTCCACAAACCCGACCTGAGGCGCGCAAGTCCCCCGAGGAGACTTTGTGCCCACAGGTACCTGTGTACTAAATAAACCTCTTGCTGTTGCAACCTGAAGGCTGGCTTGTCCTCTGTGGTTTTTCTCTCTTACAGGAGGATGGCAAGGTTGTAGCTCTATGGAGATCAGGAGTGCAGAAAACCTAGTTCCTGGTCATGGCTAAAAGGACCAGTACAGGGAGTGCTTGTTGTTATGTGAGCAGACCCGTGTCTCCGAGGCTGCGGGTGGCGTTTGTTTACTTTTGTTGATCAGTCTGCAAGCAGGTTGTCTCCTGACTCTGACTGGCTTTTGTGATGAAAACATGGACTGAAACAGCCATTGTGACCTTGAAACATGATCTGGATAATGGAAAGAGCCATCCTTCCACTGGTGGGTTTGGGCAAGTCTCTGAGACCAAGCATGCATGGGCCCTGGCACACAGAAAGGGCCCAGTCCTTGGCAACTATTTATCAAGCAGTATTCATTCATGCGTGCAGAACTCCACAAATATTTGCTGAGCTCCTATGATAAGTGCTTGGGCTGTGTACCCTGTCCTAAGTTCTGAGTTCCTCAAAGGCCAAGTTCCACCATTGCTGTCTGTAGCTCTCTGCCTTTGGTCAGGCTCCTGGCACAGTCCCACCCCATGTCCTGGAGTGGGGGACTAAGGAGATTTGCTTTGCTGGTCATCCTGGCTTCCCTCCTGCTACCCGGTGCAGATTGAGTCCCTCAAGTCAGTTATAGACCCAGAGACCATGGGCTCTACAGAGCTCCAGCCTGCAGAGGGTATGCCAGCCCCTGAGTTGCTGTCACACATTGGGGGGCTCAGGTCTGGAGACTAGAAATCTAAGTCAAGGTGCTGGTGGGGTTTGTTTTGTCCTTGCCCTGTACATACCTACTTTCTTATGTCCTTGGTGGTCACCTCCCTGTGCTAGTCAGTGTCTTAATCTCCTCTTAAGAGGACACTTGTAGGCTGGATTAAGGTGATCTCATTTAATAGTAATCACCTCTTTAAAGTTCTTGTGTCCAAATAGAGTCACCTTTCGCAATAATGAAAGCTAGAATTTGAGCACAGGAATTTTAGGGAGACACAACTCAGCCTATGAGAGAAAAGTTTGGTTGCAAGTGATGGAAGGTAATTCAGGATGATGTTGGTCAAGGGATGATGAGCAAGCTCTCCTGGCAGCTAGGCTAGAGATACGCTGCCTAGGACACAGCCCCAAAGCCACTGCACGAAGATGGGTTTGCACTGTGGACCCTCTGAGGCAGAACCCGGCCCTGTTCCTGCTCCGCATACAGTGTATGAGAATGTGAAGAAAGACCAAGCCCGGCCTCAACTTCCTGAAGCTTCCACTTGAGAGGCAAAGTCTGATGATACAGTGCACATGTGGTTGTTAGCACCAAGTCATGATTGAGCCCAGCCACAGTTGGGGAGCGGGATGCAATTCTTTTCGTTTTTTGTTTTGTTTTTGTTTTTTGAGTCAAGGCCTCACTATGTATCCTGGCTGGCTTGGAACTTGGTATGTAGACCAGGCTGGCCTTGAGCTCACAGAGATTGCCTGCTTCTACCTCCTAAGTGCTGGGATTAAAGCTGTGAACCACCATGCCTGCCTTAAATGTAATACTTTTTGATCTCAACTCTCTCAAGCCTCAAAGGCCAAGACACTTCCAGTTACAGAACAGTTTCGGGTACTGCATGGCTAGGAACCATGTTTGCTCCAGCTGCCTGGGAGGTCATGGTACAGAAAATTTTGTTTAGGATCCAAATATCTTGGTCTTTCTTACAGCAGTGACAGTGAGAGAAATAATAGTATTCCCTGATCAACATGATGCAAAACTCTTCAATAAAATATCAACAGCTGCTGGGCGTGGGGGCGCACGCCTTTAATCCCAGTACTAGGGAGGCAGAGGCAGGAGGATCTCTGTGAGTTCAAGGCCAGCCTGGTCTACAAAGTGAGTTCCAGGACAGCTGGGGCTACAGGAAGACCCTGTCTCAAAAAGACCAAAAAAGAAAAAAAAAATATCAACAGCTAAGTTCAATGGCTTATTAAGGAACCAAGGATCAAGTGAGGTTTATCTCCGAGATACAAAAAGCCAAGATTATAAACATTAAGTGCTGGGGAGGATGGATGTGGAAAAAGAACACACACTGTTCACACACACTGTTGGTGGGATTGTAAAATAGTTCAGCTGCCATGGAAAACAGGATTCCCAGCTGCACTTTCCTCTGTGTGCCTGGGGAGGAGACCCTTCTCCCTCACTGGAGAAGCCAAGGCCAGCAGAGTTTAAAGACGTTAGGAAACTGGCACGTGTAGCTTGGAGGCCTTTGGGGTGATGGACTCAGACCCCAACCTTTTCAAAATCCCTCAAACTTCCTGACAGGACTGGGTAAGAAGGACAGTGAGTCCCCAGGGGGTGCTGGGAAGGAGCGCTAAGCCCATAATGTGTTTGCTTTGCCTCCTTCCTCCTCTGCATTATGCAGAGGGCCCTCTACCATCCACAAGACTGAAATGAAACTTGGAGCTAGATTTTAGCAGGGTGGGGACTGAGTCTTCACAGCTAGGAACTTCGATGCAGCTGTCACAGGACAAACTGCCCACTTGTGGGAGAAGCCTGCTTCTGCCTTGTGCTCTGCTCCAAGGACGATACCGATACCCTGCCACAGTCAGAGATTGTAGGCGGAGCGAATAAAAATGCAGGATGCTGTTAGGTTTGAATTTCAAATAAAAGAATGAATGATAGTTTAGAACAAGAATTCCAAAATATTAAATTTATACTAAAAATGCTGTATCTGAAATTCAAATGGAGTGGGTACCTTGTGTTGGTCTGTGGTCTAGACTTGGTCTGTCTGTGGCTGTGCACACCGCCAACTCTGGTACCTGCTTCCCTGCCCTGCCCTTAGTCTGACCCACATCCGGGGCTCTCGGCAGATGTGGGGCTCAGGGTCAGGCCAACTCAGCTCCCTCAGGCCTTTGTCTTTGGGAATGCTTGCCTCCCAGCTAGGGGAGATGGGTCTGGGAGCCACCTTGCTTTGTGGCTTCTCTTTTCTGGGGTGAATCACAGCTATGGTTTTCCATTCTAGAGGAATGCTCACTTTGAAAGCCTTTCCCGCCAGCCTTTGTTAGAAGCCCTTTCTTTGCAACCCTTTTCTATAGTTATCTTTCCTCTAATGCTTTCATGGCTGTGGAGCTCCTGGGTGATTTAGGCGTGTGTCTCCTCCCCTGCTGAGCCACAGAATTGCTGGCTCCAGGTGGGCCTCCTCACCCTCTCCCTGGGGAGACGCTGGTTCCAGATCTTTTTTCTTGAAGTCTGGAATCCTTGACTACTATCTTCAGGGTCCAGCTTTCCCAGGGATCAGAATGCTGTCCAGCCTGTCTTTGGTGTGCAGGGGTGGGCTAGGCCAGGGGGCAGGGTTGAGGCCTCTGAAGGACCGACCCATGCTCCCCAAAGGCTGTCATGTCCAGGAAATGTGGCCTCTTCTCCCAGGTCAGGTGTCAGAGGGATTGGCCAACATGACTTCCTGTCCTGGATCCTCTCAGGTGGGCTGGAGGATCCCTGATGGCCAGCACTTCCAAAGAACAGCCAGACACCATGTCCCTTGGGCCTCCACATGGCCTCTGGGACCATTAGGCATTCTGTTCTCCACAGCCTGTGAGAGAAACAGGAATCACCTGCCCCTTTGTATGGCCCAGGCTCTGGGTCCTGAGACCTTCCAGAGTCAGAAGGATCCCCAAATTGTACCTAAGTCAGGGCAGCCCAGCCCAGCCCAGCCTCTCATAGACAAGTCAGCTGCTGGCCATAGCTCTCTGCTAGCCAAGCACCCATAGTAAGGTTCTGCACAGTTCCTTCTGGGCAGGAGTTGGGTGTGTATGCTTCACTGGGGAGAGGCAGGACCCCGGTATCTGACCTCCACCAACCCTGAGCCCAATTCCAGTTGCAGTTCAGAAGGAGAGGGCTCTTAAAGGAGCTCCTGGTCCCCCAGTGTGGCTGTGGTAGGCAGATCAGGGGAAACATTCAGTTGGGCCTTCTGCAGTTTGGCAGGCGTCTCAACTCCCAGACACAGCAGCAGCATCCGAGCCTCACGTAGGTTTCCAGGACCCCCATCTGTCCAAGCTGTGCAAGTGACACCTCAGGGGCGGGAGGCAGCCGCATCCTCATTGAGCCACTTCAGAGCTTCCGGCGCCCCTGTGAACTCAGGCCCAGTCATGTGGACGAACAGTCTCCCCACCCCCCTCCCTTTGGCAACATGGATACCCAAGGAGGGGTGGGGTGCCGGGCAGGGAAGGGATGGAGGACCTAGGACCATGCTCCAAGCGTATGTGAAGCGATGTTTCTCTGGGGGGATAGAGGGGCGGGGTGCCGGGCAGGGAAGGGATGGAGGACCTAGGACCATGCTCCAAGCGCATGTGAAGTGCTGTTTCTCTGGGTGGAGCATCTTTGGTTTTCTTAATAAATGGCTGCACCCTCTCCTGGAACCGCCTGGTTGCAGCCGTGTCCTGGGAGAGCGTCTGTTGCTAAGGCCGCGCGGCCCTAGCGACCCGGGGCAACCGGGCGCGCGCAGGCGCGGTGGCGGGCTGCGGTGCACTGTGGGATGGGAGCCCGGCGCGGCAGACGGCGCGGGGCTGAAGCGGACGGCGGCGGGGAGTGGGGCGCGGGTGGCCGCGCAGCGGGCGGCGCCATGAACGCGGCGGTGGTGCGACGGACGCAGGAGGCGCTGGGCAAGGTGATCCGGAGGCCGCCGCTCACCGAGAAGCTGCTGAGCAAGCCGCCGTTCCGCTACCTGCACGACATCATCACGGAGGTGGGCGTCGGAGCGTCGGGTGCGGGCCAGGCCCGGGTTGCGGGTCAGGGCTAGGGTTGGAGGGCCAGGGGTGGGGACCGGGGTCAGGGCCAGGGTTGGAGGGCCAGGGCTAGGGGCCGAAGCCAGGGCTGGGATCCAGGGTCTGGGCTGGGTTTGGAGGGCCAGGGCTGGGGCCAGGGTCAGGGCTGGGATCCAGGGTCAGGGCCAGGGCTGGGGTCCAGGGTCAGGGCCCGGATCCAGGGTCAGGGCCGGGATCCAGGGGTCAGGGCCAGGGCTGGGGTCCAGGGTCAGGGCCCGGATCCAGGGTCAGGGCCGGGATCCAGGGTTGGAGGGCCAGGGCTGGGGCCAGGGTCAGGGATGGGATCCAGGGTCAGGGCTAGGGTTGGAGGGTCAGGGCTGGGGGCTAGGGTCAAGGCAGACGGTTGGGGCCTGGTGGAGGGCCAGGGTTGGGGTGCCAGCTTGGGATGCTAGTTTGGGGTCCTGGGTCTAGGGTCAGCTATGGATTAGTGGGCCTGCACTGGCCTGAGGCCAGGTCAAGGGGTTTGGGTGGTGGATCTGAGGCCTGGATCAGGGTCAGGATCTGGAATCCAGGGTCAGGCTGTGAGTTAGAGGGCTAGGGCTGTCTGGGGCCAGAAAGTGAGACTGGGGCAAGTGGGGTGGAGGTGGAGGTTGTACCAGGGCTAGGAGTCAGTGTGTAGGTCTGAGCCCAGGGTCACGGGCAGGGCCCAGGGTCAGGGACAGGGACAGGGCCCAGGGACAGGGCCTAGGGTCAGGGACAGGGTTCAGGGTTCAGGGTCAGGGACAGGGCTCAGGGTCCAGGTGCAGCTGGGAGCTTGAGTAGAGCTTGACTGTATATTGGAGGTCCCCAATTGGGCTGTGCTTGTGGTCAACGCCCAGGCAGGGTGGGGGGCCCTTGTCTGCAGGTAAGAGCTTGTCTGGGGTCAAAGTGCCTTCAGTGTGTGGGACCCAGGCTCACTAGGTCCTAAGACCTCACCCTCTGGTGCCACCTCTTAGGAGGCGAATCCAGCGTTCTTCTGGCCTTTATAGGCACCAAGCACACATGTGGTGCACTTAGGCAAAAAACTCATAATATATAAAATAAATGTAAAACTCAGTTAGAGAAAACCCCAGCATAATACTGGGGAAATGGGCAGGAGGCTTCAACCTTAGCCAAGGAACTATTGGCAGCTGATTACTGCTGGGTGAGGGAAAGTTGATCTTTAAGGGAAGTGATGCTAGACAGGCTGAACCAGCTTCAAGTAGATGAACTCACACCGAGGGACATCTGGGTACACAAACTTGACTAGATAGGCCTTAACATATATGACAGAATGCATGAAATCCGGTGGGCAGGCTATGGGGTGGGGTGCAGATAGGAGAGGGGGTCTAAATACAATGAAGATGTGTAAAATGCACAAAAATTCAATAAAATACATTAAAAAATAAAGCGGAGCACAATTAATGAAGACCAATGTTGGCCTCCCACATGTACACACACAGCGGTGTGCACTTGTACACACATGTGCACCCCTCTCCCCCAGTGCACCTTGGTATTTATTGATGAACTCTGCAGGATACCTTAACGCGACCTTGGTGTCACCTGAGAATATCGAATTTCTCAGTGGCCAACACTGATTTGTTAGTTTATCTCCCATGAGCTGCACTTGGAAGGTACTCAGCGATTGCACCGCAAGCATTCACTGCAGTGTTAAGTCTGTCAGGGTCTCTGTGACAACAGGGCATCACCATGGGGTGGCAGTGCCTTTTGCATGGTGCATCTGAGGGTGCTCTGAAACTTGGCGTGTGATTGGGACCTGGGAGTCAGGTCCAACTTGCAGGCTCTAGGACAGCATCTCACCTGGTGTTGGTCTCAGACTTTATCTTTCAGCAGGATGAGCACCTTTTTTCTCACTTTGCTGTACTCGCCTTTGCTGTCCTGGAATATGGCCTTCCACGTTAACGATCTTAGGTGTGCCTTGAAATTCTCTGGAGCCCACCCACATGCCGAGAGATTGCTGACTGGTAGTGTCCTCTTCCTGGCCTCTAAGGCACTTGCAGCCTGTCCTGGGAAGTGTTTGGGGAAGGGACTGGCTATGTGGAGCGCCCAGTCACTGCATCACCACTGCCCTCTGAAGC